>NC_057805.1:142675235-142982843 GCF_018294505.1 Triticum aestivum
TTTTTCTGTAGATACATGGATGGATGGATGTCGGATGGAGGGATGGATGGGCGCCATGTCATCGATATGTGGGAATAGTTCTGATTGGTTTGAAAAACCAGTGATTTAAAAGAGTTTCCAACTACTAAACTAGAGGGATTTTGTGAAGTAGCTATCAAAAATATTTTGCAAAAGGGTACCACACAAATTTGGAATGGCAAACAATGTTAACCAAGGAAGTTTTCATTTTCTTTGAACGAAAAAATCATTCTCCATTTTTCGAGTGCCCAAAATGAGTTTTTTTTGTGAAGGACCTACCAAATAATTGTTGCAAATTTAGACCAAATCAATTTTCAAAAATACTAGGCCATATTTAATGCACAATTGACCAAATGGTTGGGTGTCGAAAGTTTTTATCCACCTCCGGTGAAAAAGACAATTTTCCGCCGTTTCAGTTGGAAGCGGGTCAAATTTGAACTGCGGCTGCCTCATAGTTTGCTATTAAGTTTTCCAAAAATCATTTCTAGGTACAAAAGTATCTATTTAATCAGAGAAAAATCAAAAAATTTCCAACATTCAACCACTAGCTAGGAACGATCATTCCCGTCGTTTTGACCGCATTTTGAAACGGGCATAAAAAATTCAAAAAAAAATAAAAAATTGGAAAACCTTCGCATTGTGTCATTAAATATGACCAAGTTACTAGGAAAAATAATAAACTTGTAATACAACAATTATTTTAAAAAAGTGTTCTCAGAAACGAGCTATCATGTGTGGAGATCAATGACTTTCAAGCCAAATGATCAATCTTATGGCCACATTCATGGCATAGTTTATTCAAATGATCTCATATTGTGCACAAGGGTGCATATTGGAATGGCAAACAATGTTTCCTAAGGAAGTTTTCATTTTTTTTGGACGAAAAAATCATTTTCCATTTTCCGAGTGCCCAAAATGAGTTTTTGTATGAAGGACCTACCAAATAATTGTTGCAAATTTGGACTAAATCAATTTTATAAAATGCTAGGCCATATTTAATGCACAATTGACCAAATGGTTGGGTGTCAAAAGTTTCTATCCACCTCTGGTGAAAAAGACAAATTTCCGCCGTTTCAGTTGGAAGCGGGTCAAATTTGAACTGCGGCTGCCTCATAGTTTGCTATTTATTTTTCCAAAAATCATTTCTAGGTACAAAAGTATCTATTTAATCAAAGAAACATCAAAAAATTTCCAAGATTCAACCACCAGCTAGGAACGGTCATTCCCGCTGTTTTGGCCGCATTTTGAAATGGGCATAAAAAATCAAAAAAATCAAAAAATTGGAAAACCTTCGCATTGTGTCATTAAATGTGACCAAGTTACTGGGAAAAATAATAAACTTGTAATACAACAATTATTTTGAAAATGTGTTCTCAGAAACGAGCTATCATGTGTGGAGATCAATGACTTTCAAGCCAAATGATCAATCTTATGGCCACATTCATGGCATAGTTTGTTCAAATGATCTCATATTGTGCACAAGGGTGCATATTGGAATGGCAAAAAATGTGTCCTAAGGAAGTTTTCATTTTCTTTGGATGAAAAAATCATTTTCCATTTTCTGAGTGCCCAAAATGAGTTTTTTTATGAAGGACCTAACAAATAATTTGTGCAAATTTGTACTAAATCAATTTTATAAAATACTAGGCCATATTTAATGCACAATTAACCAAATGGTTGGGTGTCACAAGCTTTGAGCCACCTCTCGTGAAAAAGACAAATTTCTGCCGATTCAGTTGGAAGCGGGTCAAATTTGAACTGCAGCTGCCTCATAGTTTGCTATTTATTTTTCCCAAAAATCAATTTTAGGTACAAAAGTATCTATTTAATCAGAGAAACATCAAAAGTTTTCCAATATTCAACCACTAGCTAGGAACGGTCAAGCCCGCCGTTTTGACCGCATTTTGAAACGGGCATAAAAATTTCAAAAAAAAATCTAAAAATTGGCTATCATGCGTGAAGATTCATGGCTTTCAAGCCAAATGATCAATCTTATGGCCACATTCATGGCATAGTTTGTTCAAATGATATCATATTGTGCACAAGGGTGCATCTTGGGATTCCAAACAATGTTTCCTAAGGGAGTTTTCATTTTCTTTGCACGGAAAATTCATTTTCCATTTTTTGAGTGCCCGAAATGAGTTTTTTTTTGTGAAAGACCTACCATATATTTGTTGCAAAATTGGACCTGATCAATTTTATAAAATACTAGGACATACTTAATACACAATTGACAAAATGGTTGGGTTTCAAAAGTTTTGATCCACCTCTGGTGAAAAAGACAAATTTCCGCCGATTCAGTAGGAAGCGGGTCAAATTTGAACTGCAGCTACCTTATTGTTTGCTCTTTATTTTTTCCAAAAATCATTTCTAATTACATAAGTATCTATTTAAGCATAAATACATGGTTTGGTGGTGATACGTCGAGGTTTGGATGGTGGCCCAGGGCCCCAACTCCAAAGCGCGTAAACTCGCATGCCCGCCGCGTGGTCACCGCGTGACCTTGGCGTTGACATGCGTTCTGGGAGGCCTAGGCATGTCTAGTGGGTTGGGCACTCCCTAGGTAGGTGCTAGGAAGAAAATTACAACAGAAGAATCTCACGAGGAGACCAACCTATGTTCAAAGATGAATTAGCAGCCAAGTGTTTGATTACAGGTACGGGAAATGCACATGGCCAATGGGCGTGAGTTTTGGCTGAGGATGATCATCTACTAAGGAGAATGTCTTCACAAATATTTAGCTCAAAAGGAGGATCCTAGGTGGTACTTGCTTTGAAAAGTACCACACTGGACAAAAGTATGAATGTTGAAGCCGGGCTCAAAATAATGAATGGATTGAGCAGAAATTTGGTGGAGGATGGTTATTTGGGCATAGGAAAGCACTGTAGAAAATTGATACCATTTGGACATGCCAAAGTGGTACTTCCTTCACAATTTTAGGTATAAATTTCATGTCATTTGGATATATAAAAAAGGTACTTCCTTCACATTCCAAATATTTGTTAGAAAACATTAGGCCATATTTCATGTACAAATCACCAAATGGTTTCATGTAAAAAGGTTTCCATACACCTCTTGTGAAATTGACAAAAAAATTCACTGGTTCCTCAATTTCAAACAAAGTTTAATATTTTTATTTTTTTGGAAAAACCTAGAAAATATTTGTTGCAAAGTGGAACAACACCATTTTCAATACATATTTAACATTTTGGAGTGCAAGTTTTTTTTGAAAACTTGGTCAACATTTAATCAGAAAATGTTTAACATATTTTTTCCAATTCTTTGATTAACATCTTTAAAATATATGATAAACCAATTAGTATACATTGTATATTTTTGTATAAAAAATTTCATATACATGAGAAGTTTAAAAAATCATGAAAATTAAAAATCTTAGCGTTGCGTCAGAATTGTCAAATAGTTACTAGAAAAATTACAAACTTGGAAATGATGATTTTGAATTGATGATTTTTTTTGAAATTTATGATCTTTTTTTTGAACTTTTTTATGAAAAAATCATGAACATTTTTTGAATTCAAAAATTTTGGGTCAAATTCACAAGCATTATTTCAATACGCGAACATTTCTTGAAAATCATGAACTTCTTTTAGTCCGCGTACATTTTTCTAACAAATTCATTTTTTATGTTTGAAACTTTTTTGAAATCCCGAATTATTTGAAAGAAGAAGAAATTAAACAGAATTTTTTAATAATAAGCATACATTTCAGACCTAAAAACGCCTGCTAAAAGGCTATGGGCCGTGAGCCCACTCGGCGGACCGTTGTGTTAATGTGGAAAAGAAGGAGAGATGGGGAGGCCTATCACGATTGAGGCCCAAGCCCAGGAAACGATCTTCTCTATAAAAGAGATGATTGCAGTAGCATATCACAACCGAGATGGTGGCGTGGTGGTGTGGTTCTGCGGCTTTGTGTGTTGCGGCGTGGGTTCGAGTCCCCCGTTGCCCATATTATTTTCTACTTTTCTCCATTGACAGTGGTAATGCCTCATGCCAGTTGGTGGGTCCTGCTTGTCAGGTAAGTGATGGGACCTGCATGTCAGTTGGTGGGTCCTATGTGTCAGGTGGGACCCGCATGTCACCTGGTGGGTCCTGTGTGTCAGGTCGTCCTACCCGTCAGGTTGGTGCAGGGTCCCATTCGTAAGTGGTAGATTCAAACCAGTGCTATGTGCATGATATATAGTCAAAATTTGACACATGGACATGACACATAGGCAAAACTGATGAGGTGGCACCTAGTCATAGCAATGCAGCACAATTTACAAGGCTATGACCATCTATATTGGTCGTGATCAGCTAGAAATAATGCAGCAGACCAGTGTTATTTGCTTTACGACCATTTCGTGCAAGTAAATTAAGACCTTTCTGACCAAAATGGTTGTTATGGTTTACGGTTTGAAGCCCCTCGAACAGCTTTTGACCAATTGGTCTCAAATGGTCGTAGAGTTACGACCAATTCTTCCAGGGATACTGAGAGAAGGTCACAAGTTGACATATTTCTTATAGTGTGTCCATGCGGTAAGTACAGGTGGTGACGGAGCCCCTTGCGTTAAGGCATAGTCCAGCTGAGCCTTCATCATCAGGCTCGATACCACAACTCACAGATAGGTTCTTTGGCAATTACTGAATAAGAAAAACATATCAATTAGTAAATAGCCTCGCACATACTCTTGCAAATATATTTCTATTAAGTCTAGATTTCTACACTATCAAAAGACACAGTACTATGCATTTGTACTAATTAATCATGAATTCTACTAATAAGTATATATGGATTATCTACACTATTAATAGTTCCTTGGATTCTACACTAATAAGCATGTGATCAGACTCTACACTAAAGCATATCATCGACTAGATTCCACAAAGCATATCATTGGACTCTACACTAAGCATATCATCGGATTCACTAAGCATATCATCGGATAATTTGCATTTGTAAGTATAACAATAAAGCATATATATATATATCATCAAATTACTACAGTTAGTACGTATAACATACCATTTCATGCTGATCGACCATGGTACTTGTCAGGCGGGTCACGAATGGCACCCCGACAAAGTCATCACGTGACGGAATTATGTCCCATAGGTTGCACACCTCCTCCTCTCTCGGCCTCACTCTTTGAGCTACGATGGCTTCATGAAGTGGGTTCTCATCATCTTCATCGAGTAGGTCCTCATTATCTTCATCATCTTCGTCATCTTCATCATCTTCGTCATCTTTATCATCTTCGTCATCTTCATCATCTTCCACCAGGTTGAGATAAATGACAGCCAACTTGGGTCTTTCTGCTCTGAAGGAGAAGCTGATCAACTAACCACCAGTAAGACGCATGCGAGCAAGGAAACGGGCCCATCCATCTCCTCCAATCTGCGACATATTGCGTCCTTTCTCTACCTCCATAGTGTACGGCCCCTAGGAGCCTCAAATATCACAGTGTCTCCTGTCAGCTTGTTGAATTTCAACCTCACATTGCATGGGACGATCTGTGTAAAAAAGCAAAATGACACAATGCAGTAATGCCAACACTAAAAATAAAATAGTTGTTACATTTCATCTAATTTCTTACCGCCGCATGACGAAAACTCGGCTGGAAGTAGATGCCGAACAGCTTGCCAGTTGCAAGGCTGCTGGCGCACCTTGACTTGCACAGTCGACATAGTGGTGGTGGTGGCGCCATTTTCCTAAAGCAATATGAGCAAAGGATTAACGATGCACTTCGCAGGAAAGAAAAACAGTAGCATGTGATATTTTTGGTTCTTCAGCGAGAAGCAATTTTATGGAAAATTATAATCCTAAGATCTAGTAACATATTAGATGACAAGGTACCACCTACCAAAGCATTTCGGTGGCACCTATTGCCGAAAAAACTTTTCACAAATATCTACCAAATGGTGCATACTAACTCAACTAAATCAACTAGCATACTAAATCAACTAAATCAAAATGTTCTAAATCAACTAAATCAACTAGCCTACTAAATCAACTAAATCAAAATGTTTGAAATCAACTAAATCAACTAGCCTACTAAATCAACTAAATCAAAATGTTCTAAATCAACTAAATCAACTAGCCTACTAAATCAACTAAATCATATCAACTAAATCAAAATGTTGCATATAAACTAGCCTACTAAATCAAAATGTAGCAGGGAGGAGGGAGAAGAGAGTGGGACGGGGGAGGAAGGCGGAGCGAGGAGGGGCCGGCCGGCGGCGAGTGGAGGGAGGACGAAGGAGGAAGGCGAAGCGAGGAGGGGCCGGCCAGCGGAGAGTGGAGGGAGGACGGAGGAGGAGGCCGGTATCGAGTCCAGCGAGGAGGAGGAGGTGACGGCGGCGCAGATCGGAGGAGGGGCGACGGGGGAGGACCGGCGCGGGGGGTTGAGGGGGAGATCGAGTGAGTGTGAGTGTGATCTGGATCGGATAGAGGAGAGTAGGGGTGGGAGATGGAATGGCTTAGCAGTAGCGCGCTATAGACAAAGGCGCTACTGCTAAACGACCTATCAGTAGCGCCTTTCGTAAAGAACGCGCTACTGCTATGTGTCAGCATGTAAAAATAGACATCAAAAATACATTGATCATCAATGGTCTTTTGTGTACAATCTGATTTGTCAATAGGAGTCTTCACCGGTTTAGGAACTGGTGAAGACTCATATTGCGGCCACAAATTCTACACATAGAGTTCAATGAAGACCAAGTGCTTGTGGAAGTTTGAGAAGTAATATATTTAAGGTGGTACAAACTCTCTTCACCAAGCGAGGTGGGACTAAATTTTTGTAGTAAACTTAGCAGTAGCGGTTATTGTGTAAATGCGCTACTGCTATGATCCGTAGCAGTAGCGCTCTTCATGTTAATGCGCTGCTGCTAGAACTAGCCTCGCGGCGGCGTCGTGGCAATTATAGCAGTAGCGCTTCTTAGAGCGGGTGCGCTACTGATACATTTATTTCAGCAGCGAGTTTTGTGCACGCACGCAATTACTACTTAGGAGCAGCGCCTTATTTTAAAGCGCACTACTGGTAAGATTCTGTGTATAGGCTTTTCCCTAGTAGTAACAGTTAGCTCAGGGTTAGTCATGAGTTAGTCTAACCTCTGGCTAAGTTAGAGTATCCAAACAGGAGCAGTATATGACATGCAAGTTGCTCAAAGCATATAGTCAAATTCATACGTGAAACGATTTTTTTTGTTTTTGAAAACGGAACGTGAAAGGAATTTTTTTTAGAATGCTCTTGACATCTCGCTAACATGTGATGAGTTAACCGACCTCAATAGACGGCAAAAACGCCAGCCCGCCGCACTTTGAGAGAGACGAGGAGGGAGAAGCGATACGGCTGCTGGATTACTAGAGATAGGTGTCGCACGGAAGCCAAGAAATATGGTGATAGCGTGGGTTAGCCATGTACTAGTATAATGTAACTACACTGGGCTGCCGTGTTTCGTACTCTTCCAGTCCACTGTGGAGATGATTGGTTGATTTTATATCGCTGAATGATATAAAATATTATGAGTGCATACGCTCCACCCTGAGGTTCCTTGCTCCTTCTCGGTCGTCGGGAATCTATGTTCTTCCACTCTATATTTTTACGTGAGCTTTGTTCATCCTTTTGCCAACACGCGACACATCTAGCATCAAGGTGCACGTGTCATGCAAGGATCGTTCCATCTATATGAAGAAAACGTGGGACTGGAACTACGAGACGGACATGTACCCAGGAGTGGACGTGCGAACCTGTGTAATGTAGCACAGTAAGTGAAGTAGAAAGGCACAAATAGTATGAACATGCGTGGCATATGGGCATTTGTCTCTTACTACCACTAAATGTTGTACGTGCAATGCCCAGTGATGTTATGGAGTACGTGACTAAGTACTCTACTACTACTATATTAATTGGAGGCACATATTAGGTTTTATATTTGTTTATGTGTATGCCCCGAGACCTTCCAACTAGACGTGTCTTTCTCTCCAGTTCGCACTTTGTATCGTTCATACCACTAGTACAGTAGTACTACTACGTGTGGTCTCCGACCCAGAAGTGGAGACGCTCTACCATGTTGTTCATGTCCCACTCCTTTCGCTGACGTGTGGGACATCCAGCACGTGCTGTGTGTTTGGCACTCCTTCTTCGTAAGAGTTGAAATGCTAGCATTCATTAGAAATAAAAAATAAATATAAATCACCAGTGATACTATACCACGCGGTTTGCTTGCTCCTCAATATCGGAAAGAATACTTCCGCTCGCCGACATGTGGGACGTCGACCATCCTGGTCCACTTGCCATGCCCGCAGAACTCCAAGGGAGAGTCACCCCGGTCGTCGCGCCGCAGTAATTACTAATGAGCCATCAAATCACAGGCCCAACCTTACCCACTGTGAAGTTGCTCGGACGAAGGAACCATCATGACTTCGTTGAATTCCGCTTCTTGGAGAAAACTACTGTACCAGCAGTACTTCTAGCTACAGTAGTTACTCCAGCAGAGGCATCCTTTGGTTCATAGGATAGGAATTTTATAGGAATATGAAAATCATAGGAAGTGAGATGACATGCATCTCAATTCCTATAGAGAAAGAGATGCCATTTGATGCATATGATAGGAATTTTTCCATTGAGTCTAGGCTAATGTACTGGTAATTTGCTCTAAAAACTACAGTAGTAACTAGTAGTACTGTTACATGCTCGTAATTAATTAAACAAACGTACGGGCGACACAGACACACACACTAACTACTAGTACTACTACTTCTCACATGCCGGCCAGACGCCATTGTTCTCCTTCCGGCTTTGTCGGCGACACCCCACCGTGCTTGGATCTCCGCCGACCTCTCGGCAGCAGCGCGTGCGTCCTCTTCTTTCTTACGGCGGTGAGCCTCTCTTTTCTTGAGTGCTTTCTGACTTTTTTGCTCCCTCTGTGCGGCTTTGGCCGCCTGTTGCTCTACCGCCCATTCGGCCTTGGCAGCTTCAAATTCCGCCCACATAGGTGTGAGGTCGCGAGCGGCGATGAACTCGGCACGGTGGGGTGCCACCGCTTCCCTACCATTCTGTGTGCGGTTGCGGGCGGCGAGGAACTCGGCGCGGCGGGATGCCATCGCTTCCTTACTGGTTAGTGTGCAGCGCGGTGGCATGAACGACGCTTGGTGACAGCTCTGGGGTGGAGTGGCCGGACAACCGTGAAGTGCATTGGTTTGTCAAGAGCTCAAGGATAGAAGACGAAGGAAATTTGGATTCCCCTTCAATCCTGGTCATTTATTACCGAGTAAAATGCATTGGCGGTCATTGAACTTGTCTTGATAGCTCACTTTGATCATTGTATACGAGATATGGTGATTATACGGTCACTGGCTTAGCGTATAGCTCCGTATTTGTCTGGTTGACTAGTCAAACAGTCCACATGCGCCTCATCAGCTCGTGTTCTTTATCTATCTATCTATGCGGGCCTACCTATCAGTGGAGAAAGAAATAAAAACCAAAATTATGCGTATGTGACATTACTGTTTAGACGTTTGCTGGAGGCCTCCGTGAACACCGATCATGTATTCACCTGGCTCAACTGTTGGGGATCATAGCAGAAATTTAAAATTTTCTACGCATCACCAAGATCAATCTATGGAGTCATCTAGCAACGAGAGAGAGGAGTGCATCTACATACCCTTGTAGATCGCGAGCGGAAGCGTTCAAGTGAACGGGGTGGATGGAGTCGTACTCGTCGTGATCCAAATCACCGATGACCGAGCGCCGAACGGACGGCACCTCCGCGTTCAACACACGTACGGAGCAGTGACGTCTCCTCCTTCTTGATCCAGCAAGGGAAAGGAGAGGTTGATGGAGATCCAGCAGCACGACGGCGTGGTGGTGGAAGTAGCGGGATTCCGACAGGGCTTCGCCAAGCGCTACGGGAGGAGGGAGATGTGTCACGGGAGGGAGAGGGAGGCGCCAGGGGCTGTGGTGCGGCTGCCCTCCCTCCCCCGTCCTATATATAGGCCCCCTGGGGGGGGGGGCGCCGGCCCTAGGAGATCTGATCTCCAAGGGGGGCGGCGGCCAAGGGGTGGCTTCCCCCCCAAGTCAAGTGGGGGCGCCCCCACCCCTAGGGTTTCCAACCCTAGGCGTAGGGGAGGCCCAAGGGGGGGCGCACCAGCCTACCAGGGGCTGGTTCCCCTCCCACTTCAGCCCATGGGGCCCTCCGGGATAGGTGGCCCCACCCGGTGGACCCCCGGGACCCTTCCGGTGGTCCCGGTACAATACCGGTGACCCCCGAAACTTTCCCGGTGGCCGAAACTGGACTTCCTATATACAATTCTTCACCTCCGGACCATTCCGAAACTCCTCGTGACGTCCGGGATCTCATCCGGGACTCCGAACAACTTTCGGGTTACCGCATACTAATATCTCTACAACCCTAGCGTCACCGAACCTTAAGTGTGTAGACCCTACGGGTTCGGGAGACATGCAGACATGACCGAGACAACTCTCCGGTCAATAACCAATAGCGGGATCTGGATACCCATGTTGGCTCCCACATGTTCCATGATGATCTCATCGGATGAACCACGATGTCGAGGATTCAATCAATCCCGTATACAATTCCCTTTGTCAATCGGTACGTTACTTGCCCGAGATTCGATCGTCGGTATCCCAATACCTTGTTCAATCTCGTTACCAGCAAGTCACTTTACTCGTACCGTAATGCATGATCCCGTGACCAAACACTTGGTCACATTGAGCTCATTATGATGATGCATTACCGAGTGGGCCCAAAGATACCTCTCCGTCATACGGAGTGACAAATCCCAGTCTCGATCCGTGTCAACCCAACAGACACTTTCAGAGATACCTGTAGTGTACCTTTATAGTCACCCAGTTACATTGTGACGTTTGGTACACCCAAAGCACTCCTACGACATCCGGGAGTTACACGATCTCATGGTCTAAGGAAATGATACTTGACATTGGAAAAGCTCTAGCAAACGAACTACACGATCTTTGTGCTATGCTTAGGATTGGGTCTTGTCCATCACATCATTCTCCTAATGATGTGATCCCGTTATCAATGACATCCAATGCCCATAGTCAGGAAACCATGACTATCTGTTGATCAACGAGCTAGTCAACTAGAGGCTCACTAGGGACATGTTGTGGTCTATGTATTCACACATGTATTACGATTTCCAGATAACACAATTATAGCATGAACAATAGACAATTATCATGAACAAGGAAATATAATAATAACCATTTTATTATTGCCTCTAGGGCATATTTCCAACAGTCTCCCACTTGCACTAGAGTCAATAATCTAGTTACATTGTGATGAATCGAAGACCCATAGAGTTCTGGTGTTGATCATGTTTTGCTCTAGGGAGAGGTTTAGCCAACGGATCTGCTACATTCAGGTCCGTATGTACTTTACAAATATCTATGTCTCTATTTTGAACACTTTCATGAATGGAGTTGAAGCGACGCTTGATATGCCTGGTCTTCCTGTGAAACCTGGGATCCTTGGCAAGGGCAATAGCTCCAGTGTTGTCACAGAAGAGAGTCATCGGGCCTGACGCATTGGGAATCACCCCTAGGTCGGTAATGAACTCCTTCATCTAGATTGCTTCTTGCGCTGCCTCTGAGGCCGCCATGTACTCCGCTTCACATGTAGATCCCGCCACGACGCTTTGCTTGCAACTGCACCAGCTTACTGCCCCTCCATTCAAAATATACACGTATCCGGTTTGTGACTTAGAGTCATCCAGATCTGTGTCGAAGCTAGCATCGACGTAACCCTTTACGACGAGCTCTTCGTCACCTCCATAAACGAGAAACATATCCTTAGTCCTCTTCAGGTACTTCAGGATATTCTTGACCGTTGTCCAGTGTTCCATGCGGGATTACTTTGGTACCTTCCTACCAAACTTACGGCAAGGTTTACATCAGGTCTGGTACACAGCATGGCATACATAATAGACCCTATGGCCGAGGCATAGGGGATGACACTCATCTTTTCTCTATCTCCTGCTGTGGTTGGGCATTGAGCCGTGCTCAATTGCACACCTTGCAATACAGGCAAGAACCCCTTCTTGGACTGATCCATATTGAACTTATTCAATATCTTGTCAAGGTACGTACTTTGTGAAAGACCAATGAGGCGTCTTGATCTATCTCTATAGATCTTGATGCCTAATATATAAGCAGCTTCTCCAAGGTCCTTCATTGAAAAACACTTGTTCAAGTAGGCCTTTATACTTTCCAAGAATTCTATATCATTTCCCATCAACAGTATGTCATCCACATATAATATGAGAAATGCTACAGAGCTCCCACTCACTTTCTTGTAAACACAGGCTTCTCCATAAGTCTGTGTAAACCCAAACGCTTTGATCATCTCATCAAATCGAATGTTGCAACTCCGAGATGCTTGCACCAGCCCATAGATGGAGCGCTGGAGCTTGCATACCTTGTTAGCATTCTTAGGATCGACAAAACCTTCCGGCTGCATCATATACAATTCTCCTTAAGAAATCCATTAAGGAATGCCGTTCTGATGTCCGTTTGCCATATCTCATAATCATAGAATGCGGCAATTGCTAACATGATTCGGACAGACTTCAGCTTCGCTACGGGTGAGAAAGTCTCATCGTAGTCAACCCCTTGAACTTGTCGATAACCCTTAGCGGCAAGTCGAGCCTTATAGATGGTCACATTACCATCCGCGTCTGTCTTCTTCTTACAGATCCATTTATTTTCTATGGCTCGCCGATCATCGGGCAAGTCTGTCAAAGTCCATACTTCGTTTTCATACATGGATCCTATCTCGGATTGCATGGCTTCAAGCCATTTGTTGGAATCCGGGCCCGCCATCGCTTCTTCATAGTTCAAAGGTTCACCGTTGTCTAACAACATGATTTCCATGACAGGGTTGTCGTACCACTCTGGTGCGGAACGTGTCCATGTGGACCTACGAAGTTCAGCAGTAACTTGATCTGAAGCTTTATGATCATCATCATTAACTTCCTCCCCAGTCGGTGCAGGCACCACAGGAACATCTTCCCGCGCTGCGCTACTTTCCGGTTCGGAAGGGGTGACTATCACCTCATCAAGTTCCACTTTCCTCCCACTCACTTCTTTCGAGAGAAACTCTTTCTCCAGAAAGGACCCGTTCTTGGAAACAAAGATCTTGCCTTCGGATCTGAGGTAGAAGGTATACCCAATGGTTTCCTTAGGGTATCCTATGAAGACGCATTTTTCCGACTTGGGTTCGAGCTTTTCAGGTTGAAGTTTCTTGACATAAGCATCGCATCCCCAAACTTTTAGAAACGACAGCTTAGGTTTCTTCCCAAACCATAATTCATACGGTGTCGTCTCAACGGATTTCGACGGAGCCCTATTTAAAGTGAATGCGGCAGTCTCTAAAGCATAGCCCCAGAATGATAGCGGTAGATCGGTAAGAGACATCATAGATCGCACCATATCCAATAGAGTGCGATTATGACGTTCGGACACACCATTACGCTGAGGTGTTCCAGGCGGCGTGAGTTGTGAAACAATTCCACATTTCCTTAAGTGTGTGCCAAATTCGTGACTCAAATATTCCCCTCCACGATCTGATCGTAGGAATTTTATTTTCCTGTCACGTTGATTCTCAACCTCACTCTGAAATTCCTTGAACTTTTCAAAGGTCTCAGACTTGTGTTTCATTAGGTAGACATACCCATATCTACTCAAGTCATCAGTGAGAGTGAGAACATAACGATAGCCTCCGCGAGCCTCAACACTCCTTGGACCGCACACATCAGTATGTATGATTTCTAATAAGTTGGTTGCTCGCTCCATTGTTCCGGAGAACGGAGTCTTGGTCATTTTGCCCATGAGGCATGGTTCGCATGTGTCAAATGATTCATAATTGAGAGACTCCAAAAGTCCATCAGCATGGAGCTTCTTCATGCGCTTGACACCAATGTGACCAAGGCGGCAGTGCCACAAGTATGTGGGACTATCATTATCAACTTTACATCTTTTGGTATTCACACTATGAATATGTGTAACATCACGTTTGAGATTCATTAAGAATAAACCATTGACCAGCGGGGCATGACCATAAAACATATCTCTCATATAAATAGAACAACCATTATTCTCGGATTTAAATGAGTAGCCATGTCGCATTAAACGAGATCCAGATACAATGTTCATGCTCAAGGCTGGCACTAAATAACAATTATTGAGGTTTAAAACTAATCCTGTAGGTAAATGTAGAGGTAGCGTGCCGACGGCGATCACATCGACCTTGGAACCATTCCTGACGCGCATCGTCACCTCGTCCTTCGCCAGTCTCCGCTTATTCCGCAGCTCCTGTTTTGAGTTACAAATATGAGCAACCACACCGGTATCAAATACCCAGGAGCTACTACGAGTACTTGTAAGGTACACATCAATTACATGTTTATCACATATACCTTTGGTGTTGCCGGCCTTCTTGTCCGCTAAGTATTTGGGGCAGTTCCGCTTCCAGTGACCACTTCCCTTGCAATAAAAGCACTCAGTCTCAGGCTTGGGTCCATTCTTTGGCTTCTTCTCGGCAATTGGCTTACCGGGCGCGGCAACTCCCTTGCCGTCCTTCTTGAAGTTCTTCTTACCCTTGCCTTTCTTGAACTTAGTGGTTTTATTCACCATCAACACTTGATGTTCCTTTTTGATCTCCACCTCCGCTGATTTCAGCATTGAATATACCTCAGGAATGGTCTTTTCCATCCCCTGCATATTGAAGTTCATCACAAAGCTCTTGTAGCTTGGTGGAAGCGACTGAAGGATTCTGTCAATGACCGCGTCATCCGGGAGATTAACTCCCAGCTGAGTCAAGCGGTTGTGTAACCCAGACATTTTGAGTATGTGCTCACTGACAGAACTGTTTTCCTCCATCTTACAACTGAAGAACTTCTCGGAGACTTCATATCTCTCGACCCGGGCATGAGCTTGGAAAACCATTTTCAGCTCTTCGAACATCTCATATGCTCCGTGTTGCTCAAAACGCTTTTGGAGCCCCGGTTCTAAGCTGTAAAGCATGCCGCACTGAACGAGGGAGTAATCATCAGCACGTGACTGCCAAGCGTTCATAACGTCTTGGTTCTCTGGGATGGGTGCTTCACCTAGTGGTGCTTCTAGGACATAATCTTTCTTGGCAGCTATGAGGATGATCCTCAGGTTCCGGACCCAGTCCGTATAGTTGCTGCCATCATCTTTCAGCTTGGTTTTCTCTAGGAACGCGTTGAAGTTGAGGGCAACATTAGCGTGGGCCATTTGATCTACAAGACATATTGTAAAGATTTTAGACTAAGTTCATGATAATTAAGTTCATCTAATCAAATTATTCAATGAACTCCCACTTAGATAGACACCCCTCTAGTCATCTAAGTGAAACATGATCCGAGTTAACTAGGCCGTGTCCGATCATCACGTGAGACGAACTAGTCAACATCGGTGAACATCTTCATGTTGATCGTATCTTCTATACGACTCATGCTCGACCTTTCGGTCTTCCGTGTTCCGAGGCCATGTCTGTACATGCTAGGCTCGTCAAGTCAACCTAAGTGTATTGCGTGTGTAAATCTGGCTTACACCCGTTGTATTCGAACGTTAGAATCTATCACACCCAATCATCACGTGGTGCTTCGAAACAACGAACCTTCGCAACGGTGCACAGTTAGGGGGAACACTTTCTTGAAATTATTGCGAGGGATCATCTTATTTAAGCTACCGTCCTTCTAAGCAAATAAGAAGCAAAACATGATAAACATCACATGCAATCAAATAGTGACATGATATGGCCAATATCATTTTGCTCCTTTGATCTCCATCTTCGGGGCGCCATGATCATCTTGGTCACCGGCATGACACCATGATCTCCATCATCGTGTCTTCATGAAGTTGTCACGTCAACGATTACTTCTACTTCTATGGCTAACGTGTTTAGCAATAAAGTAAAGTAATTTACATGGCGTTATTCAATGACACGCAGGTCATACAAAAATTAAAGACAACTTCTATGGCTCCTGCCGGTTGTCATACTCATCGACATGCAAGTCGTGATTCCTATTACAAGAACATGATCAATCTCATACATCACATATATTTCATTCATCACATCCTTTTGGCCATATCACATCACAAGGCATATGCTGCAAAAACAAGTTAGGCGTCCTCTAATTGTTGTTGCATGTTTTTACGTGGCTGCTATAGGTTTCTTAGCAAGAACGTTTCTTACCTACGCCAAAACCACAACGTGATATGCCAATTTCTATTTACCCTTCATAAGGACCCTTTTCATTGAATCCGTTCCTTCTAAAGTGGGAGAGACAGACACCCCCTAGCCACCTTATGCAACTAGTGCATGTCAGTCGGTGGAACCTGTCTCACGTAAGCGTACGTGTAAGGTCGGTCCGGGCCGCTTCATCCCACGATGCCGCCGAAACAAGATAAGACTAGTAGTGGCAAGAAAAATTGACAACATCTACGCCCACAACAAGTTTGTGTTCTACTCGTGCATAGAAACTACGCATAGACCTAGCTCATGATGCCACTGTTGGGGATCGTAGCAAAAATTTAAAATTTTCTACGCATCACCAAGATCAATCTATGGAGTCATCTAGCAACGAGAGAGAGGAGTGATCTACATACCCTTGTAGATTGCGAGCGGAAGCGTTCAAGTGAATGGGGTTGATGGAGTCGTACTCGTCGTGATCCAAATCACCGATGACCGAGCGCCGAACAGACGGCACCTCCGCGTTCAACACACGTACGGAGCAGCGACGTCTCCTCCTTCTTGATCTAGCAAGGGAAAGGAGAGGTTGATGGAGATCCAGCAGCACGACGGCGTGGTGGTGGAAGTAGCGGGATTCCGACAGGGCTTCGCCAAGCGCTACGGGAGGAGGGAGATGTGTCACGGGAGGGAGAGGGAGGCGCCAGGGGCTGTGGTGCGACTGCCCTCCCTCCCCCTCCTATATATAGCCCCCCTGGGGGGGCGCCAGCCCTAGGAGATCTGATCTCCAAGGGGGGCGGCGGCCAAGGGGTGGCTTCCCCCCCCCCCAAGTCAAGTGGGGGGCGCCCCCACCCCTAGGGTTTCCAACCCTAGGCGCAGGGGAGGCCCAAGGAGGGGGCACACCAGCCCACCAGGGGCTGGTTCCCTCCCACTTCAGCCCATGGGGCCCTCCGGGACAGGTGGCCCCACCCGGTGGACCCCCGGGACCCTTCCGGTGGTCCCGGTACAATACCGGTGACCCCCGAAACTTTCCCGGTGGCCAAAACTGGACTTCCTATATACAATTCTTCACCTCTGGACCATTCCGGAACTCCTCGTGACGTCCGGGATCTCATTCGGGACTCCGAACAACTTTCGGGTTACCGCATACTAATATCTCTACAACCCTAGCGTCACCGAACCTTAAGTGTGTAGACCCTACGGGTTCGGGAGACATGCAGACATGACCGAGACAACTCTCCGGTCAATAACCAACAGCGGGATCTGGATACCCATGTTGGCTCCCACATGTTCCACGATGATCTCATCGGATGAACCACGATGTCGAGGATTCAATCAATCCCGTATACAATTCCCTTTGTCAATCGGTACGTTACTTGCCCGAGATTCGATCGTCGGTATCCCAATACCTTGTTCAATCTCGTTACCGGCAAGTCACTTTACTCGTACCGTAATGCATGATCCCATGACCAAACACTTGGTCACATTGAGCTCATTATGATGATGCATTACCGAGTGGGCCCAGAGATACCTCTCCGTCATACGGAGTGACAAATCCCAGTCTCGATCCGTGTCAACCCAACAGACACTTTCAGAGATACCTGTAGTGTACCTTTATAGTCACCCAGTTACGTTGTGACGTTTGGTACACCCAAAGCACTCCTACGGCATCCGGGAGTTACACGATCTCATGGTCTAAGGAAATGATACTTGACATTGGAAAAGCTCTAGCAAACGAACTACACGATCTTTGTGCTATGCTTAAGATTGGGTCTTGTCCATCACATCATTCTCCTAATGATGTGATCCCGTTATCAATGACATCCAATGTCCATAGTCAGGAAACCATGACTATCTGTTGATCAACAAGCTAGTCAACTAGAGGCTCACTAGGGACATGTTGTGGTCTATGTATTCACACATGTATTACGATTTCCGGATAACACAATTATAGCATGAACAATAGACAATTATCATGAACAAGGAAATATAATAATAACCATTTTATTATTGCCTCTAGGGCATATTTCCAACATCAACACCAACGGTCATACTCGTGACTCGGTGCCTTGCTCATGTATATCGTCCATCACAACGACAATCTATAAAATAGCCTAGCTAGAGAGGGTACTATGGTGCGGAGTATGTACTATCGTGAGCAACCGATCATAGTGCCACTGCACACGAGTGTGTGTCTGATCGATTCGTCCATTATTCGTAAGTTATGTATGGTTGTGTGGTGTCTAATGGTGGTCGTCAAATGCTAGCTGGCGACAAGAGCGGTTGCATGGACGCCTGGTTGTCAATACGTGCCACATACACTTCAAAGGCTCGTCATCCATGAGTTCACATTTTACCACCACGCCAGCGTCTGACCGCCCTGGCCTACCGAAACCCCTTTCATCGCTAGCACGCGCTTCCCACCTGAAATGATCACCGTCTCTCCAGAACGTCAATGCCGCATTCACCGGCCTTAACTGCAGGTGCTGTGGGTGTGTCACTGACATGCGGGCCAGATGCCCGTTGGGCCCACATGTCAGTGAGACAACGCACCTGCGGTTAGGTCACTGAAGTAGCGTCCGCATTCACGCCCGACGCGACCTCTCACTGGCACCGACATTGGAGCAGCGCGATAGCCGAGAGAGCGCCACCCGCGCGGCATCCCGGTGCAAGCGACTGCTCCGCGTTAATGACACCACGGCCATCCTTCCGTCCGCCGCCAACATTAATGACACGCGGCTGCCGACGAAGCTACTCTGGTGCTAGCCGTCCATCCGCCTGCTGCGGCTCATTGCCATTCGCGCGCTATATTAACTTGAGCCCCAGGTCCCTTCCTTCTGTTGGCGCCACTCCAACCATGCCCTCCGGGCACTCCAAAGCTCTCTTGGACGTACTGTCACAGGAGCAGATGAAGGACATCGGTGGCTCCACTCCGGGCGTGCTCCAAAGCTCTCTTGGACGTACTCTCGCAGGAGCAGGCGAAGGAGATCGCCGGCTCCCCCCCAGGCCGCCCTCCGCCGCCACGACCATGAAGCCGGCGCGCGTGCGCGGGCGCAGCCGGCAGGGAGGAAGAGTGGTACACGGTAGTTCGCCACCGCTTTGGTCCCAGGAAGGCCACCACTCCTCTACTCAGTCGACGCCAAGCTTGGTGGGATAAAAATCGGCGGCCGATTAGCCGCTTGACGGCGACGTGGAGGAGGAAATCTTCATAACCTTGTGCTCCAAAGGAGGAGGTTATCGAGGCGGATAAGGAGGAGGCAAAGGCAATGGCTGGCTTTCTCGGGTTCATGGCCGGGCATGGTGGTCGGGGCCCGGCGATCGTTTAGATTAGGTTTTAGTATGGTTTGTGCAAAATATGTAATGAATTTCGTCCAGTTTATAGGAAAAGTTCTCGAAATGTAATGAATTTCATCCAGTCAATTTGAAATTTTCTTTGTTTGCACGAATTTCGTCCGGTTAGTTCATATAGTTGTCGAAAGGTATGCGGGCAGCATTGGATGGCATCCATCAGTGTCCTCGGACAGATGCCGGTGTAAATATGAGGGCCAGCGCTGGAGATGCCCTAACTATCATGCTATAATCGCTAACAGTGCTCCATTATTTCGCAGGGAATAGTTATCCCTCGATCAAAATCAGATCCGCCGTGTTTCGCACTCCTCCCACGTAAGAGTGTAGACTCTTGCTTACATAAAAATGGAGCAAGTGGACGGCATTGTAGCTCGTCATATCACTCAAACTAGCCCGCCTAACGCGTGGGAAAGCACCGCCCTCGTCATTTTGTTCTGGATTTTTATCAATCGATCGCACGAAAATGTTACACTTTGCAAGTTCAAAAGGAAAAGGCGGCACACTTACAACTCGTATGCGTCACGTTCACGTCGCACCCCCGACAGTCCGGCTCGCACGCCGCTCGCCAGAGGGGACACGCGTTGTATTGCATTTTCACTGACATGTGGGACTGCAATTGAATAAACCGTCGATAGCCGAAATCTAATCACTCGGCGGGCGTCGGCTGAGAGGAGAGAGACGGGGGAGGGAGAAGAGATTGCCCGCCCGCCTTGCACGGACTCCAAGAAATATGTGGTGATAATGTGAGGTGGGCCATGTGGGAGTCCGCACCGCTTCCAAGCCCTCTTCTTACCGCCCTGGCCCACCAGAACCCCTCCCCCACCCCACCACCTCCCCGCGCGCGCTCCACCCTCAGAGGCCAGCTGCCCGCATTCATAGCAAGTAGTACAAGTAAAATTCTGGGCTATAAAGGGCATGTACAATGGTTGATAAGATAGTCTTATCATAAGCCTTGCATGTAATTTAGAGATGACAGAAAAACATGTGTACAATGGATCATCTCTTAGCCTTATCTTCAATAACTAGTTATTCCTAAAAACATGGTGAAACATATTATGCTAAGAGATTATCTCTTGTCTTCTCGACAGGCCCGCTTATGTGGAGGAGAGAGAGGCATTGAAAAAGTCAAGGAGTGGGATCTGCAGGAGCCCGTCTCTACACGTGCTCCTAGGTATAAAAAAACTAATTCTAAAAAAAGAGGCATAAAAAACAATTGTGTCTAAAAAAGAAAGGTCAAAAACATTTGAGAGGAAATATATAGAGAGAAAGTGAGAAAAAGTTGTAACCTTATAGTCAACACTATGGTAGTATTACATGAGGAAGGAAGGAGTGGTGCACATGCCAAGTTCACTGGGCTGCCGTGTTTCACACTCCTCCGTCGTAACAGTGGAGACAATAGGTTTCATCAAAAATAAACAATGAATACTCGTTGCTCGTCCACTATATCGGAAAGAATACTTTCATTCGCCGACATGTGGGACGTCGACCATCCTGGTCCACCTGCCATGCACAAAATTATCCTGGTCCACCTGCCATGCACAAAGTTAGTCGGACGAAGGAACCATCATGACTTTGTTGAATTCCGCTTCTTCATGAAAACTTACTCTACCCGCAGTACTACTACCACACGCGAAGACTGGACGGCACTGTACCACGTCATATCACTAAAACCCACTAGGCCAAACTAGCCCGCCTAGGATTTGTACTCCCTCCGTTTCAAAGTTAGTAGTACAAAGTTGACTCATCTATTTTGGAACGGAGGGACATCTCTGTACTGCTATGATTTTGTGTTGTACGTCTCTGTACTTTTGTTACGATTTTCCTACCCTATGAACCAAATGAGGCCTGAATGTATCCATGTCGACTATTGTCTGATCGATCTAAGCCTACAATTTTAGGAGCTTGGGCTATTGGCCGATCGACGACGGATCAGTATAAGCGTACCACGAGCTCATCAGCCCCAACATTTCTCTTGGGTGAGTGTTTTGCAAGTACTATAGCTCGCACAGTAGCTAGCCTACTAACACCAAGAATCATCAAATAAGCCCTGCTGATATGATAAACAGTTCAAACTTACATCTAAGCATGCCATATATTACATCAAAAGCTGGCGAGGATACATTTGTTTCCATAACTCGGAGAGGGTTCGCATGATTCACTATCAAACAAAAGTAGCAAGTACCGCCCACATAAGACAGTGCACTAGCCCTAAGATGGTTTGATAACACGCATCATTCTGGTAATTAAAACAGGGCAATGCAAACTACCCTGAAGGATTAGTGCGACCAACTATTTCTTGTCATCGATCTCTCGGGCAATGACCACAACACGGACAGCGGCATGGGAATCGATCTCTGGGGCGATGTCCACAGGACTGACCGTGACATCGGAATCGATCTCTGGGGCGATGTCCACAGGATGGACAGCGGCATCGGAATCCATCTCCGGGGCGATGCCAACAGGACGGACCGCGACATCGAAAATGATCTCTTGGGTGTTGTCCATAGGACGGGCCGCGACATCGGAATCATCAAGGACGTCCACCGGCACCTGCACAACCCTAACATATTAGCAAGCACATTGCAAATAATCAAAAACCACAATGTAATAAGCCATTATTTTTACCTTGTGCAGCTCATCGGGGGATCCCATCCCTCCGGGGGCCATCTCCTCGTTCTCGATGGGGGCCATCACCTTGCCAGGGGAATACTGCTTCTCAACGGCGACTATCTCCTCAAACTCGGCCTTGAGCCTCGCATAGGTGGCATCAGAGTTTCTGGGGTAGGCACGGTGGGGCCCTTGCTGTTCTTCCAACTTTCTTTGAGGAGTTCATCCGCCAACGTCGTCAACTCTTTGGCCAGTGCTTGTTTCTTGGAGTTCTTCGTCTCCATGGGTTGGCCCGCCAACATGGTCAACTCGTTGGTCAGTGCTCGCTTCCTGGATATCGCTGTCTCCAGTGGGTTGTCCACCGGCAACTCTTTCCGTAGTGCTCCAGGATCCATCAATGAACTGACAAACAAAAAGCAATCGAAAGGAAACCAAAATTGCAATGAAAATGGGAAAAGAATAGGCTGTGAGAATCGGTCGGTGCTTCGCAAAAAGAAGATTCTTGGAATGAAAATATAGCAGCATCACTGATTCGCCCACCTTTCCTTCGTCGGTACAGAAGAAAAATGGCAGAAGTGAGTAGCCTGGAGTGAGGTTTTCTTCAAGAAAGGGGAGAAAGGGCTTCAACGAGCGTTCCAGTGAAATGGTGGTTGCTTCGTCCAGTCCAACTTTGGGGCCAGTTTACCACTATTAGTAAAGGTGTGGGTTTTTTGATATGACGGGTCATAACGGCCACACCGGGGTGACCGGTGAGTTTTGACTGTAGCACCTCGCTGTGATTTGGTGGATGGCACGCGAGCCTGGATGCTTTGATGTCCCGCATGTGGATAGAGCGGCTAGTCATATAGGAGTGCTCAATATTGTGCACTGCGACCAAGGCGGAGAGGAAAACGAAAGAAATACGTAATTGATGCATGAGTTTAATTAGGGTAGTTTTGTAAAGTATGAGATACATTGCTCCAATCGCAAAATGCCTTGGTTGATGAGATTTGAGCCATATAAACCGGAAGGGAGACTTGAAATTTGAGATTTGAGATACTGCACGCGGTGTAGTCTAGTCACTTGTTGGAATCTCTAGAAGGACTTATACCGCATGATTCTTTGCTCCTTCTTACTACTACGTACTACTTCTCCAACATGTGGGACAGCCAGCAGCATCTGGGTCGACGTAATACGTGTCCTGCACCAGATTAGAGTGCGGAACGGAAGGGGGGCATGAACCCGGTCGTACCGCCTGGCCCTATTTGGATACTCTAACACAATTAAAGGTTAGAGTTAGATTCTAATCCTGAACTAACCCTAAAGTAAATCTAGCGAAAGAGGTGTTTGTATGACAGGGTTAGATGGAGCGCAGATACGGCGAGGTGCCTACATGGGCGGTGCGAGAGGGAGGGAGAGGACGAGAAGCTTCGAGGAAGTGGGGAGGGATCTGCTGCGGGGAGAGCGAGAGAAAAATGTGTTTTTAGTGTCCCGAGAAGAACTAACCCAAATAAGCACCTCTTGGGTGGGTTAGATTTTTTTGGGTTAGTTGAGTTCAAACTAACCCAAACTAACTCTAACACATGGATCAGAACAGTAACCAAAATAACCCTCCTGTTTGGATATTTTTGGGTTAGTTGAGTTCAAACTAACCCAAACTAACTCTAACACATGGATCCAAACAGTAACGCGCCGTCAAATCGCACAGCCCAACCTTTCCAGCAAGAAGTAAGTTGAATCCGCTACTCCCTCAACCTCCTCGCCTCTCTGTCAAACCGCATACGCGAAAACTGCCACGCGTACTGCCCGGGAAAAGCCCCGCCCTGAACTTTTAACTATGCGAAAATAGTTCGAGATTGTTCGTTCTATATAAATACTAGTATTGTGTGTTTATTCACCCATGGGGTTGTTCAATGAATGGAGGGCCGGGGAGCACAAGTGAACAATACTACTAGTAGTAGTAGTAAGTAAAAGTCGTACAGGTAGTCACCTTAAATAGAGAGTTTCTTTTCTTTAATGCCACATACACAAATTGAAACGCTTGTTGTGGAGACAAAAGATAATCACTCCACTATATATGTACGCAGGGGCCTGAGCCCTTGCTTTACTAGGGTTGCTCTCTTCATTCTCTCATCCTCTCCAGATATAAACAAGACAACGGTAGCGACATTTTCTCTCTGCTCACCGCTGGTCACAGATCCGGCTGGATCCCTTCGGCTGGTGTGTGTAGAGGACTAGGTGCATCGTTCACGCGGTCATCACCGGCGAGGGAGGAAACCCACAGCTACTGGAGGGGCCCAATCCTCTGCCCGTGTTGTTCTCTCCGACACAGCGCCGGCTAGGGAGGTCCTCCGACCCTTCTTCCTCCCTGCCGTATTGTCCGCAGATCCGACCTGCCGCCTCCGACATCCCGACGACCCTTAGGTATAAGTTCTTCGAAAGCGGCCTTGCTGTACTGCCCCAGCTCCCCACGTGTCTGCATGTGCATCTTTTTCTACTCCCATCAGCTCTTCCAAAGCCACCTAAATTTTTAGTATTATTAGAGGTAAAGCTACTTCATGCATTCAAATCTAGGGCTTTGTTCAAACAACGAAGAGAGGGGGGAAAGTTGTAGCATGAATCTAGGACTTGATTCAAAGAGGAAATAATATGGTGAAAGTAGTAGAGACCGGATACCCAACCGGTCTCTTGGTTGAAAAGGGAAATAATGGGAAAATGCAGTACAAACTGGATAAGCAACAGATCTATTATTGGTTGAAAAAAGGATAGAAAGTGGTGGCTGGTGGACAAGTCAACAGAGTATGCCCATGATTAGATTTGTTGCCCTCACATAGTAAAAGGTCTCCAGGATTAGAATTGCTGCCCTCACATAGTAAAAGGTCTCAGGATTAGATTTGCTGCCCGCACATAGTAAAAGGTCTCTAGGATTAGATTTGCTGCCCTCACATAGTAAAAGGTCTCCAGGATTAGATTTGCTGCCCTCACATAGTACATGGTCTCCAGGATTAGGTTTGCTGCCCTCACATAGTAAAAGGTCTCCAGGATTAGATTTGCTGCCCTCACATAGCATGAACAAACTCGGCATCACCACTTTATGCCTCCTTGTAGGTACATTGTGCTGATGCGTCCACTGTCGCATGTCCTTATACCAACATTTGTTGTTGTTGATGTAAGGGCACATGTAAAATGAAGCGATCACACTGTTACCTTAGGGACATGTCTAACCAGTGTTATTGTTAATCTAATGCCTCCAGTGATAGGATGCAATTAAACTGTGTTACAAATGGTACTCCTGCTGTTTTCCCTAGTATGATAAGTAAGTTGCTCCTTTACGCTGCTGAGTGTCCTGGTGTCCCCATGGTCCCATGCCCTTAAACCAACTCTTTAGCTGCTGTTGATTTACTGTATCTGGTAAACAAGCAATGCCACCATTAAAGTAATCCCATATTTGAGGAATCTCATTGTTGATCGTAATGCTTCTGGTAACATGAAGCATTGCTGACGTTTTAAAATTTCTACTGTCCTTGCGTGATTGCCATGAACATAATTAAGATGCTTCTTTTCATTTCGTATATGTTTCATATATTCTTATTGACTAGCAACTGTTTACTTTCTATCTTTTTGTGCAGATAGGGATATCGATTTCACCTTGTTGCTATTGTGTCCTTTTGGTGAACTGCACAAAACACTTTTTTTGGGAATGAGTGTCTTGTGCAGTTCAACTAAAATGTCACGTGGGCAACATCTCTCAATTTTGGTGGAACTGCACAAAATGGTGATTGGAGTTTCCAAAATCTCCGTCAATTTCTGCTGGTAATCTCGTGCAACATTTTATTAGCCTTTGCAAGATGAGCCATCACTGTCACCACAATGGCACTTTATTTTAGTGGAACTGCACAAAAGGATAAGAAAATTATAGTTGCACCTTACATGAGCTGGACAGCCAATCTTAATGTTCCTCAATTTTAGTGCAACTACTAAAGAAGAACCTGCCAGCTCACGAGAGCAAGTAGTTCTTGCTAGCTGAATGATGCAATCTTTGCTTCATTTCAGGTGAACTACAGAAAAAGGCGCATGAATTGAATCATGGAACTCCAGGCAGGCCTCATCCGAGTGGAGCTGCAAGTTGAGTTCAAGGAGGCCACTATTAAAGTGAAATCATGCTCTTCTTGTTTGTGTTATGCAAACAGGAATACTCAACTACAGATGTTGTGACGGTCAAGAGCATTTGCCAAGTTCTTCGATTGTATGACATGGCTAGCCAAGATGGATTTAATCCCGACATTCACTTTATCAAAAGGCTCTAATGGGTTGGTTCTGAATCTTGCAAGCTGGGAATCAATGAGATGTGTAGGCATCTTTGTTGTACTTATTATTTGAATCTTATTTGTTGATTTTGAATCTTGCAAGCTGGGAATCTATGAGATGTGTAGGCATCTTTGTTATACTTATTATTTGGATCTTATTTGTTCGTTCTGAATCTTGCAAGCTAGGAATCAATGAGATGTGTAGGCATATTTGTTGTACTTATTATTTGGATCTTATTTGTTGGTTCTGAATCTTGCAAGCTGGGAAACATGGCATGATGATGCAGAGGACAACAACCATAATAAACAGTTGAGACTTGGTAGTATTATCTTTGTGAAAGTGCGACAAATGTGTTGATCGTGTGCGTCCTGAGAATAATAATTCTAATTGTTGTGCATTTTGATCCTGTGGCACTGATAGAATGAGCCAATGCATTGCTTGTTTTAAGTATAAATTTCTATTAAAGCTAATTAAATTTAAGTAAAGTGACCACTAACTCCTGTTATTACAGTACCAATACAGAACCGCTCGTGAACCGATGTGTGGCCGGAGTAGGTTTCTTAACGGAGGCGTTTGAATGCCCCGAGGGTGCATCTTCTGCCGGGCGTGCAACGGACGAGGGAGGGGTAGTAACTGTTGTCGCCCGTACACACTCAGTTTACTGTTGAATCCAGTTCCCCAAGAGCAGAAAAACGAACTGCTGCCGCTGCCTACACACTCGTTCACTTGAAGAGACTCCAATGGCGATCCGAGGGGTGAGTCTGGTGGATATGGACTTTAGCAAGGAGTTCCCCTTCGAGTTCGCCGTTCAGTCCTATGGCTGCACCAAGTTGAATGTGATGTACACCAACGATCCGGACTCGGTGAAGCTCTGCCTCGCCGAGTTCAAGCAGTACCTAGACGAGAAAGCACAAGGTTGCAGGACTAGACCTTGTGCCCATCCATTCGTCTCCTAACAGGGACCAGCGGATCGCCGTCGCCCAGGTATGTGTGCGGGACAAGGTTCTCATCTACCACTTCTATAGGGCCATCAGAGGTTCTGGAGCATTCGCCCGTTTCATCAGCAGCGCCGACTGCACCTTCGCTACGGTGGAGAGAAGGAAGAACGCGACGATTCGGCCATCTGGTGCAACAAGCTTATCGACATCCAGAAGCAATACAAGATCATCAGCAACGGGCAGGAGAAGGACTCTGTGGTTGACCTCGCCGAGACCATCATCGACCCCTGATATGCCAACATGAAAGAAGATAATGATACCAAGGACCTGAACACGTGGGAGGTACCTCTGAATCTAGCCTACATAACCTACGCAGCCAAGGATGCATACGCATGCTACGACATGTACATGCAGATCTTGGACATGAGGGCGTGTCTGCTTCCCGTAACCGCCGAGTACACGGACAGCCGCAGCGTCATGATCAAGCGTGCCAGGAAGGTCTAGATTTTGTACTTTATCTGTTTATAAGCACCTTTATCATCTGAGTGTTTCATGCATTAGCCTATGTGTTGTAATTATCTGTTTTGTCCGAAATATTTCTTTTGAGAACCCATTAACCTGTTTTCTTTTTTTAGTGGCTATTTGCTTATGTATGTAACTAGTTCACTTGTCCGTTAAAAAAACTAGTTCACTCGGCTGCCATGCTTTGAATCTCCTTCCTCCCAACATATTCCCCTCCTCAGGTGGACCCAGCCGGTCTCGTACATAGACATATGGGACCAACCACCTATCCATTTGTATTTCTTTATTTTGTTCAATCATTCGTCCTCTTCCTATACAGCGGCTGGCCATCATAGCCTATGGCGTTGGCCAGTCCATCCCTCTACTACCACACATTGTCCGACGGCGGCAGCTCCCCCGGCCCACCCTGCACCCGAACAAGTCAACCCTCGTACTCCCCTCCGCCTGCGTCTTCCCTCGCTCTGGTTCATTCGGTCCGAGGTCTCGACGTCGTCCTCCACCTTGGTGCTCTAGCCGCGGCGCCGCCGTCTGTAGTTCCAAACATGGTCAGCAAAACAAGAGGAATCGGGAGACAACTGTTCATCGAGAGGCTGACAGTCCCGGGCCCACCAGGCCCATGGCCTAGGTTTTGTTGTTTAACATGGGCAGCCCACGACATGTTTCAACATTTTTTTGGATCCAGCAGGTATCAAGCGGCCTCTGGGCCTCCAAACCTAGCTTGTCTATAACATCAGCAGCCCAAGTTATGTTTGTTTTTTCAAGACGACGCACAACTCAGTTCTATTTTTCTATAAAAACGCAAAACTAAACCTGTTTTCTATAAGAATGCAAAACTGAACCTATATTTATATCTTATTTTATTATATATATATATGTATTAGAAACAACATAAGTTTCCGTTAAACCTGTCGTTCGTCCAACCATTTTATAGACCTTCCCACTTCCTTTATTTTTTGTTTTCATTAATCTCTATATCTGAATTTTCTCCCACTTTCTTTTTCGATGTAAACTAAGTTTTCTCCAGTACATTTCCCTAGAACCAACTCAACTGTCCCACGTCTAGCCTAAAAATTAATAATATCCCACGTACTATTAACTCACAAAATTAAACTGATATTTTATTTCGTAAGTTGAAAGTTCTTACAAAATAATAATAATAATTTGTTTATATATAACTTGGCAAGTTAACTCCTAGTGATTGCGTACATAAGCTTGCAAAGATTTTACTGAGCAATGTAGTAATAGACGTGCAATCATGTGTTTATGTTTTATAACATTTCTCCGTCTAGCCCAACATGATATTTTCACCCAACCCAGCAAGTTCGTGGATTTCGAGAAAAATGCAAATGGGCTTGAAATTCTACCATATATATAAACGGGCTGCATAGATGCTACATCATTGTTTCACACAGCCCACCAAATGGACTAAAAAACAAATGGACTGGCTGACATGTGGGCCAGTAGGTCGAAGCCTAAGAAGGCGTTGGATTTACATCCAATGGCAGGCATTCTTCTTCAATCTCTCGTCTTCTCCCCCCCAGCGCTGCCGGGACCGCCTGCTCCAGCCTCCGGCATCCAGCGGCGTTGTTTTGCGCTCCTCAGCGAAACGCTACCCCGCCGACGGCCAGGCCATGCCTCCACTCCGCACCTCCTGTTATTCTCTACCGAGTGTGGGCCCACCCCGCACCCGAACCAGTCAAATTTCCCACTCCTCTCCGTCTGCGACTCCACTTCATCGTCTTCCCCATCTCCGGGTCGTTCCAGTCTGGGGCCTCGCCGTCGTCCAACGCCTCGGTGCGCTCGGCGCTGCGTGGTCAACATACGAGAGTCATCGGAAGAGGATTGTACGTGGAGATCCTGACGGCTGGGACCCACGAGGTCCATGGTCGCACGCAAGGAAAGTTCCTCCTTATTACGCACTGTACGTGGACTGTACATGGGAAGGGCTTCTGTATTTCGCGAAAAAACGTTCCCCCCACAGACAGGTCGGACCCACCAGCTGTATCTTCGCACGCAAGGAAGTGCCTCCTTATTACGCACAAAACAATGAATACCCCATGCTAGCTGGGACCCACCATAGTGGGTGGTTGACTTGTGGGCCTACTAAGTTGACGGGGATGGAGGGCTTTGTGAACGTAGTCAATATGAACGATTCTAGCTCCAGTGACCATACGATGTCCATCCAACGACCATAGTGCTTCTTCAACCTCTGGTCTTCTTGCTCCAGCCGCCCAAAGCAGCGCCGGTCGTGCCGCCTATTCCTGCCTCCCGTGGCCGGCTGTGCTGCCGCGGAGGCCTCACTGCCCCCATACTACTCCCACCGCTGGCCAGCCCATCCCTCCACTCACCCACACCACCTGTTATTCTGCGGCGACAGCAGCCTCACGCCGCAGCCGAACCAGTGAACCCTCGTACTCCTCTCCGCGTGGGCATCCACTGCCGCGTCTTTCCCGGCTACGTGTCGTCCCCTTCCTAGGCCTCGCCGTCGTCCACCGCCTTGGTGCTCTCGGCGTGGCGTGGTCAATGTGGTCAACGACCGACTTCCATCAGAAGAGCACTGTACGTGGAGAGGCTGACAGCTGGCTCCACGGCCGCAGTTGGGTCCACGGCCACAGCCCAGTTTTTTTGTGATTTGCCAAGTAAGTCGCTTTGTCAGGCCTGTTGGGCTGCAAATCTTTCAAGACGAGGAGAGCTTCATTCGGCTGGCCGATAAAATGGCCTATCAGTAATGAGAAATGGGATGTACATTTTTAAAACACATCAAACCGGCAATTAGTTTTTCATTTCGAGATTTTAAATTGCATTGGTTTTTATGTGTGGACAATTTGTTGGATTTTATATTGATATACATTTATTTTTAAAATCAGTTTGAATGTGACTCAAAATTTCGGGATTAAATACAGTTCGGACCGCACCGAAATATGCAAAATTTTGTACAATTTTTTAACCGTGGCCACGATATGGGCTGTAATGCTAACAAAAAGAATATGGGCGCCAAAAAAAACCTTAAGAATTAGCAAATGGGCTATAAATTATTAGAAATAATGGCAGATGGGTTGTATGCTGTTTTCCACAGATTTGAGGCTTTCCTAAAAAAAGGTTGATGCACAAGCAGTGACTGTTGGATGTCCATCCAACGACCGTCGTGCTTCTTCAATCTGTGCTCTTCCTGCTCCAGCCGCTCAAACAAGCGCCGGCGGGACTGCCTCCTCCCTCCTCCCTGCGGCCGGCTGTGCTGCCGCGCAGGCCTCACCGCCCCACTGTACTCCCATTGCTGGCCTAGCCATCCCTCCACTCACCCACACTTGCTGTTCTTCTCCGGCGATGGCAGACGAACCAGTAAACCCACGTACAGTCGTACTCCCCTCCGTGTGGGAAACAGCTGCCAAGTATTCCCTGGCTCCATGTCGTTCCCTTCCTAGGCCTCGCCGTCGTCCACCGCCCTGGTGCTCTCGGCGCGGCATGGTCAACGTGGTCAATGACTGACATGCATCTGAAGTGGACTGTACGTGGAGAGGCTGACAGTTGGGTCCACGGCCGCACGCAAGGAAATGCCTCCTTATTACACGCAAAATAATGATTCCTCCACCTGCATCTGGGACCCATCGAAAGGGCCTATGTATCTCGCAAAAAAAATGTTACTGCCGCTGACAGCTCGGACCCACCAGCTATATCTTCACACGCAAGGAAGTGCCTCCCTATTACACAAAAAAATGAATACTCCCCCTATTAGCTGGGACCCAGTATAGTGGCAGGCTGACTTGTGGGCCTACTAAGTTGACGGGGACAGAGGGCTTTGTCAACTTAGTCAATATGCACGATTCTAGCTCTAGTAACCGTACGATGTCCATCCAACGGCCGTAGTGCTTCTTCAACCTCTGGTCTTCTTACTCCAGCCGCCCAAACCAGCGCCGGTCGTGCCTCGTGCTCCAGCCTCCCGTGGTCGGCTGTGCTGCCGCGGAGGCCTCACCGCCCCCTACTACTCCCACCGTTGGCCAGGCCATCCCTCCACTCACCCACACCCCCTGTTATTCTACGGCGACGGCAGCCTCACACCGCAGCCGAACCAGTGAACCCTCGTACTCCTCTCCGCGCGGGCTTCCACTGCCGCGTCTTCCCCGGCTTCGCGTCGTCCCCTTCCTGGGCCTCGCTGTCGTCCACCGCCCTGGTGCTCTCGGCGCGGCGTGGTCAAGGAACGGTTTCCATCGGACGTGGACTGTACGTGGAGAGGCTGACAGCTGGGTCCACGGCCGCAGCAAGGAAGTGCCTCCTTATTATGCGCAAAAATAATTATTCCTCCACTTGACAGCGGGGACCCACCGGACGGGCCACCGTATTTCACGAAAAAAACGTTTCCCCTTGACTGCTGGGACCCACCAGCTACATCTTCGCACGCAAGAAAGTGCGTCCGGGCAAAAAAAACGATTCGCCCCCTGACTGCTGGGACCCACCAGCTACATCTTCGCACGCAAGGAAGTGCTTGACAGTCGGGACCCACCTGGTCGAAGCGTACGTAGCGTTGTCATTCTGGTCGCGAACGTGTACGTACATGCTGGTCGATGTAGAGGCGCGCACGTGCCGTAGTAGAGGCGCTCATGTGGCATGTACACGTACGTACAGCAGACAGTGTGCAAGAAAGAAAATACGGCCACGTATGTACATACGGGCAGGTTCTCGAACGCCTACTCGCGCATACGTATGGCCAGGGCTCGTGTACATGGCTGGGCCGGAACGGAGAAACAGCGTCGTCGTCGTGTTCATGGGGAGCCAACCGGCTGGGTCGGAACGAAATGCGTCGTCGTGTTCATCGGGAGGGCTTGGACGGAACAGCCAATGGAAACGAGGCCTAGCATACCACAGAACGGAGGAAACGGCCTTGTGTTCGACCGGCCACGGTCGAAACGGGATCCTGTTAATCGGGAGGGGTCTGGCGTACCGCAAAACGGAGGAAACGGACCTCCTACGGTTGAAACGGGGGTCCTGTTCATCAGGAGGGGTGTGGCGTACCGCAAAACAGAGGAAACGGACTTGTGTTGGAGCGCTACGGTCGAAACGGGTGTCCTGTTCATCGGGAGGGGTGTGGCGTGCTACCTCTTGAGCACTGTGTTGGTTTTCCCTTGAAGAGGAAAGGGTGATGCAGTAAAGTAGCGTAAGTATTTCCCTCAGTTTTTGGTAACCAAGGTATCAATCCAGTAGGAGACCACGCACGAGTCCCTCGAACCTACACAAACAAACAAGAACCTCGCAACCAACGCGTTAAAGGGGTTGTCAATCCCTCAACGGTCACTTACGAGAGTGAGATCTGATAAGATAATATTTTTGGTATTTTTATGATAAAGATGCAAAGTAAAATAAAAGGCAATAAAAATAGCTAAGTGTTGGAAGATTAATATGATGGAAAATAGACCCTGGGGCCATAGTTTTCACTAGTGGCTTCTCTCGAGAGCATAAGTATTACGGTGGGTGAACAAATTACTGTTGATCAATTGACAGAATTGAGCATAGTTATGAGAATATCTAGGTATGATCATGTATATAGGCATCACGTCCGAGACAAGTAGACCGACTCCTGCCTACATCTACTACTATTACTCGACACATCGACCGCTATCCAGCATGCATCTAGAGTATTAAGTTCAAAAGAATAGAGTAACGCTTTAAGTAAGATGACATGATGTAGAGGGATAAACTCATGCAATATGATATAAACCCCATCTTGTTATCCTCGATGGAAACAATACAATACGTGCCTTGCTGCCCCTACTGTCACTGGGAAAGGACACCGCAAGATTGAACCCAAAGCTAAGCACTTCTCCCATTGCAAGAAAGATCAATCTAGTAGGCCAAACCAAACTAATAATTCGAAGAGACTTGCAAAGATAACCAATAATACATAAAAGAATTTAGAGGAGATTCAAATATTGTTCATAGATAAACTTGATCATAAACCCACAATTCATCGGTCTCAACAAACACACCGCAAAAGAAGATTACATCGGATAGATCTCCACGAGAATCATGGAGAACTTTGATTGAGATCCAAAGAGAGAGAAGAAGCCATCTAGCTAATAAATATGGACCCAAAGGTCTGAGGTAAACTACTCACACATCATCGGAGAGGCTATGGTGTTGATGTAGAAGCCCTCCATGATCAATGCCCCCTCAGGCAGGACGCCGAAAAAGGCCCCAAGATGGGATCTCACTGGTACAGAAGGTTGCGGCGGTGGAATTAGGTTTTCGTGGATGCTTCTGTTGGTTTGGGGGTACGTAGGTATATATAGGAGGAAGAAGTACGTCGGTGGAGCAACGTGTGCCCCACGAGGGTGGAGGGCGCGCCTGGGGGGGGGGGGTAGGCACGCCCCCTACCTCGTGCCTTCCTGGTAGCTTTCTTGACGTAGGGTCCAAGTCCTCTGGATCACGTTCGTTCCGAAAATGACGTCCCCGAAGGTTTCATTCCGTTTGGACTCCGTTTGATATTCTTTTTCTGCGAAACACTGAAATAGGCAAAAACAACAATTCTGGGCTGGGCCCCCGGTTAATAGGTTGGTCCCAAAAATAATATAAAAGTGTATAATTAAGCCCGTTAAACATCCAAAACAGAATATAATATAGCATGAAGCAATCAAAAATTATAGATACGTTGGAGACGTATCAAGCATCCCCAAGCTTAATTCCTGCTCGTCCTCGAGTAGGTAAATGATAAAAACAGAATTTTTGATGCGGAATGCTACTTGGCATAGTTTTCAATGTAATTCTCTTATTTGTGGTATGAATGTTCAGATCCGAAAGATTCAAGACAAAATTTTAATATTGACATAAAAATAATAATACTTCAAGCATACTAACTAAGCAATCATGTCTTCTCAAAATAACATGGCCAAAGAAAGTTATCCCTACAAAATCATATAGTCTGGCTATGCTCTATCTTCACCACACAAAGTATTTAAATCATGCACAACCCCGATGACAAGCCAAGCAATTGTTTCATACTTTTGGTGTTCTCAAACTTTTTCAATCTTCACGCAATACATGAGCGTGAGCCATGGACATAGCACTATATGCGGAATAGAATGGTGGTTGTGGAGAAGACAAAAAGAGGGAGAATATAGTCTGACATCAACTAGGCGTATCAACGGGCTATGGAGATGCCCATTAATATATATCAATGTGAGTGAGTAGGGATTGCCATGCAACGGATACACTAGAGCTATAAGTATATGTAAGCTCAACAAAAGAAACTAAGTGGGTGTGCATCCAACTCGCTTGCTCACGAAGACCTAGGGCATTTTGAGGAAGCCCATCACTGGAATATACAAGCCAAGTTCTATAATTAAAAATTCCCACTAGTATATGAAAGTGATATCATAGGAGACTCTCTATCATGAAGATCATGGTGCTACTTTGAAGCACAAGTGTGGTAAAAGGATAGTAACATTGTACCTTCTCTCTTTTTCTCTCATTTTTTTATTTTTTTATTTGGGCCTTTTCTCTTTTTTTTATGGCCTCTTTTTTTAGTCCGGAGTCTCATCCCGACTTGTGGGGGAATCATAGTCTCTATCATCCTTTCCTCACTTGGGACAATGCTCTAAAAATGATGATCATCACACTTTTATTTACTTACAACTCAACAATTACAACTCAATACTTAGAACAAAATATGACTCTATGTGAATGCCTCCGGCGGTGTACCGGGATATGCAATGAATGAAGAGTGACATGTATGAGAGAATTATGAACGGTGGCTTTGCCACAAATACGATGTCAACTACATGATCATGCGAGGCAATATGACAATGATGGAGCGTGTCATAGTAAACGGAACGGTGGTAAGTTGCATGGCAATATATCTCGGAATGGCTATGGAAATGCCATGATAGGTAGGTATGGTGGCTGTTTTGAGGAAGGTATATGGTGGGTGTATGATACCGGCGAAAAGTGCGCGGTATTAGAGAGGCTAGCAATGGTGGAAGGAAGAAAAGTGCGTAAAATCCATGGACTCAACATTAGTCATAAAGAACTCATATACTTATTGCAAAAATCTACAAGTTATCAAAGAAAAGTATTACGTGCATGCTCCTAGGGGGATAGATTGGTAGGAAAAGACCATCGCTCGTCCCCGACCGCCACTCATAAGGAAGACAATCAATAAATAAATCATGCTCCGACTTCATCACATAATGGTTCACCATACGTGCATGCTACGAGAATCACAAACTTCAACACAAGTATTTCTCAAATTCAAAACTACTCAACTAGCATGACTCTAATATCACCATCTTTATATCTCAAAACAATTATCAAGCATCAAACTTCTCATAGTATTCAACACACTCATAAGAATTTTTTTTAATTGGATGCCTATTATAATTAAAGCAAATTACCATGCTGTTTTGTAGGACTCTAAAAATAATATAAGTGAAGCATGAGAGAACAATAGTTTCTATAAAACAAATCCACCACCGTGCTCTAAAAGATATAAGTGAATCACTAGAGCAAAAACTATATAGCTCAAAAGATATAAGTGAAGCACATAGAGTATTCTAATAAATTCCGAATCAAGTGTGTCTCTCTGAAAAGGTGTGTACAGCAAGGATGATTGTGGCAAACTAACAAATAAAGACTCAAATAATACAAGATGCTCTAAGCAAAACACTTATCATGTGGTGAATACAAATATAGCTCCAAGTAAAGTTACCGATGGAAGTAGACGAAAGAGGGGATGCCTTCCGGGGCATCCCCAAGCTTTGGCTTTTTGGTGTCCTTAGATTATCTTGGGGTGCCATGGGCATCCCCAAGCTTAGTCTCTTGCCACTCCTTGTTCCATAATCCATCAAATCTTTTACCCAAAACTTGAGAACTTCACAACAGAAAACTTAACAGAAAATCTCGTGAGCTCCGTTAGCGAAAGAAAACAAAACACCACTTCAAGGTACTGTAATGTACTCATTCTTTATTTATATTGGTGTTAAACCTACTGTATTCCAACTTCTCTATGGTTTATAAACTATTTTATTAGCCATAGATTCATCAAAATAAGCAAACAAGACACGAAAAACAGAATCTGGCAAAAACAGAACAGTATGTAGTAATCTGTAACTAACGCATACTTCTGGAACTCAAAAAATTCAGCCAAAATAGGACGACCTAGAAAATTTGTTTATTGATCAGCAGCAATTGGAATAAATATTTTATCACGTTCTGGTGATTTTTAACAATTTTTTTCATGAACAGAAAGTTTCTGGAATTTTCAGCAAGATCAAATAACTATCATCCAAGAAGATCCTATAGGTTTAACTTGGCACAAACACTAATTAAAACAGAAAAACAAATCTAACCAGAGGCTAGATCAAATATTTATTCCTAAACAGAAGCAAAAAGCAAAAAACTAAAAATAAAATTGGGTTGCCACCCAACAAGCGCTATCATTTAACGCCCCTAGCTAGGCATAAAAGCAAGGATAGATCTAGGTATTGCCATCTTTGGTAGGCAATCCATAAGTTGCTCTCATAATAGATTCATATGGTAGTTTAATTTTCTTTCTAGGAAAGTGTTCCATGCCTTTCTTTAATGGAAATTGGAATCTAGTATTCCCTTCCTTCATATCAATAATTGCACCAATCGTTCTAAGGAAAGGTCTACCAAGAATAATAGGACATGAAGGATTGCTATCTATATCAAGAACAATAAAATCTACGGGCACATAGTTCCTATTTGCAACAATAAGAACATCATTAATTCTTCCCATAGGTTTCTTAATAGTGGAATCCGCAAGGTGCAAGTTTAAATAACAATCATCAAAATCACGGAAACCTAGCAAATCACATAAAGTTTTTGGGATCGTGGAAACACTAGCACCCAAATCACACAAAGCATGGCATTCATGATCTTCAATTTTAATTTTAATAATAGGTTCCCACTCATCATAAAGTTTTATAGGGATAGAAACTTCCAACTCAAGTTTTTCTTCATAAGATTGCATCAAAGCATCAACGATATGTTTAGTAAAAGCTTTATTTTGACTGTAAGCATGTGGAGAATTTAGCACGGATTGCAACAAGGAAATGCAATCTATCAAAGAGCAATGATCATAATTAAATTCCTTGAAATCCAAAATAATGGGTTCATTAATATCTAGAGTTTTGATCTCTTCAATCCCACTTTTACCAATTTTGCATCAAGATCTAAAAACTCCGAATTTTTGGAACGCCTTCTAGGTAAAGGTGGATCATATTCAGTCCCATCATTATCAAGATTCATATTGCAAAACAAAGATTTAATAGGGGATACATTAATGACTTTTAGATCTTCATCTTTATTTTCATAGAAACTAGAAGAACACGCTTTCACAAAGCAATCTTTCTTAGCACGCATCCTAGCGGTTCTTTTTTTGCACTCATCAATGGAAATTCTCATGGCTTTTGAGAGACACATTGATATCATGCTTAGGAGCAATAGATCTAAGTTTCAAAGAATCAACATCAAGAGAAATTCTATCAACGTTCCTAGCCAATTCATCAACTTTAAGAGATTTTTCTTCAAGCAAAGCATTGAAATTCTTTTGCGAATTCATAAATTCTTTAACACTAGTCTCAAATTCAGAAGGCATCTTGTTAAAATTTCCATAAGAATTGTTGTAGGAATTACCATAATTATTAGAGGAATTACTAGGGTACGACCTAGGATTAAAGTTTCCTCTATACGCGTTGTTACCAAAATTATTCCTACCAACAAAATTCACATCCATAGATTCATTATTATTATCAATCAAAGTAGAAAAAGGCATATCATTAGGATCAGAAGAAACACTTTTAGTAGCAAATAATTTCATAAGTTCATCCATCTTTCCGCACAAAACATTAATTTCTTCTATCGCATGCACTTTATTATTAGTAGATCTTTCGGTGTGCCATTGAGAATAATTAACCATAATATTATCTAGGAGTTTAGTAGCTTCTCCTAAAGTGATTTCCATAAAAGTGCCTCCCACGGCCGAATCTAAAAGATTTCTAGAAGCAAAATTCAATCCGGCATAAATTTTTTGTATAATCATCCACAAATTCAAACCATGTGTAGGGCAATTACGTATCATTAATTTCATCCTCCCCCAAGCTTGTTCAACATGTTCATGATCAAGTTGCTTAAAATTCATAATATCGTTTCTAAGAGAGATGATCTTAGCGGGAGGAAAATACTTAGAGATAAAAGCATCTTTGCACTTATTCCAAGAATCAATACTATTTTTAGGCAAAGACGAAAACCATGCTTTAGCACGATCTCTAAGCGAAAAAGGAAATAGCTTCAATTTAACAATATCATTGTCCACATCTTTCTTCTTTTGCATATCACACAAATCAACGAAGCTATTTAGATGGGTAGCGGCATCTTCACTAGGAAGGCCGGCGAATTGATCTTTCATGACAAGATTGAACAAAGGAGCATTAATTTCAAAAATATTCAGTATCGGTAAGAGGAGCAATCGGAGTGCTAAGAAAATCATTGTTGTTGGTATTGGTAAAGTCACACAATTTAGTATTATCTTGAGCCATCGTGACAAGCAAGTAATCCAACACACGAGCAAACAAGAAGCGAGCGAAAAAGAGGCGAACGGAAAAGAGAGGGCGAATAAAACAGCAAGGGTGAAGTGGGGGAGATGAAAACGAGAGGCAAATGGCAAATAATTTAATGCGAGGGAGATGAGTTTGTGATGGGTACTTGGTTTGTCTTGACTTGACTTGACTTGGCGTAGATCTCCCCGGCAACGGCGCCAGAAATCCTTCTTGCTACCTCTTCAGCACTGCGTTGGTTTTCCCTTGAAGAGGAAAGGGTGATGCAGTAAAGTAGCGTAAGTATTTCCCTCAGTTTTTGAGAACCAAGGTATCAATCTAGTAGGAGACCACGCACGAGTCCCTCGCACCTACACAAACAAACAAGAACCTCACACCCAATGCGATAAAGGGGTTGTCAATCCCTCAACGGTCACTTACGAGAGTGAGATCTGATAGCTAAGTGTTTCCATAATGTTTTTGTTATTTTCATGATAAAGATGCTAAGTAAAATAAAAGGCAATAAAAATAGCTAAGTGTTGGAAGATTAATATGATGGAAAATAGATCCCGGGGCCATAGGTTTCACTAGTGGCTTCTCTCGAGAGCATAAGTATTATGGTGGGTGAACAAATTACTGTTTAGCAATTGACAGAATTGAGCATAGTTATGAGAATATCTAGGTATGATCATGTATATAGGCATCACGTCCGAGACAAGTAGACAGACTCCTGCCTGCATCTACTACTATTACTCCACACATCGACCGCTATCCAGCATGCATCTAGAGTATTAAGTTCAAAAGAACAGAGTAATGCTTTAAGTAAGATGACATGATGTAGAGGGATAAACTCATGAAATATGATATAAACCCCATCTTGTTATCCTCAATGGCAACAATAAAATACGTGCCTTGCTGCCCCTACTGTCACTGGGAAAGGACACCGCAAGATTGAACCCAAAGCTAAGCACTTCTCCCATTGCAAGAAAGATCAATCTAGTAGGCCAAACCAAACTGATAATTCAAAGAGACTTGCAAAAATAACCAATCATACATAAAAGAATTAAGAGGAGATTCAAATATTGTTCATAGATAAACTTGATCATAAACCCACAATTCATCGGTCTCAACAAACACACCGCAAAAGAAGATTACATCGAATAGATCTCCACGAGAATCGTGGAGAACTTTGTATTGAGATCCAAAGAGAGAGAAGAAGCCATCTAGCTAATAACTATGGACCCAAAGGTCTGAGGTAAACTACTCACACATCATTGGAGAGGCTATGGTGTTGATGTAGAAGCCCTCTATGATCAATGACCCCTCCGGCAGGACGCCGGAAAAGGCCCCAAGATGGGATCTCATGGGTACAGAAGGTCGCGACGGTGGAATTAGGTTTTCGTGGATGCTTCTGTTGGTTTGGGGGTACGTAGGTATATATAGGAGGAAGAAGTACGTCGATGGAGCAACGTGGGCCCCACGAGGGTGGAGGGCGAGCCTGGGGGGTGTAACGCCCACGATGCGGCTATATCTCCCACGTGTCGAGGCATGACTTAGAGGCATAACCGCATTGTGGTTTTGTCGCAAGAAGGGTCATCTTCACACATTCCCATGTAATGAACAAGAATGGGATAAAGAGTTGGCTTACAATCGCCACTTCACACAATACATAATAAATTCATACATCATTCAAGATACACACATAGGTCCGACTACGGAACCAAAATAAAAGAAGACAACCCCAAATGCTAGATCCCCGATCGTCCCAACTGGGCTCCACTAGTGATCAACAGGAAAAGAAACAAAGTAACGACCAAGTTCCTCGTCGAACTCCCACTTGAGCTCGGTTGCGCCACCTGCACTGGTATCATCGGCACCTGCAACTGTTTTGGAAGTATCTGTGAGTCACGAGGACTCAGCAATCTCACACCAGCGAGATCAAGACTATTTAAGCTTAAGGATAGGAAAGGGTAAGGTGGTGAGGTTGCAGCAGCGACTAAGCATATATGGTGGCTAACATACGCAAATAAGAGCGAGAAGAGGAGCAACGGAACGGTCGTCAACTAGTAATGATCAAGAAGTGATCCTGAACTCCTACTTACGTCAAACATAACCCAAAGCCGTGTTCACTTCCCGGACTCCGCCGAAAAGAGACCATCACAGATACACACACGGTTGATGCGTTTTAATTAAGTCGAGTGTCAAGTTCTCTACAACCGGATATTAACAAATTCCCATCTGCCACATAACCGCGGGCACGGCTTCCGAAAGATAATACCCTGCAGGGGTGTGCCAACTTAGCCCATTATCAGCTCTCACGGTCAACGAAGGATAAACCTTCTCCCGGGAAGACCCGATCAGTCTCGAAATCCCGGTTACAAGACATTTCGACAATTGTAAAACAAGACCAGCAAAGCCGCCCGATGTGTCGACAATCCCGATAGGAGTCGCACGTATCTTGTTCTCAGGACACACCGGATATGCGAAGCGTACAGGTACCGACGTAACCCAAGTTGCCAAGGGATGGTCCCACACGGTGCTCTAGTTTGGACCAACACTTAGACAAGCACTGGCCCGGGGGGGTAAAATAAAGATGACCCTCGGGATGCGCGACTCCCAAGGGAAAAAGGCTAGGCGAGGCAAATGTAAAACCAAGGTTGGGCCTTGCTAGAAAAGTTTTATTCAAAGCGAACTGTCAAGGGGGTCCCATAAATATGCACGGGCCGGATTGCAGCGCAGTGCAGCGGCCCAGAAGCGAATGAGGCCCAAGTGGCTGGCTGTGTGGTGTGCAAAAAGATAAATAAGAGGAGACAGGGGCAAAAATTGGATGCCTGGGAATTGAACCCAGCACCTGAGGTTGAAAACAGAGCACGCTGACCAGCTCACCTAGAAGATGTTTGTGATGGATACTGGACTTGACAGAAGAAGAACAAGAACAAGGCTTGATCTGGTAAGGCAAAAATTGATGGCAAAGAATGTGCCTGTGGGGATTTGATCCCTGGTCGCCTGGGTGACAAAGGGGAAGCGGAAGACTAACCGGTTGGGCTACTGCATGTGTTGTGCGCATAAGGAGGTGGCTTCCTACATAACCGAACAACAGAAGTGGCGAGCTTCAGCCATGGCTACGCCGAGAAAGCTCAGGGCAGCGGCGAGCGAACGCGGCGCCGAACACTCCTGCTAGGCATCAGCGGGTGTGCGGAAAAGGGTGTGCGTGCGGACGAACCAAGCGGCGGCTGCTGTGGCATACGCACAAGGCTACGGGTACTGCAAACCGAGGACGAGTAGGAGCTTGTCTCGGTCATGGTGGTTACAGGTCGAAGCAGGCAACGGAGCTCGCGAGTGAGATGCGCGTGTGCTGCGAGGTGTGTGCGGAAGTGCAGGCGCAAGTGCAAGCAGGGGCCGGCCGTGTGCATGGAGCTGGAGCTCCTTGGCCATGGCGTGACGCAGCGAGGCAGCGAGCAAGCAGGGTGCGCGTGCGAGCAGGTTAGCAGGCGAGCTCCTCGGAAGGAACTCCGGCGACCAAAAGCTACGGTGGAGGGGCGCGATTGATGCACAGGACAAACCCGCACTCCCGCGTGCCACTCACGACACCAAACGACGACAGAGACATCGCCGGCATCGGGAGGACAGAGGCGGCGGAGACCAGAAAAAATACAGGGAAGCGCGGCTGCTCACGTAGAGGGGCTCGGACGAGTCGATCAAGCTCGGGGACGCGACGAATTTAGCCGGCGGCGAGGTAGACCCGAGGAAGAAGAAGGAGAGATCGGCACCGAGAAGAGGCCTCCGGCTTGGCGTCCGTGAAGCAGAGGAAGAAGCGAAGAAGAGGTCGTCGGGGAGGTCGATCCGAGGCTCGTGGACGCGACGTGGACGAAGGAGACGACGTCCCCGTGGAAGAAGGAGACGGCTACGACGAGGATCAAGCCGGAGAAGAGCTCGAGCTCCCCTCGGCCATGGCGCGAGCGACGGCTGTGGTGGATGGGCGTGGCTTGACTTGGCAGCGGCGGCGGTGAGGGAAAAGGAGGATTAGGGCAAGGGTGGAGAGGACTGGCTGGGGCTTTATGGAGCATGGAGGGCTCCTGTCGACCGTCCCATCAGTGGCCGAGGCGACGTGGCTGTCTCTGATGCTCTGCCGTACGGCGAAGGAGACCTGAAGGAAAAATGGGCTGGAGCTGGGCTGAAATGAACATGTAAGAAGGTGGGCTGCGCTGGGCTTCTCCTCCTCCCTCAACTTCTTGTTCTTCTCCATTTTCTTCAGACGGAAACTTTGAGGAAAAGAAAGAAAGGGGTAGACAGGGAATTTGACAGAGATAAAAATATATTAGGCGTCCTGGAAACATGCACAGTTTGAATAAACTGGTTTGGGCATTTTTAAGGATATAAAAATAATTCAAGTTTGAATTAAATTCAAACTTGAGGCATTTTTGAACCCAACCAAAACAATTCCAAAGGATCTGTAATTCGGCAGAGAGTGTGTAGGCGTCGTTTAGGATTTATAGGGATAGGTTGAACATTTTTCCGAATAGGGAAAATGCCACAAGAAAAATAAATGGAATAAAGAAGAAAGGAGAAGTTTGGATGGGATAGAAACTTGGGTGAATCCAAGTTGAAGTTGAGCAATAAGTAAAAGAGAAAGGATCAAGGACAAGAAGAAGGAGTTGTAATGCACATGAACAAGTAAAAGGAAACAAGCACAAGAATAATATGGAGACGAATGCATGATGCAAAATAATAATAATAATAAAACAAACATCACAAGCAAGCAAGCAATCATGAACATGATGGATGCAAATGCACATGGCAACATACATGAAGATGGAATGCACAAAATGAGAATAAAAGATAACACAAGCATGATGATGCAACAATTTATTATGACAAACATGGCAATCCATACATGGCAACAACAAAATAAATGGAAGGCAACTAGAGCATCGACCTCAGGGCGTTACAGGGGGTAGGCGCGCCCCCCTACCCCGTGCCTTCCTGGTAGCTTTCTTGACGTAGGGTCCAAGTCCTCTGGATCACGTTCGTTCCGAAAATCACGTTCCCGAAGGTTTCATTCCGTTTGGACTACGTTTGATATTCTTTTTCTGCGAAACACTGAAATAGGCAAAAACAACAATTCTGGGCTGGGCCTCCGGTTAATAGGTTAGTCCCAAAAATAATATAAAAGTGTATAATAAAGCCCGTTAAACATCCAAAACAGAATATAATATAGCATGATGCAATAAAAAATTATAGATACGTTGGAGACGTATGATGGCGTACCGCAAAACGGGACTCCACGGGATACTGTTCATCTCCACCGTCGACCCCCTCCAGCCTCCACGGGCTACTGTTCATCCACCGTCGACCTCCTCCAGCCTCCACATGCTAATGTTCATCCACGGGCTACTGTTCATCCAGCCTCCACCGCGCGCTACTCCACCGGCTGCTGTTCAACCAACCCTCTCCAGGGGCTCCTGTTCAACCACCCCTCCACGGGCTACTGTTCATCTAGCTGTAACACCCCGCATGTAACTTGCCATATTTGTAATTCCGACTCTTGCCATTTCCGGCTATGTGTCATGGTTTTCCCTCCGTTGTCGGGTTTTGTCTTTCGTTTTGTATTTTGTCATGTCATGCATTTTCATATCATGTCATCATGTGCATTGCATTTGCATACGTGTTCGTCTCATGCATCCGAGCATTTTCCCCGTTGTCCATTTTCCAATCCGGCGCTCCTATCTCCTCCGGTGCACCCCTCTTGTTTTCTTTCGTGTGCGTGTGTCAAACTTTCTTGGAATGGACCGAGGCTTGTCAAGTGGCCTTAATATACCACCCAGAGACCACCGGTCAAGTTTCGTTCCATTTGGAGGTCGTTTGGTACTCCAACGGTTAACCGGGCATCCGCAAAGTCCATTTGAGTGTCCAGCAAAACCCCCCTCTAAAATCAGCCCAAAACCCACCAAACTCTCTTCCATGCTCTAGGTCGTTCGATCATGATCGTGTGGGCGAAAACCGCACCTCATTTGGAGCCTCCTAGCTCCCTCTACCTATAAATATGTGGGCATCCCGAAATACTTTCGCAGTCTCCGGAAACCCTAAATCCTCTCTCCGCGGGCGGACGCGTCCAGCGCCGCCGGACGAAGTCGCCGCCGCCCCGCGGCCAACTCGCGGCTGCCATGTGGCATCCGTACGCCGCCGCCGCCGAAGCCCGCCCGGGCCCGGGGCAAGCCCTCCCGGCCCGCGCGCCCGAACCCTGCCGCCAGGCTCCACCCGAGCCGCGCGCTCGCCTTGCCGCCGCGTAGCCGGACTCCTCCGCCACCGCCGCCGCGCGCCCGTGCCTCCACCGCCGGCGCCGCCCTCCTCCGCCTCCGCCGCCGGTGCCTCCCTCCGGCGTCGCCTCGCCTCCTCCTTCCCCCGCCGACGGCCGCCACTCCCTCTCTCTTCTCTCCCGCCGGCGAGTTCATCGGGCCCGATCGGATCTGGTGAGGAGCGTTGACTCCCGTAACCCTAGAATATTTTCTAAGTCCTGAATTTTCTCAGCATGTGCACTTGTTCGTGATGCTATAACTCCGTGCATGTAGCTCTGATTCACGCGTGTAATATGTCAAATTGTTCGTCTCATGATGCTCTACATTTTGTTCAATTGCACCATGTTCATTAGAGGTCATCTTGATGCCCAAATCTCTGTTGGAAGAGGGCTAATTGCTGTTATTCTCTGGTTCTTAGCAGAACTTGGAGATTTGTCATTTTTGTATCATTTAATCTGTGCATCTTATGAGCATGAGCTCCACATGTGTTTTGAAGTATGCCATGCCATCTTTCCAAGGGTGTATGCCATGTATTTTTTGATCTCTGTGGTGACTAGCACAAGCATGCAAAGTAGGCTCCGTAATATTTCTGATTTCAGGGACTTAGTGATTTCTCTAAGTCTTTGTCTGCTGTTATTTTGTTGCCATGTAAACTTGATGCTACAGAGAGATCCATGCATATTTTGGAGATGTTCAGTAAGGATGTTTTGTAGATATAGTTGTAATTCATCCATTCCTGCAATTGTTTGCAATTATGGAGTGCCATAGCATGCCTCAATCTTGCTCTACTTTTGCTATAAAATATTTCTGGCAGATTCTTAACATGATATGCAATTTTGCCAAGCTTATTGTAGTTGATCCATACATGATATGCTTGTGTTCTTGCCATGGATAGCTTCATAAACATGCCATCTTGCTGTAGGTATGCTTGGTTTGTCATGCATTGCTCTGTAGTGAGTGCATCAAGCTCACAAAGAGGCCTTCATATTATAATTTCTGCCATGCTCTGTTTTCTGCCAAGTCTGAAACCTGATAACGAAACTTGCTATGTTTACATGCTTGCCATCATATCTTCTGGTCCTTTTTCACTTATGTTCAGTAAGGGACTTTTGTCATGTGCGTTTAGTAGAACACTGCCATGCCTTGTTTTGCTATGTTAAGTTCCTGTAGCATTTTGATTTCGTGCTCTAAACATTGCTACCTGATGCTGTTTTCTGCCATGTCCAGTTTTTCACTAATCTGTGAACCTGTTATCTTTTGCACTTTTGTCAAGCATCTCCTGTAGTTTACTGCCATGTGCTTTGTTGCTATGTTGGAGTGCTGTAGCACTGTTGCTTGTTGCATTTTAAGTGCTATCATGCTGTTAATTGCAGTTTCGCGTCATTCTTGTTTTGCTTGCCATTTGCAAACCGTGCATCCGATTCCGGTGATCTTTATATCGATTTTGACCGAAATCATCTAATCTTTCCAGTGACATGCTTGGTTTGCCAAGTTACTGCCATGTTCATCATTTTTCCTTCCGGAGCACGCATATGCATCGCACATCATATCTTGCATATCATACATGTTTTGCATCATGTTGCTTGTGCATTCCTCGTGATTGATTGTGGTTCCGTTTGTTTGTGTTCTTGTCTTGGGTAGAGCCGGGAGACGAGTTCGTGAACGAGGAACCTGTTGAGTACGCTTACGAGGATCAAGCTTTCGACAACTCTGAGAACCTTGCACGCAAGATGACCACCCCTCGAAATCACTTCTATCTTTGCTTTGCTAGTTGTTCGCTCTATTGCCATGCTCCGCTACCTATCACTTGCTATATCATGTCACCCATTTTGCCATGTCAGCCCCTAACCATCCTTTCCTAGCAAACCGTTGATTGGCTAAGTTACCGCTTTTGCTCAGCCCCTCTTATAGCGTTGCTAGTTGCAGGTGAAGTTGAAGTTTGTTCCATGTCGGAACATGGATATGTTGGGATATCACAATATCTCTTATTTAATTAATGCATCTATATATTTGGTAAAGGGTGGAAGGCTCGGCCTTATGCCTGGTGTTTTGTTCCACTCTTGCCGCCCTAGTTACTGATATACCGGGATTATGTTCCTTGAGTTTGCGTTCCTTACGCGGTCGGGTGATTTATGGGACCCCCTTGACAGTTCGCCTTGAATAAAACTCCTCCAGCAAGGCCCAACTTTGGTTTTACCATTTGCCACCTAAGCCTTTTCCCCCGGGTTTTCGCGAGCCCGAGGGTCATCTTTATTTAAACCCCCGGACTAGTGTTCCTCTGAGTGCTGGTCCAAACTAGAGCCACTTGCAGCGCCACCTTGGGGAAACTCGAGGATTGGTTTTAGCTGTACGTAGTGTTCATCCGGTGTGCCCTGAGAACGAGATATGTGCAACTCCCATCGGGATTTGTCGGCACATTCGGGCGGCTTTGCTGGTCTTGTTTTACCATTGTCGAAATGTCTTGTAAACCGGGATTCCGAGACTGATCGGGTCTTTCCGGGAGAAGGTTTATCCTTCGTTGACCGTGAGAGCTTATGATGGGCTAAGTTGGGACACCCCTGCAGGGTATTATCTTTCGAAAGCCGTGCCCGCGGTTATGAGGCAGATGGGAATTTGTTAATGTCCGGTTGTAGATAACTTGTCAGTTGCCCCAATTAAAATACATCAACTGCGTGTGTAACCGTGAGGGTCTCTTCTCGGCGGAGTCCGGGAAGTGAACACGGTCTGAGTTATGTATGACGTAAGTAGGTGTTCAGGATCACTTCTTGGTCATTGCTAGATGACGTCTGTTCCGTTGCGTCTCTTCTCGCTCTCATTTGTGCAAGTTAGCCACCATATATGCTTATTGCCGCTGCAGCTCCACCTCATTACTCCATCCTTTCCTATAAGCTTAAATAGTTTTGATCTCGCGGGTGTGAGATTGCTGAGTCCCTGTGACTCACAGATTCTACCAAAACAGTTGCAGGTGCCGACGATGCCAGTGCAGATGATGGGGTCGATCTCAAGTGGGAGTTCGACGAGGAACGTGGCCGTTACTATGTGTCTTTTCCTGATGATCAGTAGTGGAGCCCAGTTGGGACGATCGGGGATCTAGCATTTGGGGTTATCTTATTTTCATCTGGATTTTGACCGCAGTCGGTCTATATGTTTGTATTTGGATGATGTATGAGATATATTTATGTATTGTGTGAAGTGGCGATTGTAAGCCAACTCTTTATCCCATTCTTGTTCATTACATGGGATTGTGTGAAGATGACCCTTCTTGCGACAAAACCACTATGCGGTTATGCCTCTAAGTCGTGCCTCGACACGTGGGAGATATAGCCGCATCGTGGGCGTTACACCAGCCCTCCATCGTCTATTGTTCATCCAGCCCTCCACGGGGTGGTCCTGTTTATCCAGCCCTCCACGGGGTCCTGTTCATCTAGCCCCAACCGGCTCGATCGATTGGGGTGTTGTTCATCCAGAGGCAACAACACGGGGTCCTATTCATCCACCCCCAGCGGGAACTGTTCATCCAAACCCCCCAGCAACGCTCACTGTTCATCCAGAGGCAGCATCGATCGGCTTCAGTTAGCAGCAGTAGCGAGCGAATGGCTCGATCGGGTTCAGTTAACAGCTATCGATCAATCGCTCGGGTTCAGTAACGCGTAGCCTGCAGTGCAATCGCACGGGTTCAGTTAGTGCCCAATGCCTCGCTCGGGTTCAGTTAGAGCCCAACGCCTCGCACCCACGCGCGTGCGTGTACGAGAGAAACATGCATCGCTCGGCCCCGACCACCAACCGTAACCGGGAACACCCCGATATTTTCCTCGCCCTCACTTCTACCACGGTTTTTTCCGTCATGGACAGCCCAAAGAATGTCATGCAGCCGTGTCTCCGGCCCGCCCAGGACGAAAAGCCCATTTTCTATCATGATTTTTTGTCATAGAAGTAGAAGCCCACCACATCTATGATGATACCGGGTTTTGTCACAATTATCGTCATAGAAGTGTCATAAGTATGACAGAAAAAAATTTCGTTCGGCCCAAAATGTCACGGATGTGTCTTTTTTTTGTAGTGATACGCAAACAATGCAACCATAACAGCAATCTGCCAAAACAGTACAGTCTGTAAAGAATGCAAGGGTATCTATACTTACCTAACTCCAAACATTATGAAATTCTACCACACTATAGAAAATTTATCAGAGCTTATTATGCAAAAGGTTTCCACATTTTATCACATTCTGACTTTTCTAGGGAATTTTCGCAACAGCGGTAAACTTTCTGTTTTCAAACAGCAACATGTAGACTTGTAAAATAAGCATTGTAAAGGCTACCCTTGACATTTTTTTTGAAATAAAAGATGAAAAACATTATTCTAAATATAAGAAAGCAAATCTTTACCTAATATTAAGGTACGGATGGTTTCTCCACTTTTTTTGGTTTATTATGATGGGACCCACAGAATTTTTCGTCCGTCCAAGCGTTTTCGTTCGAGTCAGAAAAAAATGTTGCACCACGGGTAATCGAACCCAGGCGTTCTCGATAGAGAGATAAGAGTGCTAGCCGCTGGGCTAAACAAGACCTGCTGTTACATAAATGCGCACTCAGGGATATGTACGCATCTACCTGGCAGTCAGGAAAAAAACATATACATCAAAACGTCCCATATTGTGCATTTAGCCTCAACTAAAACTTAAAAAAATGAGCCCCAACTAAAAAATACGTATACATCTGCTCGCACTCAAGAAAAATAAAATGCATACACATGTGTGTTGGACGAGCACAGCCACGGCGGCCATGCATGCCGTCTATGGCCGGAATATCAATCGGCCATATGCTACGTCGCACATTATTATGTGCTCAAACTCAAATTTTCTTTTCATCTCTACCATATTACAAGTAATATATGCACATAAACATGTCTAACCGAGTGCAGTGATTCAGTGCCCAGGCTCCGATCAGAAAAGAATTCACAAAAAAATTAAAAAAAATCAAAAAACATATTCCATGGTAGAAAATTTATTGCATGAGGTCCGCTCCAATTTTTAGCTCATTTGAACATTTGAGTAGATCTCAGCAAAAAAAACAAATCGGATCAAAACCATGAACAGTAAACTGTTTTACAAACCCCAAATTTGTCTTTTTTGCCGAGAGCTACTCAGATGTCCAAATAATTTGAAAATTGAGGCGGACCTCACACATCAAATTGTTTGCCACCAAAAAAAAATTGGAAAATTTTAATTTTTTCTAGAATTTGTTTTGATTTTTTCTTCAACACAGGTGCAGATGAGTCTGGTTTCAGAAAAGGATTTTCATGTCTAACCTGTCTATTCAAGCCAAATTAAAAAATAGTTTGGTTATGATTTTCACGTGTAGGATGGAGGATTGCTTGTCCACCTTTTTGTCATCATTTTTCTTTGGTACATCCTTTTTATTCCGTTTGTTCTGTTCATTACCGGTCTCATGTAGTTTTTGCTCCATTTGGTATGTTTGTTACCGGTCCCTCAAAAAAGAAATAGCAATCGTAGAGGGATTCGAACCATGGTTGCGAGGACTTATGAACGAACTCATCCAACCAAGGATCCTGCAGAAAGAGAGGGAGCTTAGACCGTCTCGCCACAAGTGGAATTCATTTACGGCTCAGAAACCTCCATCATGTATGATTCTTTTCTTCAAACCTCCTCTCTATATGTACGTTGCTGACTAAGGTTGCGGATGTGCAGCGCCAAGGGCTGAAGCTCCAGCAGGAGGAGCGGGAGATGGGGCTACTGGAGGACGTGATCGGGGAAGATGGCGATGAGGATGGTAAGATTGGGGAGGAGAGTGTGGAAGGAAGGTCGTGGGAATCGAGCCGCAAGAATCGACGACATGTGCGGCACGCAGCGCGTTGCCATCGTGGCCTTGATCCCACCGATCTAGTCATGTGTCAGCGTGACATGCCTCCTGTCTTGAACCATCATCCGGATAACCTTGCTATCAATAGATCCACCGTTTTTGCCATCGACGACCATTATCCCGTGACACAATTCCTTAACCGAGGCAACCTTAATTCATGAAAACTGGTGTTTTCTCCATAGCGAAGCACAAACATTGTGCTTATCGTGCCCAGGACAAGTGTTTTTTTGTTGTTGCAATGCACGGGCATGTTTGCTAGTAAAAATAAAATAACATGGCGCTCCAAGCAAAACTAATATCATGTGACGAATAAAAATATAGCTCCAAATGAGGTTACCGATAATGTTGGAGACGAAAGAGGGGATGCCTTCCGGCGCATCCCCAAACTTAGTTTCTTGGATCTTCCTTGAATATTTCCTTGGGGGTGCCTTGGGCATCCCCAAGGTTAGGTTCTTGTCCCTCTTCATTCTCCTCCTATCGATATCTCACCGAAAAGTTGAAAACTTCAATCACACAAAACTTAACGGAACTTTGTGAGATAGGAAACTATGATAAAGAGCAAACCATTCCACATTTGGTACTGTCAAAGAAAATATTCATAATTGTTTCCACACAATTCCCACTGTATCGTATCATTTACACAATTTATATTGAGCAATATAAGCCATAGAAACTAGGAAACAAGCAAACTATGCATTGAAAACAGAATCTGTCAAAAACAGAATAGTCTGTAATGATCTGGATAACTACCATACTTCTGCTACCCCAAAAATTAAAATTAGGAACACGTAACCAATTTGTATATTAAACTTCTGAAAAAAGAATAAACTCAAAAGCACTCTTCTGTTAAAAATAAGAATTCTTTTCGTGAGCGCAAAAGTTTCTGTTTTTCATCAAAATCAAATCAACTATCACCCAACATGATTCCAAAGGCTTTACTTGGAACTTTATTGAAACAAAAGCTATGAAACATGATTACTACAGTAGCATAATCATGTGAACACACAAAAACAGTAGGTACAAGTGTTGGGTTGTCTCCCAACAAGCGCTTTTCTTTAATGCCTTTTAGCTAGGCATGATGATTTCAATGATGCTCGCATAAAAGATAAGAATTGAAACATAAACAGAGCATCATGAATCACATGGCAAGCACATTTAAGCCTAACATACTTCCTATGCATAGGGATTTTTTGAGCAAACAATTTATGGGAGCAAGAATCAACTAGCATAAGAAGGCAAAACAAGCATAACTTCAAGATTTTCAACACATACAGGGGAAACTTGATATTATTGCAATTCCTACAAGCATAAGTTCCTCCCTCATAATAATTTTCAGTAGCATCATGAAGGAATTCAACAATATAGCTATCACATAAATCATTCTTTTCATAATGCATAAGCATAGACATTTTCTCACTCTCCACACAAGAAAATTTATTCTCATGAATAGTAGTGGGAGCAAACTCAACAAAATAACTATCAGGGAATTGAAAATTAAAATCATGATGACAACTTTCATGGTTATCATTATTCAATATAGCATACATGTCATCACCATGATCATCATAGTTAGCAACTTTGTTGTCATAATCAATTGCAACCTCTTCCAAAATAGTGGATTCATCATCAAATAAAGTCATGACATCTCCGAATCCACTTTCATCAATATAATCATCATAAATAGGAGGTGTGTAATCATCATAATAAATTTTCTCATCAAAACTTGGGGGACTAAAAATATCATGTTCATCAAATATAGCATCCCCAAGCTTATGGCTTTGCATATCATTAGCATCATGGATATTTAAAGAATTCATACTAGCAATATGGCAATCATGCTCATCATTCAAATACGTTGTGCCAAATGTTTTATTGACTTCTTCTTCTATCAATTGAGCACAATTTTCTGAACCATCATTTTCAAGAAATATATTATAAAGATGACCAATAATATGATGCAACCTAAATTCCATTTTTATGTAGTTTTCTTTTATAAACCACACTAGTGATAAAACAAGAAACTAAAAGATTCAATTGCAAGATCTAAAGATATACCTTCAAGCACTGACCTCCCCGGCAACGGCGCCAGAAAAGAGCTTGATCTCTACTACGCAACTTTATTCTTGTAGACAAGTATTGGGACTCCAAGCGCAGAGTTTTGTAGGACAGTAGCAATTTTCCCTCAAGTGGATGACCTAAGGTTTTATCAATATGTGAGAGGTGTAGGATGAAGATGGTCTATTTCAAAGGACCCTGCAAACAAATATAAGAAATCTCTTGTGTCCCCAACAAACCCAATACAACGGCAAATTGTATAGGTGCACTAGTTCGGCAAAGAGATGGTGATAAAAGTGTAATATGGATGGTAGAAATATATTTTTATAATCTAAATAAAGAAAAACAACAATGTAGTAAATAGTAAACGGGCACAAAACGGTATTGCAATGCTTGAAAACAAGGCCTAGGGTTCGTACTTTCACTAGTGCAATCTCTCAACAATGCTAACATAGTTGGATCATATGATTATACCTCAAAGTGAAATAAAGAATCATTCCCGAGTTCCTTATAGTGGAGGACAAAAGATAGAAATTGTTTGTAGGGTACGAAACCACCTCAAAGCTATTCTTTCCATTAGATCTATTCAAGAGTTCATACTAAAATAACACAAAGCTATTTTTTCCGTTCGATCTATCCTAGAGTTTGTACTAAAATAACACCAAAGAAATTCATATTCATAATACTCAATCCACACAAAGAACTACAAAGTGACACCAAAGTTTCTATCGGAGAAAAGTTAATAAAAACGTGCATCAACCCCTATGCATAGATTACCCCAATGTCACCTCGGGAATCTGCAAGTTGAGTGCCATAACATATATCAAGTGAGTCAATATGATACCCCATTTTCACCTCAAGTATTCATACCGCAAGACATACATCATGTGTTCTCATATCTGAATATTCAATCCGACAAGACAAAACTTCAAAGTGTAAAGATTCAATTCATCACAACAAGAGTATAGAGGGGAGAAACATCATATGATCCATCTATATTAACAAAGCCCATGATATAGATCACGAGAGAGAGAGGGAGAGATTAAACACATAGCTACTGGTACAAACCCTCAGCCCTGAGGGTGGACTACTCCCTCCTCATCATGGTGGCCGCCGGGATGATGTAGATGGCCACCGGAGATGATTCCCCCCTCTGACAGGGTGCTGGCACGGGGTCTAGATTAGTTTTCGGTGGCTACAGAGGCCTGCGCCGGCGGAACTTCTGATCTAGGTTATCCTCTGGGGGTTTTGGTATTTATAGGATTTTTCAGAGTTGGAATCACGCGCAGATGGGCCTCGAGGTGAGCACAACCCACGGGGCACGGACGGCCCACCAAGCGCGCCCTGGTGGGTTGTGCCCTCCTCATGGCTCTTCTGGCCTTCCCACAAAGCTTCGGGGGTCTCTTTTGTTCCAAAAAAAACCGTCAAAAAGTTTCGTCCAATTCTGATAACTTCTATTTCTGCACAAAAAACAACACCACAGTAGTTTATCTGAAAACTGCGTCAGTTCGGGTTAGTTCCAAAAAATGATATAAAGTTGCTATAAAATGATTGTAAAACATCCAAGAATGATAATATATTGTCATGAATACCTCATAAATTATAGATACATTGGAGACGTATCACTGGGGGACTTTGAATTCTTGTATGTTGCAATCGAAAAGTTTACAAAGTGGCCGGAGGTGGAGCCCGTGAGGACCATGACCGCACAGTCAGCTATCAAGTTCTTGAAGGGATTGGTATGCCGTTTTGGCGTACCCGCCAGAGTCATCACTGACAACAGCACCCAATTCACAAGCTGCGCCTTTATACAATACGTTCAAGCCCTCGGAAGCAAGGTCTCATTCACCTCTGTTGCCCATTGCAGAAGCAACGGACAAGCTGAGAGGGGGAACGTGGAAGTGCTGCGAGGACTCAAGGCAAGAACATTTGATAGGCTGCAAAAGTGTGGCAGGCGATGGATCGATGAGTGATACGTCTCCAACGTATCTACTTTTCCAAACACTTTTGCCCTTGTTTTGGACTCTAACTTGCATGATTTGAATGGAACTAACTCGGACTGGCGTTGTTTTAAGCAGAACTGCCATGGTGTTATTTTTGTGCAGAAATAAAAGTTCTCAGAATGACCTGAAAATCCACGGAGACACGTTTGGAATTAATGAAAAATATTGGCGAAAGAATCAGCACCAGGGGGCCCACACCCTGTCCACGAGGTTGCAGGGCGTGCCCCCCATGGGGGCGCCCCCTGCCTCGTGGCCCCCCTGGGACTCTACCAATCTCAACCCCAACTCCATATATTCACGTTCGGGGAGGAAAAAATCAGAGAGAAGGACTCATTGCGTTTTACGATACGGAGCCGTTGCCAAGCCCTAATCTTCTCCGGAAGGGCTGATCTGGAGTCCGTTCGGGGCTCCGGAGAGGGGATTCTGTCGCCATCGTCATCATAAACCATCCTCCATCACAAATTTCATGATGCTCACTGCTGTGCATGAGTAATCTCATCGTAGGCTTGCTGCACGGTGATGGGTTGGATGAGATTTACCATGTAATCGAGTTAGTTTTGTTAGGTTTTGATCCGTAGTATCCATTATGTTCTAAGATTGATGTTGCTATGACTTTGCTATGCTTAATGCTTGTCACTAGGGCCCGAGTGCCATGATTTCAGATCTGTACCTATTATGTTTTCATGAATATATGTGAGTTCTTTATCCTATCTTGCAAGTCAATAGTCACCTACAATGTGTTATGATCCGGCAACCCCGAATGGACAATAATCGGGACCACTCCCGGTGATGACCATAGTTTGAGGAGTTCATGTATTCACTAAGTGTTAATGCTTTGGTCCGGTACTCTGTTAAAAGGAGGCCTTAATATCCCTTAGTTTCCAATAGGACCCCGCTGCCACGGGAGGGTAGGACAAAAGATGTCATGCAAGTTCTTTTCCATAAGCATGTATGACTATATTCAGAATACATGCCCACATTACATTGATGAACTGGAGCTAGTTCTGTGTCACCCTATGTTATAACTGTTGCATGAGGAATCGCATCCGACATAATTACACATCATTGATCCATTGCCTACGAGATTTTCACATATTGATCTTTGCTTAGTTACTTTTCCATTGCCACTGTTACGATTGCTACAAAAACTACTACTGTTACTTTAGCCACCGTTACTTCCATACTACTTTGCTAGTAAATATTTTGCTGCAGATATTAAGTCTTTCACGTGTGGTTGAATTGACTACTCAACTGCTAATACTTGAGAATATTCTTTGGCTCCCCTTGTGTCGAATCAATAAATTTGGGTTGAATACTCTACTCTCGAAAGCTGTTGCGATCCCCTATACTTGTGTGTTAGCAACAAGCTGCTGGTGGTTCTTTGGTCCCTCCGTACGACACCAAATCGAGCTACCAGCTAGACTCCCTTCTCCCTAGTCTATGGGGCAGAAGAAGTGCTCCCTACAGAACTCATATACGGGTCACCTCGAGTATTTTCCTACAATGAAGTAGCGCAAGAACAACACCGATGTGACGACGCCATGCTCCTTGAGGAGAACCATCTCCGGGCTGTTGTATGTGTCGCATGATACCAGCAGGCCCTGCGTTGCTATCATAGCCACAGGGTCCATGCCCGGAGTCTTGAGGAAGACGACCTTGTCCTTAGGCGTGTTCCGTCCGCCAAGGGTTCCAACAAGTTGGCGCCAAAGTGGAAAGGCCCTACTGGGTAGTACGAGTCACCAGACTTCGCGCAGTCCGTCTGGAGATCGAAGATGGCATCAAGATGCAAAAGTCATGGAATATTTAGCATCTTCACAAGTTCTACCCGTAAGGCGCGGCTGTCGGGCCCTGCCCTCGTAGCCACCCTTTTGTACAAGCCTTGCCAATGTTGCATGTAACCCTTTGTACAAAGCCAGGCGCAGAACCTTAGCAGCAGATAAATAAACGAAGCACTGTGGGCCCCCTAAAACTTGCATGCATGCATAACATAACATGAACTTGTCATGAGCATGTAGATGAGATCATATGTTGCTATTGTTTCCCTCTGCACTAACTGCAGGACTCTTGCTATGCACTCGATCCTGAAAAGAAGAAATGGGAACGAGCCTACATATTGATCCCTGAAAAGCCAAATAGATAAGTTCTCTTTTTATCCATACGTGTCTTTGTAAGAAGAAAACTTGTGCACAAAGAAACCTTGTTGCCTTTAAGCATTTGTGCGCCCATCTTTTGACCCGAACGTTGCTTCGGTCAGGAAGGTTGTAGTGGCATTTCACAAGAAAAAAGTTGACAAGGAGCTGGTTCCTCTCCATGTTTTTGAAGCCTGGCAGGCCCGGCCTCTGTGGCAACAATAGAAGGCACCGGCAAGACAGCTTGCCGAGGAAACTCGTATACTTAAAAGGATAAAGGTGTTCATACTTTGCATGGATAGGCTACATGCACAAGTACTCAGCAGGGCTTGTCTTTTTCATTAATATGATGATAAGCAAGTACAAATCTTACAGAGCACAAACATGGATAAAATAGATTACATATCTAAGACTAAACTTTGGCAAGCGCATACATATTTTAGACTGAAAAAAGATAAGTGCCCTGTAATCCCTTTTTTGTCCCTCTCCTCCTAGGAACTACGGTGGGAGGTGAGGAGGACAAAAGGAGTGCCTGGGTAGAAGCCCAGCCTGGCCCCACCATGTTCGGCGTCTCGCACGACGCCCAAAAAAGAAATAAACTGACTCATGCACAGGTTAACGCAAAAGCAAAGAAAATGTCAAGGAATGAGCTACCACAAGCCCTCTGCCTATCTACCTGATAGGACCTACCCCAACAACGCTGGGCATTGCATTTGGGCCAGGCCCGTGGGCTACTGTCGGTGAAACAAAGCTTGGCGTATGTTGCCTAGACTGTACACAACAACGGAGGCAAGGCTGCGACAACAAGACAAGACCAAGCTAAGGATATAGATCTTTGAGGAATCAAAGGGCGGATCAAGAAGACCAAGACAAGACAGAAGAGCATGATATCACAAAGGAAAAACCTCCCTTGCCAGGCAGGCGAGCCTAGTCAGGTGGAGGGCACATCGAAGACAAGTCTCATGATTTCCCCGGCAGGCTTGCATTGGACACTTAGGGCGGATCGCCCCACCAAGGCACCACCGCTCCACCGCCCAGCGACTCAAGTCACTTATCAGTGCGGTGTCGAGCCCCCAAGTGATTAGGTGGTTGTCATTTGGCAAGTGGCAGCCATTTGGGTAGAAGATTCACCCTGCATGACACCCCTCCAGAGGCATGTCAGGCAGATAGGGCGAGAGACAACTAAAGTAGCGCTGCAAGGCTTCACAACAAAAAAAGACACATCCGTGACATTTTGGGCTGAATGAAATTCTTTCTGTCATGCTTATGACACTTCTATGATGATAATTGTGACAAAACCCAGTATCATCAAAGATGTGGTGGGCTCCTACTTCTATGACAAAAAATCATGACAGAAATGGGCTTTTCGTCCTAGGCGGGCCGGAGACGCACCTGCATGATATTCTTTTTGCCATCCATGACGGAAAAAATCATGGTAGAAGCAAGGGCGAGGAAAATTTCGGGGAGTTCCCGGTTACGGTGGGTGGTCGGGGCCAAGCGATCCATGGAGGTTTGTGCGTTTCTCTTGTACATGTACGTGCGTGAGTGCGAGGTGTTGGGCTCTAACTGAACCCGAGTGAGGCGTTCGCTTACTGAGCCCGAGCGATTGCACTAGCTACCTTACTGAACCCCGATCGATCCCTTGCTGTGAACTGAACCCGATTGATTGCTTCGCTAGTATTGCTAACTAAAGCCGATCGAAGCTGCCTCTTGATAAATAGTCCCCGGTGGGGGTTGGATGAACAGTTCCTAGTGGGGGTTGAATGAATAGTATCCCATGGTAGTAGAGGCCGTTTCCGCTGGATGAACAGGACCCCGATCGAGGAGGTGGGGGTGGATGAACAGTAGCCAGTGGAGGGACCCGTGGAGGGCTGGTTGAACAGGACCCCGTGGAGGGCTGGTTGAACACTAGCCAGTGGAGGCTGGATGAACAGGACCCCATGGAGGGCAACAGTAGCCGGTGGAGGCTGGATGAACAATAACAGGTGGAGGTTGGAGGAAGTCGATGGTGGATGAACAGTAGAATGTGGAGGCTGGAGGAAGTCAACAATGGATGAATAGCAGCCCGTGCAGTCTCGTTTTGCGGTACGCCAGACCCCTCCCGATGAACAGGGACCCATTTCGATCGTAGGCGCTCCAACACAAGTCCGTTTCCTCCATTTTGCAGTATGCCACACCCCTCCCCATCAATAGCACCCCGTTTAGACCGTAGGTACTCAAACAGAAGTTAGTTTCCTCCGTTTTGCTGGTACGCCGGACCCTTCCCGATGAATAGGATCCCGTATCGACCGTACGCGGTCGAACAGAAGGCTGTTTCCTTTGTTCTGCGGTACGCCAGACCTCGTTTCGGCTGTTCCGTCCAAGCCGGTTGGCTCCCAATGAACACGCGACGCTGTATACTCCGTTCTGACCCAGCCGGTTGGCTGCCGATGAATAAGACAACGTCACTGTATGCGTTAGAGACCCCGCCCGTATGTACGTACGTAGCCGTATTTACTATCTTGCAGCATGGCCATACGTATGTGTACACTATATAGATGGGACTGTGTGACATGCTACGTCCGCGCCTCTACTTTAACACGTGTCGCTCCTTACTCGGCCACGGTATGTCGCTGCAAAGAGACCGATCGACTGCTATGTACATATACGTTCGTGGCCGGAAAGATAAAGCTACCTTCGCTTCAACCTGGTGGGTCCCAGCTATCAAGGGGTAAGAAGGCAGTTCCTTCTGTGCGAGGATAAAGCCGGTGGGTCCCAGCTGTCAGGGGGAAGTGTTTTTTCACGAAATACAGAGGCCCTTCCGGTAGGTCCGAGGTGTCTGGTGGAGGAATCATTATTTTGCGCGTAATAAGGAGGCACTGGTTCGGCAGGAGCAGGCAGCACGGCAGACGCTGGTTTGGGCGGCTGGAGAAAGAAGACCAGAGGTTGAAGAAGCACAATGACCGTTGGATGGACATCGTACGGTCACCGCAGCTAGAATCGTTTATGTTGACTAAGTTGACAAATCCCTGCATCTGCGTTAACTTAGTAGGCCCACAAGTCAGCCTCCTAATATGGTGGGACCGACCTAGCACCGGGGGTATTCATTATTTTTGTGCGTAATAGCTGGTGGATCCGAGCTGTCAGTGGGGGGAATGTTTTTTCCGCAAAATACAGAGGCCCTTCCTGTCGGTCCCAGCTGTCAGGAGAAGGAATCATTATTTTGCGCGTAATAAGGAGGCACTTCCTAATCGCAAAAAAGGAGGCACTTCCTTGCATGCGCCCGTGGACCCAGCTATCAGCCTCTCCACATACATTCCTCTTCCTATGGATGTCGTTCGTTGACAACACCGTGCCGAGAGCACCAAGGCAGTGGACGACGGCGAGGCCAAGTAAGGAACGACCCGGAGCCGAGGAAGACTGGGCAGTTGTTTCCCACGCGGAGTGGGTACGAGGGTTTACTTGTTCGGCCGCAGTGTGAGGCTGCCTTCGCCAGAGAATAATAGGAGGTGTGGGTGAGTAGAGGGATAGCCAGGCCAGGGATGCGAGTATGGTGGGGCCGTGAGGCCTGCCCGACAGCATAGCCAGCCACGAGAGGCGGGAGCAGGCGGTTCCACTGGCGCTGGTTTGGGCGGTTGGAGCAGGAAGGTCGGAGACTGTAGAAGCACGACTGTCATTAGATTGACATCTAACGGTCTGACGCTGGTAGAGTCAATTGTTGACTATGTTTTTTTCTTGAGAAACCTTATGTACGCATGAACTTAGTAGGCCTATAAGTTAGCCTCCAAATCTGTGGCAGACAACATAGAGCCCATTTGCTATTTTTTTAATAATTTGCAGCCCATTTGCTAATTCTGAAGGAATTTATTACAAGCCATTTTCTGCCCAGGACAACGGTGAAAAAGTTCAACCTTATTTTGCATATTTTGGTGGAGTCCAAATTTTCATCCAGAAATGATAAACATTTATTTTTTAAGAACTTATTGATTTGCCAAATAAAATATCGTTTTGTTTTTGTAAGCTAATAAGACGTGGGACAATTGAGTTGTTTTAGGGAAAACCAGTGGTAGAAAAATCAGCGCTGGGAGGGAAAACAACAACAGAAAAATAAGGATGTAAATATGAAAAGGGAACTTTATGTATTTTCAATATAATAATACGTGTATATGAACTAGTAAAACTATAGGTAGAGATTAGAAAATGGAATTAGGACATGGTGTTTCAAGAGGAAAATAGAACTGGGCTGTGTGTTTGATTCAGTAAAAAAACTGCCTGTGGATGTTCTAAGAGAAAATATAATTAAGGTTTGTGGGCCAGGGTCCAGTTGATATATGCTGGATCTTTGTGCCCTGTTATTGTCATGGGTTGGGCTTGTTAAAAACAAAACCAAGCCTGGGCAGTCTACAACCCAGTTGAAACTTGCTTGACCCGAAAAAAAATGTCCCCGCTGGATCCCAGTTATCAGTCTGTACTTGCAGAATTCTTTAGTTGATTGATTACATTGAAAACTTCATGGGTTTCACCGTCTCAGACGTCAGCATTATTTTTCGACCGTGATAATAAGTGCATGCACTTGCTTGCATACAACCATGGACCAGTTGGTTCCGTATGGTTAGGCTTTGTATGGGCAGCCGTCTTGTGGTTCCACGGACGAATTTCATGCAAATCAGATGGTTTTCAGTGAAAGTGGGCTAAATTCATTGCATTTTACATATTTATTTTCATTATGCAATATTTTACAAATTTCAACTAATAATGGACTAGGCCGTTTTTTAGTCCATGGGAGGCGCTTCACAATTGAGTTTGCGACACATAACTGTTCTGGAAGGCCCAAATCCATCGCTCCTCTCTTTTAACAATTTGCTGCTGGGCCTGGCATGCCACAGCCCAGTTCCGACGTGCCGCGTCCAACTATCAGCCTGTGAAACCGGATGATCCCATGCGTACTTCAAAGATGTAAAAAAATGGAGAACTCGGAATTCGAACGGTAGGTGCTTATGCTACCCATCAAATAAAAATCAAGTGCCTAAAGAATCGCTTCGAAACAGATGATTCAGCTTTATATCCACGTCGACCCACGATATGATGGTTGGAAGCAAATGCCATTACTACATACCAACTTGATATGATTCTTACCGAAAGATCCTTACCGAAAGATCCTTAACAACAATCCCAACTTGCAGATGACCAGGTAGTACAAGTACCAATACCAAACTAACTTATAATCTTTTTAGTCCTAGCCCCAGTGTTTGTCTGGTAGAAAGCCTTGCAAAGGACCAGATCCCGCTCCTTCTCTTGCTCCAGGTCCCCTAGGTGGTACTGGTGCATCACCTAGTCGGTCAACTGCTGGTCAAAGTTCTTGTTGGTGTGCAGCACCAGAACCTTTTTGCTGGCCGTCTGCCGGCCGTTGACCATCACCGGCAATGTATTGCCGTTCTTGTGCCACATCGCGTGCATGCCGCACTCCGACTGTATCTTGTGACGCGTCCGCGTGCCCCTTTTTAACACCCTGGAGTTGCGCTGGAAGAAATGCTTGCTTAGGCCACTCGGTGTGATACCTGCAGTATTCTCGAATACAGGTTTTAGTGTACGTAGTTGGCATTTTCATAACATCTTTGGCATGTTGCAGTCACTTGTTTCACTTTTTATTAACTGTCAAATTGTAATTATTGCACTAGGTATGCGTCTGACAGGAAAAATAGAGCAATAAACAAAGTAATATGTTTGTGCAAGTAGACAGCCGATCGGTGTCTCACCTGGAAGTTTCTAAGGATGGGCGTAGCATATGCCGTGCTTGCTGTCGATGGTTGGTATGAACAAATCGATGAGAGGGTGAGATCTCGCGCTATCAGCACTCACTTTGGCCTCAAGCTGCCCGATCAACTCCTGATCCGTGGGATCGAACTTGACGCCAGCTGGCAGCACCGGCCAATCCTTCTTGGAATTCCATCGGTTAATTCCAGTTAAATGGCATTCAATGTATGATCAATCAACTGTTTTATGTAAACGATGAAAGATTTCGATAGATAAGTGGTACTCCAAATGCGAAGTCCACAATACTCGAACAAACTAGGGTCTTGGATTCATTAATACATGTAGACCCTAAAACTTGAAAACCCACATAAAGATCGAAATCAAAATACAGGGCGACGGGACAAATACTCACAGGAGCGGACTCGCTGGTTCCTTCCTTCATCCAGCTAGCTTGAAGAGCGTCCTTGTTGAGATCGATTTTTTCAACGTCTTCCTTTTGACTACTTTAGCAACTCCAGTAGCTTATCGCTCATCGTACCAAATGCATCGGAACAAGGCGGCGACTGGGAGGCGGGGAGACTGGGAGAGAATGGGAGAGTGATCTTGTAGAGAATGCGAGAGTGTTGTTGTAGTACGAGAGGGGTGAGGCTCACTTTGGTGAACCGAACGCGCCGCCGGGACTCTTGTGTCACCTCATGCATAGCGTGTTGTCATGTCAATTCAATGTGTGGACGTGATGAATAATTTGCCCGATGTATACTAGTACTACTACTGTACTACTTACTAGTCGTATTTAGTGTCACATTTTAACCATATGTTTAACTAATGAAATGTCAATGCATGTCACCGAAAATTATACCATTGGAAACTATGTTCAAATACGAATCCAACGATATAATTTTTTGTGATGTGCACTAACATTTAGTTAGTTAAATTTATGATCAAAATTTGACACTAATTACGAAGGGGACCAATAAACTAGGAGGGAGGTAGTAGTACGAGTAGCGGAATATACGGTATAGAGGACGAGTACAAATTTAGAAATGGTGTACAAAGTTACAAGGCTGTGTGACTAACTTTGTAGGCTACATGGGTAATACAAAATATAATTCCCATTGGACAACACTTTCACCAACAAGTACGCACTTGAAGCCTAATTGATATATATATATATATATGGCTTCTGCACAACATCTCCATCATCATTATCAGTACGTCCTACGCAGGTGAGTTAGGATGCACTTGATCCCAGAAAGGTATCTATCCTTCAAACTAACTACAGTACATAATATCCAACAAAAGAGGGTCATGCTACAGCAACATGATACATGGCTCAGTCTAGATCTCACTATGAATCAAGTTGTGCATATTTTCTGTTGGCATGAACCACATCGCCGCATGTCGTGTGTGCACAAGCCATTCATTGCATGGAAGCTTGATGCCTTTCACACACTGAAGATTATCTGGCAACAAGCTGTGTCGATGAATCTCTGGATATGGTGATTCATGAAACCCATGGTACGATGTGTAAACATAGTTCCCCCTGGCGAATGGAAATTGCATATCACGGTAATCATCACCTGTGATATGATCGATTAGTGGTTGGATGATAGGATAATTGAGCCCGAGGAACATGGAGTGGTCGCCGAGGTTGTAAACCCGCCTCCAGTTGAATACGCCTGGCCCAATGTTGCTGGGATCTTTCTCGAACACCAAGCAGCCATAGCCATCACAGTCATGAAAGCCCATGGCATTGTACTGCATGTGGTTTGATGAAATGGTTTGGTCAATTTGGTACGTGCGAATGATCATCAAATGACTGCCGTCAGTTAAACGAGCGATAAACCACCACCCATTGACTTGTATATTTTTAGGTCCTGGAAGCATGAAGGCCAGCGCATTTGCGTCCGTTGCAACAAATCAAATTGGAGACCAAAAGGACAAAAGTATACAATCATGTTCAGAGTATGTGTGGAATTAAGATTTCATAATAGTGACACATATCATAGACAGAGAATTGCTATGCCGTGGTCATAATCATACCCCAAGTTAAAAATTATGCCAATGGATTTCATATTCTAGCAATATGTCATGGTTCAAACATCATGTAAAAATGAGAGAAAAACAGCTATGACAGGGCCTACTCATATTCTACCATAGCAGTTACTACTGTTCTCATATCAACTCTAACAATAACATGCGTGGTTATAAAAATCTTGGAAATGAGAGTAACATATAACAATCATGAGGTTATACTCATAATATCTATTCTAACAATCATTAGATGCCAATTGTTCTCATATCAACTCTAACAATAACATGTGTGGTCATAAAAATCTAGGAAATGAGAGGAACATATAGCAATGATGTGGTTATAGACATACTATGTATTCTAAATTTCTAACTATCAACAGGCAGTCATATTCATAAGGTAAAGATGAGATGAGATGGAACAATTACACGACGATAGATTCCACCAGTATAGGCAGCCAATCTGTGCGTCGACCGCGTAAACGATGCCATCATGCACTATAGCATCAGACAGAAATGGAGGCTCAATAGGATTGATGATGAGCCATAACCATGTATGGCGACCGGGTTCCAGAGAGACTAATCCCATGTCGGACAAGGTAATGAGCTTGTAATCCATGTAGTCTTCTGATGGTGTGGGCACTTTGTAGATTACAACCTTCAGTAAACGGAGGTCGCACCAAAAGCTCAACGTGTCTCATGCATAGTAGGTAGGAGTGTCCGGCGGCCATGAGGCTCGATGGCGGCGGTATCCAATGATTGAAGGGTGATCTCTCGGTGGGTGTAGATATCCACGAGACGCCACGGACTACCAGATTGGTGGATGATGACGATCCAGTTTGCCTTCATGCCCGCCCAGTAGTGGCCGCGCATGAAGGACAAGTGGAGGGGTAGTGGTAGAATGTCAAGGGGTACCACGGCAACCTCCGTAGGATCGTCAAGTCAGTGTCTGGGCCACCTGCGAGGATCGGTCATCAGCAAGCAGGGTGTCTTGAAAAGCCCCGGACGGTTGTAGATGAGTAGACAGTACGAAGACACCGAGCATGCGGCTAGACGCATGGTGCGGAGCAGGTCCATACGATTATAGATCTGTTCCAAGAGAACATCGGGGAGGGAATTCCAATCGCGGCTCTACGTGTCAGTCGGTTCTGCCATAGGATTTTTTTAGGGCGCTTAGTGATTGGGGTTTTCGGTGCCTGCGAGCGACTGGGGAAGTGAATTCGGGCGGGCCGGCGAAGTGGATGGCGTGTGTGGCCGAGCAGTGAGCGGGGGGTGTCAGGACCCCGATTCCAAGTCACATCGATCTAGCCGGTAACACCTCATATCACTCTGTGGCCTCACGCGCGGTATTCCCACGGGTGTCGCCTTACCATGGCCCGGGACCGTTTGCGCCTTTTGGCTCACGTATATGATAGTGTCGCTAGCATCCATATGACAGAGAACCCGGGCCGACATGACTAGTCGTGAACCCAAAGTGGCACTAACTTACGAGGATAGGCATACATGAATCAACATAGAGCATGTCGGTCAGCAGCGTGCGAATCCGGGCTGTAGCTCTGGGCTAACAGGACTCCGGGAACCCGGGCTATAGCAGGCTAGGCAGGACTCCGGATGTCACCGCGTGACATTTCCCCGAAGGGACAGACACAGGAACGAAGTGAATCACATGCCGGCCAGTCAAGTGTTCCGGAGCAGTAGTATTGGGCTAGCAGGACTCCGATGAACCGGGCTGTAGCGGACTACTATGGCTCATGGAAGCACAAGACTACATTTCCCCATAAGAGAGGCTACCAAGGATAAACAACTAGGTTGTCGGATCCCACACATACCAAGCATTTCAATCATACACACAATATGCTCGATATGTGCAAATACAACATGGCATCACAACAAGACTCTACGACTCAGAGTATTTATTCATTAGGCTCCGAAGAGCCAGATATTACAAACATGGGTCTCATGACCCAACATTCAGAGCATACAAGCAACAAGCACCTGCGGAAGCTTAACATGTCTGAGTACAGACATCTACAAAAGAAAAAGGCTGCGAAGCCTGACTATCTACAAGACCCTGCCGAGGGCACAAGATCGTAGCTGAGGTATCAAGCTAAATGTCGAAGTCCACACGGAACTACTAGCGAGACTGACGTCTCTCTGCAAAACATAAAATAAGCAAACATCAGTACAAATGTACCCAGCAAGACTTACATCAGAACTATCTACATATGCATCAGTATCAACAAAGGGGGTGGTGGAGTTTAACTGGAGCAAGCCAGCTTTGACTCGGTGGCTATCCTGAACTATGACTGCAAGTAACTCTTTTGAGGTGGCGCACACGAGTCCACATATTCACCATATCAATACACCACTATGGATCCGCTCCCGTCTCCCTACGAGAACGCCATCCATAGCACTCACGCTTATCTCGCGTATTTTAGAGTATCCACTTTCACTTGTCTATGAACTGTTATAGGCAACCCAGAAGTCCTTTACCGCGGACACGGCTATTCGAATAGATCATATTAACCCTGCAGGGGTGTACTTCGGCACACACGCTCTCGCCACTTACCACCATGTACACGTCATGTACCTCGGCAACCTTCAAGCGGAAGCCTGGCGAGGGAGTCCGCCACGACCTGACTAACCACACAAGTCTCTCGTCCAGGTTTATCGCCTATTCGGGTTCCATCCGCAAGGAGATCTGGCCGGGGTGTCGCTCATGGCCCCAAACGATGTGTGCAGGGTTCCCAAGCCCACCTCGACGGATGGATCTACGCTTGGTACGCCGTGCCACGGTGCCTAGTCTGTCCCAAGCCCACCTGTACTGGGTACCACTTGGTAGACTACTAACACAACCTACAAACCCCAGAAACTAGTTGCAACTCCTGGACAGAGATCAAGTCGATTAATAAGTCGAGAGGGGCACTTAAGCATTCCAATGTGTGGTAGTAACTGTTCATGGATCACAAACACAGAACTCAGTTCCTGAGGACGGTTTCAATGAGACAACCCACCATGTACTCCTACATGGCCTCTCACCGCTACCTTTACCAAATCATGTTCACACACTTAGCTCTCACACAGTAGGACATGTTCACAACTTTCCAATTCATTCCCGATGAATCAGACCTGACACAACTCTAAGCAATAGCAGGCATGACAACAAGCATGAATGAGTAGGCACATCAGGGCTCAAACAACTCCTACTCATGCTAGTGGGTTTCATCTATTTACTGTGGCAATGACAGGTCATGCAGAGGACAAAGGGGTCCACATATTCACCATATCAATACACCACTATGGATTTGCTCCTATATCCCTACGAGAACGCCATCCATAGCACTCACGCTTACCTTGCGCATTTTAGAGTATCCACTTTCACTTGTCTATGAACTGTACAGGCAACCCAGAAGTCCTTTACCGCGGACACGGCTATTCGAATAGATGATGTTAACCCTGCAGGGGTGTACTTCTGCACACACGCTCTCGCCACATACCACCATGTACACGTCGTGTATCTCGGCAACCTTCAAGTAGAAGCCTGGCAAGGGAGACGGCCACGACCTAACTAACCGCACAAGTCTCTCATCCAGGTTTATCGCCTATTCAGGTTCCATCGGCAAGGAGATCCTGCCGGGGTGTCGCTCACGGCCCAAAACGATGTGCACAGGGTTCCAAGCCCACCAAACGGGCGACGCTAGGCATACCCGGCCATGTTGCCTAGTCTGTCCCAAGCCCACCTGTACCGGGTGCCACTTGGTAGACTACTAACACTACCTACAAACACCAAAAACTAGATGCAAATCCTGGACAAAGATCATGTTGATTAATAAGTCGAGAGGGGTTCAGTTACCGGAACCCAATGTGTGGTAGTAACTGTTCACGGATCACAAACACAGAACTCAGTTCATGAGGACGGTTTCAATGAGACAACCCACCATGTACTCCTACATGGCCTCTCACCGCTACCTTTACCAAATCGTGTTCACACATTTAGCTCTCAATAGTAGGACATGTTCACAACTTTCCAATTCACCCTCGATGAATTAGACCTGGCACAACTCTAAGCAATAGCAGGCACGACAAACAAGCATGAATGAGTAGGCACATCAGGGCTCAAACAAATCCTACTCATGCTAGTGGGTTTCATCTATTTACTGTGGCAATGACAGGTCATGCAGAGGAAAGGGGTTCAACTAACACAGCATGTAACAGTTGAATCGTTGTTGTCTAATGCATTAAAAGAGAGCAGGAGCGAGAGAGTGGGATTGTATCGGAATGAACAAGGGGGTTTTGCTTGCCTTGCACTTCTGAAGATAATATAGCTCTTCATCGGTGTCATCGAACTCATCGTTGGAACCACGTCTATCGAGAGGGGGCAAACACTGGCAAACAAGGAAGAACACAATCAATGCAATGCACAATATGATGCATGATCATGACATGTCAATATGCTGTGTTTTGAGCTAATGCAACTAGCAACATGTTAAATGGAGTTGGTTTGAACCCTAGGTTCAAATTCAAACTCCATATGTGAGGGTTTAAATGCCATTTATATGATTTGGCCTAAACAGCAGCCATAAGTTGTTCTAACATGCATGGAAATGGTACAGATGGATAGATTGGATTTTTCTGATCATTTTTCATATATAAATTATTTCATTCTGAGCTATAGATTATTTTCTATGATTTTTTGAAGTTTGGTAGCATTTTCTGGAATTTCCTATATAAGTATAAATCCAGAAAATCTATTACTGCATCAGCGTTGCGTCATGCTGACCTCAGCAGGTCAACAGCGGCTGGTCCAGGTCAAACCTGACCAGTGGGGTCCGCATGTCAGTGACACATGGCTAATCCCGGTCAAACCCATCATTGACTGGGGTTTGACCAATGGTTGGGCCCACTGTCAGTGCCTATTAGGGGGTGCTTTGCTGGTAGCGGTTAGCACTAATGATGTCCACGTCGGCACGCCGGAGTTTGACCGGCGACGACCATCCAACGCGGCGGAGGTGCGCCGGAATCGCGCTGCGGTTATCGGCTGAGCATGCGGCTTGGTCTTATGGCGAGCTGGAGGTGTGCCGCATCTAGTGGTGCAGGCGGTTGGGTGCAGGGAGGCCAGAAATGCCACCGGCGAGCTTGACAGCGGCGGCCGGAGTTCGGACACGCACGGGTTTGATGTTTCGGTGCGCGGCAGGGCCAGCTGGTGGTCGGGATCGTCTCCTAGGAGCAACCCGAGCAGGATGACGCGCCCAGGCGCAGGCTACGGCATCGGTAGCCATGACGGCGATGAAGCACGGCGCCGGCGGGCTTCGGAGCTCATGGGGACGACGTCTACGGTGAGGGATAGACCACGGGGTCAGGGGGAAACGGTGGTAGAGCTCACCGCGGTTCTGACGAGCAAGCTAGCTAGGTCGGGGAAGCACGGACGGCGGCGAATCGACGATGAAGTTGCCGGCGGCCGAATATTGAAGATGAGCTCAGGGACGGCGTTGCGGGGCTTCCGGCGGGGCGTGGCTCGGTGAAGGGGTCGCGGACGACGTCGAAGAGCTCGGGGATGCATCGGAGAGGCGAGGGGGTGGCTCTGGCTATGGGTACGGCGATCGGCGGCGACGGGCTCCGCTCGGTGGTGCTCGGGAGAGAGGGCAGGAGAGGGTGAGACACGGGAGAGAGTGAGAGTGGTCCAGGAGGTGCATGGCGACGAGGGAGAGATCCAGGGCGAGCAGGCAAGCAGGAGGTGGCCGGCGCGTGCACGCGCGGGTCGGGCACACGCCCTCCTGCCTACTGGCAGGAGGTTGAAGACGGTGGCGGCTGCGGTGGGCTGGCTCTGGTGGGCTGGGCCAGCTCCTGGGCCAGCCAAGTGGCTACAGTAGCAGGCCACAGGTGGGTGCAGGTAAGTCCTCGCTTTTTTTATCTCTTTTAATTCCTGTTTTCTATTTTGTTATTTTGTTCTGGGCTTTATTAAAAATGCCAGGGCATTTCCAAAAACCATGAAACTAATCATGGCTATTGTTTAGAATATATCCAACAGTAAACATTTTAGTCTATGATTATTTGAGCATTTAAAATATTTAATAGCATTTAAATGCCCAAATGCAAATACTATATGATTTAATTCAGAGCCCAAATATGTCATGGAAAAATGTGCAGCACCTCTGGTTATTGTTTCCCGCATTTTCCAGAAATGATGAACATTTTTAAAAGCCATTTGGAAACACTGAGAATATCTTAGTTGAACCTAGTGAATTCCTTTGATGCTAGGGTTTAGGCAATCCCCATTTCAATTTTCTGCAAAAATTCAAACATGATGCACACATGAAGCTAGCCTAGTGCAATACGAGAAGCTAGGGATGTGACAACTCGCCCCCACTAAACAAGAATCTCGTCCCGAGATTCAAGCGTTGGGTAAGAGGAAAAGGGGACACAAAAGCCAACACAATCTTCTCGATCCAATACCCTCATCGAAGATGTTGACTCATTGCTTCAAATTGATCTTGTCGTCTTTGCTTTCGGGATCTTCATCCAACATGATGACGACAAAAGAAACTCTATAGGAATCGATCTTCTTAAAGATCGAGCAACTCACGATCAACTCACGAAATGAGATGTTGAACATCTCTCGAGCCAAGACACGGAACATACATCTAGAGGGAAGAAGTGAAACAGAGAATGAAGATTCAAATTGATAAGCACAATCCCACGCTGAATAAGACGGTGCATGGTTTCAAGATAACGAGGAGTTGTCTGCCATCATTCCATAACGGGGCACCTTAGGGAGGGTGGCTCATAGGAATATTCCCTTAAGTGGCAAAAATAATTACTTTTGATTCAGAGATCATTGAAACTCTTCATACCAGCGTAAGGCAATTTACAAATGATCGTTTGAAAGAATTCAAAAGAATGGCACACTCAATTTGGAAAGGAAACTATGGCTATAGAACAACTCAGCAAATGGAAGGCACATTCCAGTTGATACCAAGGATATAACCTAGTGACCGAGCGTGCTTCAAGAACTTGAGCATTTCCATATTCATCAAGGTTTTACCAACATCCGTGCCGAGGATCCTGGCAACACATCATACTACCATGATGAATAGTGATGGAGGATGCAGATGCAAAGGAAGATAACACTTTCTCAGATTTTTCCTTAGCAATGCCCAAGAAGCAAATCTGGATGGTCGACCAAGAGACATTTAGCACTCCGCTTCTAATGTTCTCCTTGATGTACTAGGTACCACGGTCAATGCTTAAAACATCAACACGACCATCAAGTAAGGGTCGAACTTCGGAAGCACAAGAATCCATAAGGAACAACTTGTGGAATAAGTCATATGAAATCCTCATGGGAAGTGACCAAACGGCTTAATCAAGATACTACAATAATAGATCTTCCGGCTAGGTGTGTCGGCCAACATCAACCTTGTCGGGACCTACATCATGGATCTTGGAAAAGTTCCAACCATCATATCTGCCTGAGATTCAGATCCGGTTGGTAACGGAATATTTCAGACAACACGTCTGGAAAAGAAAGTTTGCAACACAAATCGACGAGATGATGTTGCGAGATTCTCGGGAATGAACTACGATAGCAAGCTCTAAAACACAAGCTGGTTCTGCTACATACATGAGAACACGCTGTCCAAGACAAGCATGACCACGTAGTAGTCTTACAACAAAACACTACCGGCTTCTGATTGGGAACCATCATCGAGGATATCGAAGTCCTTGCATAAGGCATGCTCTTAAGAAGGAACTTCTTCTCCTTGAACAAATCAGTCAGTGGCTTGGTGTGCTAGGAACACATATAGAATGGAGGTAATTAATCTACCCAATCATAGAATACTTCACATGAATGCATGACTGACTTGGGATGATTCCAAAGGAAGCAAAAACAAGCTCCCTCGAATTCACGGCGGCAACTTGCATCGATTGCACGTGAATTTAGAGGAAGTCACTACTTTCATCCAAACATATACTTCATGAACGGGGCATGAAGAAAATGCTTACACAAGTTTCCAACACTAGCTGGATGTTCAACACGAATCATGGAGGAGACAAAATGCTGCTGATGGGCTCAACAGCAACTCATCGGAATTTCCATATCACTGGACTTCCACCATCATGTGAACATGATGATAGCATTGGTCAGACCAAAAGATGTAATGGTGTATGCTCGAGGAATCAACCACGAGTAAGACAACATTACGAACATCGTTGGTTCTGATTTGATTTTATAATAGCCCATACTCAAATCAAAGTTTGGTTAAGATGATAGGTCCATTAATTGATCACGAGGACCAATCGATGAAGAAATCATCTTTCTACAACAAACACACACACAAGAGATATCCTTTGGAAAGAACTAAGTCAGGCAAGCTTTTATCTTCCAACTCTCCAAGTTGTTGTTTGGCTTAACCAACTAGCTCAGGGGTATCCAACACAGATTCTTGGAGAAAGGGTGGTTTACAAGAATACCAACATGATCACGAACTCAACATAGCGGTCAGGTGACGACCTGGTGATACTTCCGAGAAGATATTTGGAAAATCACGAACCACCGGTACATTACTAAGCTCGAGATCAATCTTGCTTTTCAGGGCAAGACGATGTGATCAAGAGAGTAAGGGTTTGACAAAATCCTAACTCATTGATCAAAGAGTGCACACGAAATAAGGACTAGGTAGCACGATCAATCTTAGGATGATGATTTAATAACCAGCACACTAAGAATGAGAGTGTTGTCCATTAACTACCAAGCAACGGAGTTGCTAGGATTATTGATTTCACACATCACAGTACACTTGTCGGCATTCCGGTTGTGACAACACGGAACCGAGGAATGAATAATGATGGCGAGAAGTATCACTGCGTCAAGAATTCATAAGAGGTGGTGCAATTCTCATGACACTCTTGACATAAAGATGGTAACGCTCCAAGGTAGAGCAGAGCAAAAGCTGGATTGGCATTTTGGTCTGCGGAATACAATTGCTTTGACGCAATCCTAGATATGGACGAGGTTCTGGAGTTTGTTTCTCCTAGTCATTCTGAAATACAATGGCTTGACGGACCACAAGGATAGTACGCATCGATAACACGGATGTACAACTAGTCCTGACTATCAATTGATAGATAGAGGTCAGAATACAACTAAAGAGAGACAACTCGAAGGGGCATATATCTTTCTGAGATGTGGATGCATAGATTAGTATGTCGAGCAAAGCTCAACATTTCTTCCGGATAACCCATGCAGAAAGGTAGAACTGGCAGATTCACAATGTAGAACGGAGAACTCATCGAGAGCACTGTTGTTGTGATCTTTTGGTTCAACGAGGAACTTCTACCAAGGATGGTTCATGGTATTTGGAATAATGGTATACCACGGACCTCGAGGACTAATGCAAAGGTTACTAATATCCTAAAGGTACGAGCAACACTATCAACACGAGGTAAGTAGAGTGAATCTCGGGTCAAGAACCCAGGAGTAGAATACCTACTACTAAATAACATCATACGGGATGCTTTCGAGAATAATGGCCGGAATCATCACACTGGAAATACAGAACATGGCCAGATTACTAGGTGATACTCTAGGACACCTAGGGTCATAATAATAGCTCCAACATGAATGTCGAGGCAATAGAGTACCTCAACTTAGCAATTAGTGTGGTTAATCTGGCCCAAAAGGATATCGGGGTCGGAAAGAAGGGATTTGCAAACGCATCAGACTATTTAGAAACCTGGGGTGACTCGGACAGCATAACGGCGGTAAATGCTCAAAAAGATTTAAGACATCCTGCAAAATGGTGGCGTAACCACTCGATCATCACAATATCAAGAATTTGAGGCCAGCTATGGATACACGAAAGTAGTAGGAACTGAAATGAAGCTTAAATCCATCAATCCTATGAGTCTACGGATTAGTAACACGTGATCCTGATAGAAAGATGAGAAGCCTAGTTCTTAATCCCCATAGAAGAGAAGAGGATGACTCAGATCAGAAGGCTATAAGGTAAAGGAGTAAAAAGAGCCTTACGTTCCCATCCACAATCAATTCCCTTATATAGCTAAAGCATTTCTAGACTCAACTTCGACCAGTTTGGCTTGGTAATCCTACAGGCAGTCAGGCTCTGATACCAAAGCTGTCATGACCCCGATTCCAAGTCACATCGATCTAGCCGGTAACACCTCATATCACTTTGTGGCCTCACACGTGGTATTCCCACAGGTGTCGCCTTACCATGGCCCGGGACCGTTTGCGCCTTTTGGATCACGTATATGACAGTGTCGCTAGCATCCATATGATAGAGAACCCGGGCCGACATGGCTAGTCGTGAACCCAAAGCGGCACTAATGTATGGGGACAGGCATACATGAATCAACATCGAACGTGTCGGTCAGCAGCGTGTGAATCCGGGCTGTAGCACTGGGCTAACAGGACTCCGGGAACCCGGGCTGTAGCAGGCTAGGCAGGACTCCGGATGTCACCGTGTGACATTTCCCCGAAGGGACAGACACAGGAATGAAGTGAAACACATGCCGGCCAGTCAAGTGTCCGGAGCAGTAGTGCTGGGCTAGCAGGACTCTGGTGAACCGGGCTGTAGCGGACAACTATGGCTCATGGAAGCACTAGACTACATTTCCCCATAAGAGAGGCTGCCAAGGATAAACAACTAGATTATCGGATCCCACACATACCAAGCATTTCAATCATACACACAATATGCTCGATATGTGCAAATACAACATGGCATCACAACAAGACTCTACGACTCAGAGTATTTATTCATTAGGCTCTGAAGAGCCAGATATTACAAACATGGGTCTCATGACCCAACATTCAGAGCATACAAGAAACAAGCACACGCGGAAGCTTAACATGTCTGAGTACAGACATCTACAAAAGAAAAAGGCTGCGAAGCCTGACTATCTACAAGACCCTGCCGAGGGCACAAGATCGTAGCTGAGGTATCAAGCTAAATGTCGAAGTCCACACGGAACTACTAGAGAGACTTACGTCTCTCTGCAAAACATAAAATAAGCAAACGTGAGTACAAATGTACCCAGCAAGACTTACATCAGAACTATCTACATATGCATCAGTATCAACAAAGGGGGTGGTGGAGTTTAACTGCAGCAAGCCAGCTTTGACTCGGTGGCTATCCTGAACTATGACTGCAAGTAACTCTTTTGAGGTGGCGCACATGAGTCCACATATTCACCATATCAATATACCACTATGGATCCGCTCCCGTCTCCCTACGAGAACGCCATCCATAGCACTCACGCTTATCTCGCGTATTTTAGAGTATCCACTTTCACTTGTCTATGAACTGTTATAGGCAACACAGAAGTCCTTTACCGCGTGCACGGCTATTCGAATAGATCATATTAACCCTGCAGGGGTGTACTTCGTCACACACGCTCTCGCCACTTACCACCATGTACACGTCGTGTACCTCGGCAACCTTCAAGCGGAAGCCTGGGGAGGGAGTCCGCCACGACCTGACTAACCACACAAGTCTCTCGTCCAGGTTTATCGCCTATTCGGGTTCCATCCGCAAGGAGATCTGGCCGGGGTGTCGCTCATGGCCCCAAACTATGTGTGCAGGGTTCCCAAGCCCACCTCGACGGATGGATCTTCGCTTGGTACGCCGTGCCACGGTGCCTAGTCTGTCCCAAGCCCACCTGTACTGGGTACCACTTGGTAGACTACTAACACAACCTACAAACCCCAGAAACTAGTTGCAACTCCTGGACAGAGATCAAGTCGATTAATAAGTCGAGAGGGGCACTTAAGCATTCCAATGTGTGGTAGTAACTGTTCATGGATCACAAACACAGAACTCAGTTCCTGAGGACGGTTTCAATGAGACAACCCACCATGTACTCCTACATGGCCTCTCACCGCTACCTTTACCAAATCATGTTCACACACTTAGCTCTCACACAGTAGGACATGTTCACAACTTTCCAATTCATTCCCGATGAATCAGACCTGACACAACTCTAAGCAATAGCAGGCATGACAACAAGCATGAATGAGTAGGCACATCAGGGCTCAAACAACTCCTACTCATGCTAGTGGGTTTCATCTATTTACTGTGGCAATGACAGGTCATGCAGAGGAGAAAGGGGTTCAGCTACCGCAGCAAGTAACAGATGAATCGTTGTTGTCCTAATGCAGTAAAAGAGAGCAGGAGCGAGAGAGTGGGATTGTATCGGAATGAACAAGGGGGTTTTGCTTGCCTTGCACTTCTGAAGATAATATAGCTCTTCATCGGTGTCATTGAACTCATCGTCGGAACCACGTCTATCGAGAGGGGGCAAACACTGGCAAACAAGGAAGAACACAATCAATGCAATGCACAATATGATGCATGATCATGACATGTCAATATGCTGTGTTTTGAGCTAATTCAACTAGCAACATGTTAAATGGAGTTGGTTTGAACCCTAGGTTCAAATTCAAACTCCATATGTGTGGGTTTAAATGCCATTTATATGATTTGGCCTAAACAGCAGCCATAAGTTGTTCTAACATGCATGAAAATGGTACAAATGGATAGATTGGATTTTTCTGATCATTTCTCATATATAAATTATTTCATTCTGAGCTATAGATTATTTTCTATGATTTTTTGAAGTTTGGTAGCATTTTCTGGAATTTCCTATATAAGTATAAATCCAGAAAATCTATTACTGCGTCAGCATTGCGTCATGCTGATCTCAGCAGGTCAACAGCGGCTGGTCCAGGTCAAACCTGACCAGTGGGGTCCGCATGTCAGTGACACAGGGCTAATCCCGGTCAAACCCATCATTGACTGGGGTTTGACCAGTGGTTGGGCCCACTGTCAGTGCCTATTAGGGGGTGCTTAGCTGGTAGCGGTTAGCACTAATGATGTCCACGTCGGCACGCCGGAGTTTGCCCGGCGACGACCATCCAACGCGGCGGAGGCGCGCCGAAATCGCGCTGCGGTTGTCGGCTGAGCATGCGGCTTGGTCCTACGGCGAGCTGGAGGTGTGCCGCATCTAGTGGTGCAGGCAGTTGGGTGCAGGGAGGCCGGAAACGCAGCTGGCGAGCTTGACAGCGGCGGCCGGAGTTCGGACACGCACGGGTTTGATGTTCCGGTGCGCGGCAGGACCAGCTGGTGGTCGGGATCGTCTCCTAGGAGCAAACTGAGCAGGATGACGCGCCCAGGCGCAGGCTACGACATCGGTAGCCATGACGGCGATGAAGCACGGCGCCGGCGGGCTTCGGAGCTCATGGGGACGACGTCTACGGCGAGGGATAGACCACGGGGTCAGGGGGAAACGGTGGTAGAGCTCACCGCAGTTCTGACGAGCAAACTAGCTAGGTCGGGGAAGCACAGACGGCGGCGAATCGACGATGAAGTTGCCGGCGGCCGAATATTGAAGATGAGCTCGGGGACGGCGCTGCGGGGCTTCCGGCGGGGCGTGGCTCGGTGAAGGGGTCGCGGACGACGTCGAAGAGCTCGGGGATGCATCGGAGAGGCGAGGGGGTGGCTCTGGCTATGGGTACGGCGATCGGCGGCGACGGGCTCCGCTCGGTGGTGCTCGGGAGAGAGGGAAGGAGAGGGAGAGACACGGGAGAGAGTGAGAGCGGTCCAGGGGGGTGCGTGGCGACGAGGGAGAGATCCAGGGCGAGCAGGCAAGCAGGAGGTGGCCGGCGCGTGCACGCGCGGGTCGGGCACACGCCCTCCTGCCTACTGGCAGGAGGTTCAAGACGGTGGCGGCTGCGGTGGGCTGGGCCAGCTCCTGGGCCAGCCAGGTGGCTACAGTAGCAGGCCACAGGTGGGTGCAGGTAAGTCCTCGCTTTTTTATCTCTTTTAATTCCTGTTTTCTATTTTGTTATTTTGTTCTGGGCTTTATTAAAAATGCCAGGGCATTTCCAAAAATCATGAAACTAATCATGGCTACTGTTTAGAATATATCCAACAGTAAACATTGTAGTCTATGATTATTTGGGCATTTAAAATATTTAATAGCATTTAAATGCCCAAATGCAAATACTATATGATTTAATTCAGAGCCCAAATATGTCATGGAAAAATGTGCAGCACCTCTGGTTATTGTTTCCAGCATTTTCCAGAAATGATGAACATTTTTAAAAGCCATTTGGAAACACTGAGAATATCTTAGTTGAACCTAGTGAATTCCTTTGATGCTAGGGTTTAGGCAATCCCCATTTCAATTTTCTGCAAAAATTCAAACATGATGCACACATGAAGCTAGCCTAGTGCAATACGAGAAGCTAGGGTTGTGACAGGGGGAAATGATGTGTGGCCGACGATGGGGAAGAGAGGAGGAAGAAGAAGAGGGAAAGACGAGGAAGAAAGTGCATTAAATCTCAATTCTACTAGTACTACTACCAGGATATACCGTCTTTCGGAGTGTAAATAGTTAAGCCGATGACATGTGGGTCTTCCTCAAGAGAGCCCGTATGTTAGTTAATGCAAGAGAGAGGTGCGTAGGCGTATTTGCGGAAGCATGCTCCACTGGCAAACATGATGGCAGTACTGGGTAAGGCTGATTTAGTAACACCAACACGCTGGTTCAGCTTATTAATTAATTGTCCCATCTGCTACAGCGTGTATTGTCACTTCACTGTGAAGACTAGTTGAATAGTTCTCTCGGACCGAGATGGGGAATAACAAGACATCCTATCTGCAGTATCCCTATGCCTCTACTATCATCCTTTCCAACAAGATGAAACATTGGCCAAGGCACCAGACGCCAATAATGTAGGAGTACTAGTAGTATTTTTTGTCAAACTTTGACCATCTATTTAACTAATAAAATGTTAATGCATGTCACCAAAAATCATATCAATGGATTCGTATTTGAACATAGCTTTTAATTGTATATTTTTTATGACATGCATTGACACTTTGTTAGTTAAATTTATGGTCAAAATTTTACACTAAGTATGAAGGGGACCATTAAACCAGGATGGAGGTTTATGTACAGATCAATAAAAAATCATCAACCAAGGTAGTAGTAAATGATGAATGCCCGAAGAATTTTTCCGGAAGTACTCAATAATGGGCTCATTTTCCTCGAGAAAATTGTGCTTACGAACGTATTAATTGGAATGCATGCGCCAAGAACAAATGACCAGAACTTTTACACGCATTGGTGAGTTTTCTCTTAATTCTTCCATGCAACGTTTTAATGAAGCTTGAAGAATGAACATGTCGATGGGAGGGAGTAAAAGCCTCATGCATGCATGCATACATTCAACATGCAACACTCACACGTACACATGCACACACGCAACACTCACGCATCCATGCGACACACAGCACACGACGCAACACACACACTCATGCTCAAGTGCTCAACCTACTCTCTCCGTTTGTAAAATACTGTACATATAGAGATTTACACGTTGACCAAGAGGAACCGGAACTTCATGGCATAATTAACGCCCAAAAGTAGAAGACTTATGTGTGCATGAAACCATTGTGCGAAGAAGATTAAATTAAGGTTGTCGCATGTTGTTATTAAGGATAGACATGTAGCCTATAGCTAGAGCGCAAGTTGGTGCATTAGTCAATCAATATCGATTAGATTAAAGGATATGTGCATTAGAAGTGTAGATGTGCATTCTTTATTGGAAAATATTCTAATGCTAGATGTACAGTTTTTCACGGACCGAGGTAGTACACGTGCATGCGCTCACATACACAACCAGGGTGGTTCGCACGCAAGGGTTGGACTCCTTTTGCTCATGCGTAAAGTTTTGTTTAACTGATTTCTTTGCTCTGCCAACTGACAGGCGGGACCCAGAAACCAGGTGTCAATTTAACTAGTCAACAAAGTGCCACGTTGACTATGTGGCCGGTCAGTAGGGTGCAATACGGTGCTCTACGGTGAGCTAGTGACCGTATAATTACTTCAAAACTATATAGTCACCGTAATGAGCGTATTGTTACATACGTTGACCACCAGTGTATTTTTCTCATTTCAAATTAAGCCATATTAATCGAAAAGGATGCAGTATGGACTAGTACTATGTCGGTGTACTAAGGTTTGGGCCTTTAGCACCCCATACTTGTGCACGGGCAGTTGTGACCCCACGCGTGGCAAAACGCGAAGAGGGCAATCGGGGACAGATACAAGACAAAGAAAAATAGCCAAGTCAGAGAACAGAGGACGAGCTGGATCCCCGACAAGGCCCTTGCCTGGGCAGCTTGCGAGACCCCGGCAAGGTCCTTGCCGGGATGACTTACAGAGCACCAACCAGAGCACCACCCTTGTGGTTGAGAGCTCTGACACCATCGACAATGTTAAGACCAGAATCCAGGGGCACGAGCGTAGTGGTGTGCAGATCCTTGTGAAGGCCAAAAGACGAGATGCCAGCAAGATCCCTGTCGAGGACGCCCATGAGGCCCTGGCAAGATCCTTATCGAGGACGCCCACGAGGCCCCGGTAAGATCCTTGCCAGGGGACATCGGCAAGACCGTGGCCAGACTCGGCTGCCCAGTCACCAGTCCGGTGCGGGGGCCGACCTGTCAGCCTGGTAGGCGCCTGCATGGTGGCATGCAGATCTTTGAGAAGACCCTGCCACCTCTCCAGCGCAGCACCTGGCCAGCCAACTTGGCAGTGCATGCCTCATCGGCATGGACGCGTGTCGAGACGGGGCGGCAACGGACGGGACGAGGTCTCTTCCCGTCCCCGATAAAGCTAGAGGACATGTCAGCGACGCATTTAATGTGTTTGTCCTTAGATGACCAAGATAAGCATGTGCACTGTAGAGGTTTGCAGCTCCTGCATACACTGTACTTAATTTACACCTCATGTATGCCACTGTGGCAGCCCCTTGGTCCTATAAAAGGAGGCCCACGGTGTACTGGAGGAGGATTTGGCTTTTTGGACCTCTCGGGCCAGCTTGCACGCGGAGCAATGAGCCGAAGCTCAAGAACACTCAATACACAATGAAGCAGGACTAGGGTTTTACGCATCTCTACGGACCGAACTTGGGTAAAGACCCACGGTGTTGATCACTAGATCTGCTCTTTGCACCACTCCTCCTCCCTGCCGAACCGTAGAAGGGATCCCCGTGGTCTCGTAGGTGTCATTTCCCCGACATACTACTACTTTGATGTGTCCCCGTCAACTCGCCGAACAAGGAGAAGCTTGCTTACTATGCCCTCTTCCTCGTGCACGTGCGATGGCCCACTGGACGAGGAGAAGCTTGCTTACTACGTACGCCTACGCCCTCTCCCTCGCCAACGCGCACAGTGGATCGCATGATGAGGAGAGGGTTTTGACTACAGCACCCTCTCCCTCTCCCTTGCCCTTGCCCTCACGGTGGACGTGCAACAGTTCATTTGGTGTCAGAGTGCCAGAAGCATATTGTACTGTAGTATCATCATTGTTGGACCTTCCAAAGAGTCAAAGAGCCAAGTACAAGGTTCACAGGAGTACGAACTGTTGAACCTCCCGGAGAGGCAAAGAGCCAAGAGCAAGGTTTTATAGGAATTGTCGTCCTAGTAGGAGTACTACAACTATAGCGAACGATGCTACTGTATGATGCCTCGACGTCACCTATATCCAAAGCTGTGCCACCTTTCTTTTTCTCACAGAGCGTGTTGGAGCCTGTGCAACAGCCACACAAGTTGCATGTACACAGAACACATCTAGTAAATTTGTGCACGACTAGTATGCCACACAAGTTCATCTCCACTTCATGTGATAAATTTGTGCACGACTAGTCTACATATATTCACAGCGCTACCATTCACAGTTGACCATACTCCACTTACACGTTATAGATGGGCTCCATGTCCTCGTCCAGGTTCCAGTCCCAGGTGTTCTTCATAGATGGCATAATCCATAGAGGTGGGCAACGGGAATCATTGTCGCAGCTTTCTAGTCCGGTTCCACACGATGGAGACTCATCAAAGCTGAAGCGACATAAATGAGGGATAGCGTGTCCCAGCATGTCGTTTATCTGGCGGTGCACACTGAAGACACAACCATGCTTCATGAACGGTAGGCCTTCGGTGTCGTGCACGGAAGGTGGCATCCGCTTCACAATGGGGTAGCTATCCCCAATAAAAAGCGAGTACTCTCAAACAGTGTTCCTCGGCACTGACATAGCATCACGGGGTCGAACTCGGCGCCGTTCATCTGGTACACGCAACATCTCAGATCTGGACACATGGTGACGTACATGGTCAAGGTCCATGCGTAATAATGTTGTGCTCAAATATGGTGGTCAGTAATATTGTGCATTAAATAGTACTACTCCGGTATAGAGGAAGTAAAATAACCAGCTTATTATATATAGCCACTCTTGGCTACACGGATGAGATAGTAAGACATGGAAAAACAAAAATGGTGCTAGTGGGTTCAAGTCTTCAAGGGCCTAGCTAGCTATACGCGTCCTCCAAGGTAAAAAGTACTAGTACTAGTAAGTAGTACTGCAATGAAAGAGAAGGCGATAGGGTTTAAAAAATATAATACTAAATTGTAGTACTAGTACAGTAAACATGTCCCAGTCAAGAAAAAGAAAATAACTAACAAGTACTACTACTCTAACACACAACAATGAGAAAATGGAATACCTGGGTAGATGGTGACAGTCCGATCGTGGTAGATTGTGTGACCATACTGCACATCAGTGGTACCATGGGTAACAAATTCAGCTACAAGGTTATAGGTTAGACCGAATCACGGATGCAAATGCACAACTAGGATCGGCGATCTTACTTTGATCGGGGGATGACTGGTCCCTGCAAAATAATGGAGTACCGTTAGGGACGCAAATGATGGTTTGTGCATTCCGTTTGTAATCTCCCGAACCGTAGGATGGCAACCAAATGAAACAAGTCCCCTAGCGTGTCACCGCGAAGAGGCGGACCTATATATAAGACGGTGGGTAGCAAAGAAATTACGAGATGGAATAACTAAGTACTGTATTTAGAATATACACTACATGATCAAACTCCAGGACTGACTTGCTCATCAGACAAATCTGACTACCTCTCAACGTCGGCAACTCTAGCGGAGTCAACGTGTAACCATGGACAGGGAGTGGTGGACTGTTTGATGGATTATCCCATAGAATAACCTTCTCGTCGAGGACGCATGGAAAACCAACAGATACGGGCATGTTCAAACTTTACAATCATCCACTTTATTCATACACATACACATTTTTGTTTTTGTCATCATATTCAGGATAAAAACATTTGGAATTTCATTTGAATTGGACCATATGATGGTATTTGCTTCCACTAGCTCAATGATCCATATTTGAATTGAATGGACAATCTAAGTTTTGAGTTGGAGACATTGATTTTCGAAACTTGCACTTTTTTGCGTGCAAAACAAATAAATTCTCGGTCGTGATATCATAGTCGGCCGTACAAGAGCAGAACAGTTAATTTCAGGCGACAAAAGCTTTTAAACTTCCCGCTCACATTGAAATATCTCGCGCCTGAAAGTTTAGCCCTGCGATATTCCTGTTTTACCACTGCCACATGAACGGAAAAGGGATGCTTTGGTAACTCCATTGTATTCCCCTCTTTGCCCCCAAAATTCTTCCCAAAGCCCTCCCCTTCCCCTCCCCCCAACCACGCCAAGCCATCGAATCTGGTCCTCTGCCACAACGGTGGACCTCACACCCCGCTGGATCTACCTTCCGCACCTTGGAACCCCCAACTGCCAACTCACCACTTCACCGGACCCTTTTCACTGAATGGCTTGTCCACCGCTCCAGATCTCCTTGACCGCCATCATGATCGACCGCACCGGATCTGCTTCACCAGCGCCCTCGTCCACCATGGTGTAGGCCGTTCACTGACTCCCTCGTCCGCCCCATCGCTAGCCCTTCATACAAGCCCTCGTCCGCCGCAACAGATCCGCTTCACCGAAAGCACTGTACACCGCCCCGGATGTGCTTCGCCGACTCCTTCGTTAACTGCACTGGACCCGCTCCACGAACGCCATATTCGACTCCACCGGCCCTACTTTACTAATGCCGCAGCCTCATCTGGTTTTTCTCTTCTATATCTTGGAACTGTTCACTTACCACGGATGAGCTTTCTCGTAGGTCGACAGGTGCCGCAACCAAAGCACCGGAGCCGCTTCAGCAACGGTGATAGCCGGCCCAAACTCAACCGCAACACACGCACCATCGATGATCCTTAGCTATCAAGTATGACAACGATACCCATATGCCGAGAAGAATCAGGTACTATTAAACAACGGTCGGCGCCTACGTTCACTTTCTTAGCATAAGCACCGCACCTTTGAATTTCTTCAGGGCATCATTCTATTTTTCATGAGACGCGTTATTCTGCTTGCACCTGTATGGCCATACTTCTCGTAGTGAACATGTTACATGTGCTAAATTACAAACCAGCGCACATATAGTTACAATGCTTTTGTTTTGTCCTAAGTATTACTATACTTCCTAGATATCACTGCCTACTATTTTACTTCTTGCATGCTATATTTATGATAATGGTGTTGTTCTGATGCCACCTGTTGGTTCCATCAGACTGCTTCATGTTCTCTATGGTTAATTACACATCAGCAAACTAGCATGTGGTTCCACTACTTTTTGTTCATTTTACCCTGCATTTTCTGATGCTAGCTATTACATGACTGCTCCGAGCCTCTGTTCATTACTTTTTTGTGCGTTCTTGATCTTTCCAAGTTGCATGACTAATTTGATGCTTCTATTAATTATGGAGCTGCCAATACCATCAAGCAAAATATTTGTTCTTTTGGGGCTGGCACCTCGAACAAGCATAAAAATAGAGTGAATCACATATATTGTTGTGTAAGCACACACCCTTCTTTCATTAGTTTAGATGAACCATTGATGATCAATTCGAACCAGTGCATGCGATTAAAATTAATTTTACCTAAATAGAGGGTACGGAATAAACTACAACAACTAGATTTGCAACCATGGGATGTTGACGATATATTCAAAGAACATTGTAATAGCAGCGAGGCTTCACATCAACATATGGTAAGCCAGTGTGTTTTAGTACATGTGAAATGTAATGTGTGTGGGATGCTTTCTTGGCTTGTGCCCTCAACCTGTAATCCTACTGAATTAAAAATAGTTCAGTTGTCTGCTTTGCAGTATTACTTGATTCGAAAGCCTGTTTGTTACTTGTTAGGCTATACCTGAGTTGGCTAATATGTCAGAAGTGAATGATGTACTATCGTAAAGCAATGAATGCCCAGTTCATTTGACTCCTTAACATTTCATATGAACTTCATCACAAGACCGTCTTCATAGTTTATATGAGGCCATAATGTTAAGTGCTTTCTTAGATTATTTCAACTGCTTAGATGCCTTGGCAACTTAAATATAGCAGTGGTACACTCCCTTTCAAGTAGGGATGTCAACTGGGTCCCGTTTAATCCCGATTAAAGTCCACTAGTGGTATCATAGTTCAAAAAGTTTTTGTTTTTTGAGGAAAATGAACTAGCGAGCTAGTAAAAACTAAATCGATGGGACTGACAGATGCCGTTTATTTTCTACTTACATCCCTAGTTTTCATCTTAGCATTTTAATTTCTTTGCGGCTGATGCTGTTTCGAACCATTTAAATATTTCTTGCCATGATCAGCAATAATTCTTATGTTGTTTACCATGTAAGTTTACTGCCTAGATCATGCGATTACTATCTCTCAGTGCAACAAACCCTAGGTTCGTTGCCCAGACTGTGGACAGGCGCAAGAACAATATTACAACACCAAGACCAGATAAAAAAGCATGAGGGATGAGTTCTTCGAAGGATCATAGTGCATATCAAGAAGACCAATACTAGCCAGGGAGACAAGAAACCACTCAGGGGGAACCCCTCCTCGCCGGGCAGGCGAGCCAGGTGAGGTTGGAGTTACCCCCGGAAGCAAGCTTTCAGGTCGTCCCAGCAGGCCTGCTGGGGCTTACGCAGGCAAACCACTAAACCGCACCACCTCACAACAATGCACGTCGTTAATTAGTCCGGTGTCAAGCTCTTAAGTTACTAAGTGGCTGCTATTTGACACAAGGCAGCCACTTCCTACAGAAATACCTCCAAGCGACACCCGTCCTCAGAGATGTCAAGCAAGCAGGAGCGAAGCTGGCAAAATAGCCTCGCAAGGCCTGCCGGGCGAGGAGTGATGTGACATTGAGTGGCACATTTAATGTGCTCTGTCAGCCTGCAGAGTTAGGTATGATAGCACTATTTGCTATCTAATCAGTATGTAAAGACTGATTTGCCACTGTGGTTACCCCTTAATCTACAAAGGGAGGCCCATGGCAACCGTAGAAAGGATTCGGACCCCCTCACACTCATACGCGTGTAGCTCCTCTCGCCCTGAGGCACCCTTGCCGGGCAAGAGCGACCACTTTCCACCATCAATCCACCAAAGCAAGAGTAGGGTTTTACACCTCACGGCAGCCCGAACCTGGGTAAAGCTGCCTGTGTGATTTCTGCTATGCTGTGTTACGCTTCTCCGCTCTTTGTGCAACGTGCACATCCCCCCGCCAACCAAAAGTGGCTCTTGGTCCCATAGGTGGTCATGGTTTCCCACGACATCTTTGGCACGCCAGGTAGGGGGATCACTTGCGTGAACCCGAGAGTGTAAGCGGCATGTCATCTTCATCGCCGTTTTTATCATCAATGTCTCCATCGACTATGGCGCCCAAGAAGAAGTCCGGTGCCACAGCTCATCCGTCTACCTTGAAGGCCCCGACGCCCGCGACCACCGACGCCGCGGGAAATGCGGAGGTGCACGAGGATATGGGCGCTGCCGGAGACGTGCTTGAGGGAGTCCTGGATTAGGGGGTCCTCGGACTGCCGTACTATATACTTTGGCCGGACTGTTGGACTATGAAGATCCAAGATTGAAGACTTCATCTCGTGTCCGGATGGGACTCTCCTTTGCGTGGAAGGCAAGCTTTGCAATTCCGATATGTAGATCTCCTTCCTTGTAACCGACTCTCCGGAGGGTTTAGTCCGTAGGACAACAACAACAACAATCATAATCATAGGCTAGCTTCTAGGGTTTAGCCTGTACGATCTCGTGGTAGATCAACTCTTGTAATACTCATATCATCAAGATCAATCAAGCAGGAAGTAGGGTATTACCTCCATCAAGAGGGCCTGAACCTGGGTAAACATTGTGTCCCCCGCCTCGTGTTACCATCCGCCTTAGACGCACAGTTCGGGACCCCCTACTCGAGATCCGCCGGTTTTGACACCGACATTAGTGCTTTCATTGAGAGTTCCACTATGCCATCACCATAAGGCTTGATGGCTCCTTCGATCATCAGCAACGATGCGATCCAGGGTGAGGTTTTTCTCCCCGGACAGATCATCGTATTCGGCGGCTTCGCACTACGGCCAAATCGCTTGGCCATCTAGAGCACATCGAGAGCTACGCCCCTGGCTGTCAGGTCAGGTTTGGAAACTTAAACTATACTGCCGACATCCGCGGAGACTTGATCTTCTACGGATTCAAGCCCGTGTCAGGTGCGCCGCATAGTCACGACGAGCATGATTTAGCTCTGCCGTCGGACGGTGTTCGGGAGATCACACCTGTGGCTACTCCGGCCCTCAACCCGAAGCAGATTACGCCGTCCGAGGACGGGTGGATGGACCCCGCCACGGAGGCCGCACACTCAAAGGCGATAGAGCCGAATACTGACTTCACCTCCTATGAGACCTGTGTTGCCGGACTCTTGGATTCGTCCTCGGCCACCGGCTCCGAACCGCCTGCGTCAGTGCCTATCGAATCTGATTGGGCACCAATCATGGAGTTTTCCTCTGCGGATATCTTTCAGCACTCGCCCCTGGGCGATGTGCTAAATTCAATAAGGTCTCTCTCCTTGTCAGGAGGAACTTGGCCGAACTGTGTCCGGCTTGAGTGGGAAGCGGACGACGAAGAAATTCGTTCCCCACCCACCACCCACTTAATAGCCACTGTTGACGACTTATCCGACATGCTCGATTTCGGCTCCGAAGACATCGACGGTATGGACGACGATGCAGGAGAAGAACCACCGCCTATAGGGCGCTGGACTGCCACCTCATCATATGATATATACATGGTGGACACCCCCAAAGAAAGCGATGGCAATAAGGCAACGAAGGATAATCCCCTCGAGAAGCAATCTAAGCACCGGCGTCATCGGCGCCACCCTAAGCCCCGCCATAGCAAAAGTAGCGATACCGGCACAAGAGACAATAACGCTGCGGATAGTGCCGAAGACAAAGACAATCCCCTCCAGCCAGGCTTCGAGCAGCAGGATGGGCAAGCTAGCCCTAAGAAACAGGCGACAGATGGAGAACCAGAAGATGACACTTACATGTCCCTCTCCGAAGACGAGGCGAGCCTCGGCGACGAAGAATTTATCGTGCCTGAGGATCCCGTCGAGCAGGAGTGCTCCAAGCGCCAGCTTATAGCCATAGCAAAAAGTCTGAGGAAAAAGCAGCAGCAGCTTCAGGCTGATCAAGAGCTGCTAACGGATAGATGGACCGAGGTCCTGGCAGCCGAGGAATACGAACTCGAGCGCCCAACCAAAAGTTACCCAAAGCGCAGGTTGCTACCCCAACTCGAGGAGGAAGCGTTAAAGCCTACGCTTCCAGCGTATGATGCGGCTGACCGGCCACCTCGTGGCCGAGACAAAGCGGCATATCAGGCCAAAGTCCAGCCCGCACCCCGTCGCCAGTTAAACAAAAATACCAAGGCCCGGGGTAACACGCAGGACCTGCGAGACATATTGGAAAACAAAGCATGACATGCAAGATCGATCTACGGATCACGGGGGCGCGCCCCAACGCGTGACGACAACCGTCATACCGGATATACTAAAAGCAAACCCGGCCGGGCCGAACATAGCAGACAAGACTCGTATGAACTACGTCGTAATATACCCCGGCACAGAGGCACCACACACCCCCTATGCTTCACTGATGAAGTAATGGATCATGAATTCCCATAAAGGTTTAAACCCGTGAACATTGAATCATATGACGGCACTATAGACCTCGCGGTATGGATAGAGGATTTCTTCCTCCACATTCACATGGCCCACGGGGATGATCTAGACGCCATCAAGTATCTCCCGCTAAAACTCAAAGGGCCGGCTCAGCATTGGCTGAATAGCTTGCCGGCAAACTCCATCGGAAGTTGGGAGAACCTGGCAGACGCATTCCTGGAAAACTTCCAGGGCACTTATGTGCGGCCACTGGATGCTGACGATTTTAGTCACATAAGACAACAGCCCGGAGAGTCAGCCAGGAAATTCTGGACTCAGTTCCTAACTAAAAAGAACCAAATTGTCGACTGTCCGGATGCCAAAGCCCTAGTGGCCTTTAAACATAACATCCATGATGAGTGGCTCGCCCGACATCTCGGCCAAGAGAAGCTGAAATCCATGGCAGCCCTCACGACACTCATGACCCGCTTTTGCGCGAGCGAAGATAGCTGGTTGGCCCGTAGCAACAACACAACAAGCAACCCTGGCACATCAGAGGCCAGAGATAGCAACAGCCAACCCTGACGCCACAAACACAAGCGCCACAAAAATGGTGAAAACACCGAAGATACGGCAGTCAATGCCGGATTTAGTGGCTCTATATCCAGTCAGCGGAATGGGCCACTCAAAAATGACAATTCGGATCCGTCCAGTCTGGACCGCATACTCGACCGCCCATGCCAAATTCATGGCACCCCGGGAACACCAGCCAATCATACCAACAGAGAATACTGGGTCTTCAAACAAGCCGGCAGGTCAGGCGCCAAAAACAAAGATAAGGGGTCTCAAAGCGATGATGGCGACGAGGAGCCCAGATCACCGAGTACAGGAGGGCAAAAGAAATTTCCCCCGCAAATCCAAACGGTGAACGTGGTAAACGGCACCCACACTCCCAATTCGGACCGGATGCGCACCCTTAGGGATGTCGACTTAACGAAACCAGTCGTCCCACAATATAAACTCGGGCCGATCACCTTCAACCGCACGGATCGTCCGGTTAACACCAAACAGGGAAATCTAGCCGCACTAGTCCTCGACCCAATAACTAACGGATTCCACCCCACACGAGTCCTTATGGATGGAGGCAGCAGTCTAAACCTGCTTTACCAGGACACAGTGTGCAAGATGGGCATTGATCATTCGGTGATCAAGCCCACTAAAACCACCTTTAGAGGTATTATACCAGGTGTGGAGGCTAGCTGTACAGGATCCATCGCCCTTGAGGTAGTCTTCGGATCACCAGACAATTACTGTGCCGAAGAGTTAATCTTCGACATCGTCCCCTTTCGCAGTGATTATCAGGCACTGCTCGGATGAACCGCGTTCACTCTATTCAATGCGGTGCCACATTATGCCTACCGTAAGCTCAAGATGCTCGGTCCGCGCGGCGCCATCACGGTTAATGGCAAGGCCGAACTCTCCCTCGGTACCAAAGAGTATACAGCTGCCTTAACAGCAGAAGCAACGAGTGGCACCTTTCAATCGAAGCTCGAGTCAACGGCCAGGCTCCCGGACACCACCAAAGGACTCCGAACTACTTCACGGCAGGATAGCCCGGCTCGTCCAGAGCTCAATTAAACACTCCGGCGAAGGCCAGGACAGGCCGCATACCACGGTTTAACCGCTCTCCGGCACACAAACATTTCTTACATTTCCTTTGCAGGTTTACCTTTGCGCCGACCAGGACTGGTGATATGGAAGCAGCTCAAACGCGCAAGGGAATCCTTAGATATTCCCTGCAATGACCATCCGACTATACTCCGGATCTGCATACAGCTTCTTCCCCCTGGTCTCAGCAGGTTCCACAGTCATATCTCTTTTTTTATCACATTACCTGTACTCATACGCATCGACGTACCATTCAAATACAACATGTGGATTTATATGACGCTTATCTGCTGTTATTTCTTATTGAAATTCTTTTGTCAAGTGGCATCCGTACGCCGCGATATGCCTTAAATATGCCAGGTTCTTCGTTCTACCCATAATACGGCAATAAAGTCCGAACACCTTCATGGAAGTTCGGCACCCCGAACTTATAGCATTATAATTGAAAGATCGTGGATGTCGCCTAGAGGGGGGGGGGTGAATAGGCGCTTTAATATAATTACGGTTTAGGCTTGAACTAATGCGGAATAAACCTAACGGTTAATTTGACAAGCACAAAACCTAAAACAACTAGGCTCACCTATGTGCACCAACAACTTATGCTAAGTAAGGTAAACAACTAAGTGATAGCAAGATATATGACAAGAAACAATATGGCTATCACAAAGTAAAGTGCATAAGTAAAGGGCTCGGGTAAGAGATAACCGAGGCACGCAAAGACGACGACGTATCCCGAAGTTCACAACCTTGCAGATGCTAATCTCCGTTTGGAGCGGTGTGGAGGCACAATGCTCCCCAAGAAGCCACGAGGACCACCGTAATCTCCTCACGCCCTCGCACAATGCAAGATGCCGTGATTCCACTAAGGGACCCTTGAGGGAGGTCACCGAACCCATACAAATGGCAACCCTTGGGGGCGGTCACCGAACCCGTACACTTTGGCAACCCTTGGGGGCGGTCACCGGTACCCGTCAAATTGCTCGGGGCGATCTCCACAACCTAATTGGAGACCCGGATGCTTGCCCGGAGCTTTACACCACAATGATTGAGCTCTGAACAACACCAACCGTCTAGGGCGCCAAGGCACCCAAGAGGAACAACCTCTAGGGTGTCCAAACACCCAAGAGTAACAAGCTCAAGGGTACCAAGCACCCAAGAGTAGTAAGCTTCTCAACTTGTAACTTCCACGTATCACCGTGGAGAACTCAAACCGATGCATCATATGCAATGGCAAGGGCACACGGAGTGACCAAGTCCTTCTCTCTCAAATCCCACCGAAGCAACTAATGCTAGGGAGGAAAAAGAGAGGAAGAACAAGAAGGAGAACACCAAGAACTCCAAGATCTAGATCGAAGGGGTTCCCCTCACATAGAGGAAAAGTGATTGGTGGAAATGTGGATCTAGATCTCCTCTCTCTTTTCCCTCAAAAACTAGCAAGAATCCATGGAGGGATTGAGAGTTAGCAAGCTCGAAGAAGGTCAACAATGGGGGAAGAACACGAGCTCAAAGGATAAGGTTCATTGGGGAAGAAGACCCCCTTTTATAGGAGGGGGAAAATCCAACCGTTATGTGCTCAGCCCGCACACGAGCGGTACTACCGCTCCATGAGCGGTACTACCGTTCGGGCGGAAGAAGCAGGGAAATGGATCAACAAAACATGAACCTTGGGGCGGTAGTACCGCTTATAAACGGTACTACCGCTCACCCCAGCGGTACTACCGCTTGACCGGAGCAGTACTACCGCTTATAGGCGGAACTACCGTGCCTTACTGTCGCGCGACTACCGCTGAACCCGACACGAAAAGAGCAGATCCAAAATCGAGGTGGTATTAGAGCGGTACTGGAGCGGTACTACCGCTTGACGCTACAAGCGGTACTACCGCTTGACGCTACAAGCGGTACTACCGCTGCTACCGCGGTACTACCGCTTGACGCTACAAGCGGTACTACCGCTGCCACCGCGGTACTACCGCAGGGAGAAAAACAGAACTGCCAAAACTTCTTCATATGAGCTCCGAATTGAGCAAACTCAAGCTTGTTGGATAGAGGAAGACCAGTAGCATCAAAATAGCCTGGATTAGGGGGTCCTCGGTGTCAGGACCCCGATCCCAAGTCACACCGATCTAGCCTGTAACACCTTATATAGCATTGCGGCCTCACGCATGGTACTCCCACGGGTGTCGCCTTACCATGGCCCGGGACCGTTTGCGCCTTTTGGCTCACGTATATGACAATGTCGCTAGCATCCATATGACAAAGAACCCGGGCCGACATGGCTAGTCGTGAACCCAAAGCGGCACTAACGTATGGGAACAGGCATACATGAATCAACATTGAACGTGTCGGTCAGCAGCGTGTGAATCCCGGCTGTAGCACTGGGCCAACAGGACTCCGGGAACCCGGGCTGTAGCAGGCTAGGCAGGACTCCGGATATCACCGCGTGACATTTCCCCGAAGGGACAGACACAGGAACGATATGACTCACATGCCGGCCAGTCAAGTGTCCAGAGCAGTAGTGCTGGGCTAGCAGGACTCCGGTGAACCGGGCTGTAGCGGACTACTATGGCTCAAGGAGGCACTAGACTACATTTCCCCATAAGAGAGGCTGCTAAGGATAAACAACTAGGTTGTCGGATCCCACACATACCAAGCATTTCAAACATACACACAATATGCTCGATATGCGCAAATACAACATGGCATCACAACAAAACTCTACAACTCAAGTACTTTATTTAAAGGGCTCCGGAGAGCCTTACATAACTTGTTCATACAGATAGGGGTCGCATGACCCGACACTCAAGTCATACAATCATACAAGCACATGCGGAAGCAAACTGTCTGGGTACAGACACTAGAAAGAAAGAAGGCTTGACGAAGCCTGTCTATCTACATAGGCCCTTCGCAAGCCTAGATCACCACCTGGGTGGCAAGTCACTCGTCGTCGTCGATTTCTACGTAGAACCCGTCAGAAGGGGCGGTGTTGTCGTCTGAAAACAATAATTAAAGCAACATGAGTACAAAGGTACTCAACAAGTCTTACAACAGATCCTACTATACATGTTCATTCTCAAGAAGGTAGTGGGGTTATTGCAGCAAGCCAGCTTTGACTCTTGGCTAAGCTATCCTACGATACACCACTTGTGAAATAGTTTTCGCACACGAGTCCACTAATCACCATCTCAATACTCCACCGTGGATCCTCCCTCGTCATCCAACGAGAGGGCCATCCGCGGTACTCACACTTATCTTGAGGCTTTTAGTAGTATCCATTTACTTGTCTATGAACTGCATAAGCGACCAAGTAGTCCTTTACCGCGGACGCGGCTATTCGAATAGTTTCATACCCTGCAGGGGTGTACTTCGTCACACACGCTCTCACCACTTATCGCCGCTACACGACGTGTACTCGGCAACCTTCAAGCGGAAGCCCAACGTGGGTGTCGGCCACAGCCTACCTAAACACTCGAGTCTCTAGTCCAGGTTTATCGCCTATTCAGGTTCCATCCGCAGGGAGTCCGGCCGAGGTTTCCACATACGGCCCCGAACGATGTGTGCAGGGTTCCCGGTCACCAAACGGGCGACTCGGTACACCGGGCCACGAGCCTACTGCATCACAGCCCACCCCTTGGTCAGCGCTGTCCACGGCCTCCAGCTTACTACAAACACCAGAAACTACGTGCAACTCCTGGACAGAGGACAAGGGTGAATAAGAAGCCGAGGGGGTCCATTGGTTTCGGGCCCAATGTGTGGTAGTAGCTGAGTCTTAAATCACGCATACAGATCTCAGTTCTTAGGGACGGTCTCAATGAAACAACCCACCATGCACTCCTACATGGCCTCCCATCGATACCTTTACCAAATCGTATTCAACACTTCACTCTCATTACCGACACACGCACTTTAACTCTAGTTCATCACCCTGATGAGCCAGACCTGACACAACTCTAAGTGTAGCAAGCATAGCATTGTAGGAACACAACATGGCTCAATCAACTCCTACACATGCTAGTGGGTTTCATCTAGTTACTGTGGCAATGACAGGTCATGCAAAGGAAAGTGGGTTCAACTACCGCAACACACACAGCAGTTTGAATCGCGTTGTCTTAATGCAGTAAACGAGAGCAGAAGCGAGAAGATGGGTTTGTATCGAAATGATCAATGGGTTGCTTGCCTGACGGAGTGGTGGTGGGATACTGCCCTTCAGTTGGATACTCGTGAATATCCTCGGAGGCAGGACCTACCACAATGAACACATCGAAGCACAATCAACCCCAAGCAAGTGCAACAATATGATGCATGCATGAGACATGGCAAAATGGATGTATTGGGCTAATGCAACTAAGGCCAGAAAGGTTTGGACTAATTTGAATCAAGGATTCAAATTCCAAGTCCATAAATGGCCCATATTAGTGCTTTATCTTGTTCTGTAAAAAACAGTAGATTAACTTGCTTAATCATGCATGAAACTAGTACAGATGGATAGAATGGATTTTTCTGATCATTTTTCATATATAAATCTTTTCATTCTGAGCTATAGATTATTTTCTATGATTTTTTGAAGTTTGTGATAATTTCTGGAATTTCCAATGTAAGAATAATTCCAGTAAATGCTTTATTGCGTCAGCCTGACGTCAGTGTGATGTCAGCAGGTCAACGGGGTCGTCCAGGTCAAACCTGACGTGTGGGTCCCCTGTGTCAGTGTCACTGTTAGATATTTAGTTAATTAGGATTAGTTTTAATCTCTGACTTAGTTAAATCAGCAGGCGGGCCCCACTTGTCAGTGACCCTGGGGGGGTCAAACCGTGGTCAAACCATGCTGACTCGCCGGCGTTTAGCCGCCGGCGACGTCCAGACGCGGCGGTGGTGTGCGGGATTGCTCCTCCGGCGACCAAAAGGACGGCGGAGAGCACCTACGTGTAGCTGGGGGCGAACCGCGTCGACTGGTGGTGGTAGTGGAGCTCGGGGTCGCCGGAATCGACGCCGGCGACGAGCCGTGCGGCTGCCGGAGTACGGGCGTGGTTGAAACCGTAGCTAGAGAGCACGGCGAGGGACATGCGATGGCGCTACGGGTTCCTGGCGTTGCGGTGAAGCTAATGGCTATGGTGGTGTGGCCGTTGGATGGCCGGAGCCTCGTCGGCGACGAGCTCGTGCGGCGGCGCGTTCGGGTGAGCTTCGTGCGGTGGCTACAGAGCTCGAGGGAGAGAGAGGAGAGGATGGGAAGGTAGCCATGCTCACGGCGGTTGCGACGGAGCAGACGGCGAGGTCGGAGACGAGCTGTAGCAGTGGCGACGGCGGAGGGGATCTCCGACGGGGAGCGGCGAAGGCGAGGTCGGTGGCGGAGCTTCGGGGCAAACGAGCGCTCGGGGCTCGGCTTGCTCGAAGGAGTGGGCGACGGCGGAGCTGTAGGACACAGTGGGATGGCGCGAGGTCGACGGTGGCCGCGGTTACTCCGGTGAGGTGTCTGCGGCGGCGTCGGCCATGGTGGGGAAAAGGCGAGGGAGAGGCGATGGGGGAGAATGACGATGTCCAGGGGCTCGGGGCGCGTCGAGGGAGGTCGTCCAGCTCATCCGCGGCGAGGGCGGCAAGCAGCTGGCGCGGTGGCGAGCTCGCGCTCGCCGCGTCAGCTCTCTGCCTGCTCTGGCGAGGGCAAGCAGCTCGCTGGCGCGGGCCAGCACAGTGCTGGGCCGCCAGGTGGGCTGCCAGGTGAGTTCTCTGCCTTCTGTTTCTTTCTCTTTTATTTATTTATTTCTGTACTGTGTTTTGAAATAGTAAAAATACTATTTCATTTAGAAAAACCCTGAAACTATTCTGAGGCACCTTTGAGATTATTCCCAACAGCCTAAAAATACTTTCAAAATTATTTGGGCATTTGAAAATATTTATAGCATTTAAAATGCCCAAATGCAAGTACTTATGACTTGTGCAAAAATCCAAGATGGCCTCCAAAAATATGAAACCATTTTTGGCAGAGGTTTTAGCCAAGACCAAAGGTGGTGAACATTTATGGAGGGCATTTCAGGTTCATTGAAAAGAGTTTTAGTAAACCCTAGTTGTTCCAGGGGGGGTGCTGGGGGTTTCTGGCATTCCCCATTTCAGGTTTCTGTGAAATGTAGACATGATGCAACACTCTAATGCATGAACTAGCTAGGATGTGACAACTCACCCCCACTCAAAAGAATCTCGTCCCGAGATTTAGGATCCGTTGGGAAGAAGGTGGGGTACTCAAGTCGAAGACGATCCTCCCTTTCCCAGGTAGCTTCTTTCTCGGAATGGTGTGACCATTGAACTTTGAGAAACTTGATGTTTTGGCGTCGAGTGGTACGCTCGGCTTGATCAAGGATTCGAACGGGATACTCCTGGTATGTGAGATTATCTTGGAGATCAAGCGTTTCGTGGTCCACTCCACGGATAGGATCCGAGAAGCAACGCCTGAGTTGAGAAACGTGGAAGACGTCATGAACCTTGGAAAGATGCGGAGGTAGTTCCAATTGGTAGGCAACTTCTCCTCGCTTGGCAAGAATGCGAAAGGGTCCAATGTAACGAGGAGCCAATTTGCCTTTGATACCGAATCGATGGGTTCCCTTTAAAGGAGTCACCCGAAGGTAAGCCTTCTCGTCAACCTCAAAAGTCATAGCCTTATGTTTGCGATCATAATGGCTCTTTTGGCGAGATTGGGCTGTTTTCAATTTCTCACGAATAATGCGAACCTGCTCTTCTGCTTCCTGAATCATATCCGGGCCAAAGAGTTGTCTTTCCCCGGTCTCTGACCAGTTAAGAGGCGTTCGACATTTTCGTCCATAGAGAACCTCGAAAGGGGCTTTGCCCAAGCTAGCTTGGTAACTATTGTTATAAGCGAACTCGGAGAATGGAAGGCATTTCTCCCAATCCATGCCAAACGAGATGACAGAAGCTCGGAGCATATCCTCCAGAATTTGATTAACTCGTTCTACCTGACCACTTGATTGAGGGTGATAGGCGGTGCTAAAAGAGAGACGAGTTCCCATAGCAGTTTGGAAACTTTCCCAAAATCGAGAGGTGAAGAGACTTCCACGGTCTGAGTTAATTTCCAATGGAACACCATGAAGAGACACTATTCGGGAGATGTACAAGTCTGCTAGCTGGCTAGCGGTTATACTCTCACGAACAGGTAGGAAGTGGGCTACTTTGGAAAAACGATCGACAACAACGAAGATAGCATTATTCCCTCTCTTGGTCCTGGGAAACCCGGTAATGAAATCCATACCGATTTTATCCCATTTCCATTCAGGAATAGCCAGAGGCTGAAGGGTGCCAGCAGGCCGTTGATGCTCTGCTTTAACACGACGGCAGACGTCGCAGTTAGCAATGTATTGAGCAATTTCTCTCTTCATCCTAGTCCACCAAAACCTCTGGCGTAGGTCTTGATACATTTTAGTACTACCGGGATGAATGGTGAGAGGAGATTCATGAGCTTCCTTAAGGATCAATCGCCTCAGGTTGCGTACCTTGGGAACCACTAGGTGGCCTCCAAAGAACACAACACCTTGGTCATCAACGGAGAAACAATCCGCAACTCCTTTCTTGATGTTTCTCTTAATACGGGAGATCCCCGGATCTACCTTCTGAGCTTTGATGATCTGATCCGTAAGGGTAGGTTTCGCCACCAGGGTAGATAGAAATCCTTGAGGAACAATGTGGAGGTTAAGCTTACAGAATTCCTCGTGGAGAAGTGGTTGGCTTTGTTGTAACATCAAGTTGTTACAATAGGATTTACGGCTTAGCGCATCAGCCATGACGTTGGCTTTGCCCGGGGTGTAAGTTATTTCTAAGTCGTAGTCTGAGATCAACTCGACCCAACGTCTTTGCCTGAGATTCAAATCCGGTTGGGTGAAAATGTATTTCAGACTCTGGTGGTCGGTGAAAATTTCGCAACGGTTACCGAGAAGGTAATGTCGCCATGTTTTGAGTGCATGGACTACGGCTGCAAGCTCTAGATCATGTGTGGGATAATTATCCTCATGTGGACGCAACTGTCGGGAAGCGTAGGCAATCACATGACGGTCTTGCATGAGTATGCAACCTAGTCCTTGTCGCGAGGCGTCGCAATAAATAACAAAGTCTTTAGAGAAATCTGGTGGTACAAGTACGGGGGCAGATGTCAGGCGTCTTTTCAGTTCCTGAAAGCTGAACTCGCACTGTGGGGTCCACTCAAACTTCTTATCTTTCTTGAGGAGTTCGGTTAGAGGTTTAGCAACCTTGGAGAAATTCTCGACGAAGCGACGGCAGTAGCTCGCTAAGCCAAGGAAACTCCGGACTTGCTTGACCGTTTCAGGTGGAGTCCAGTCAAGGATGGCTTGAACTCGCTCGGGATTGATAGCAATACCTTTACCAGAGATCACGTGGCCTAGGTAGGTCACTTCTGGCAACCAGAATTCACACTTGGAGAATTTAGCATAAAGGCGATGCTCTCGAAGTTTCGTTAGTACTAGCCTTAGATGCTCGGCATGTTCTGCCTCGTTCTTGGAGTAGATGAGTATATCATCGAGGTATACTACGACGAATTTATCCAAATACTCCATGAAGATTGAGTTCATTAACCGAGAGAAGGTGGCTGGAGCATTGGTTAACCCGAAGGACATGACTGTATACTCGTATTGGCCATAACGAGTAACAAAGGCCGTTTTAGGAATGTCCCCGTTCTTGATTTTGATTTGATGGTAGCCCAACCTCAAATCCATCTTAGAGAAGACGGAGGATCCAGCGAGCTGATCATACAGATCGTTGATCCTGGGAAGCGGATACTTGTTCTTGATTGTGACTAGGTTGACAGGTCGGTAATCTACACCCATCCGATCCGTACCATCCTTCTTCTTGACGAAGAGGACGGGGCAAGCCCACGGAGAAGAACTAGGACGGATGAAACCCTTTTTCAAGGACTCATCGAGTTGTTTCTTAAGCTCGGCTAGCTCTAGGGGTGCCATCTTATAGGGTCTTCTAGAGATTGGGACGGTTCCTGGAACAAGGTCTATTACGAACTCGACATCCCTGTCAGGTGGAATACCTGGCAGTTCTTCAGGGAAGACATCCGGGAAGTCACGGACTACCGGCACATCTTTGAGGTCTGGAAGAGGGTTGGCATTTAATGAGTAGAGCTGACGCTTAGACACTCGGGTCAAAACATTGACTGTCTTGCCCGACGGATGGGTGAGTTGAACAGTTCTAGTAGAGAAATCAATCTTAGCATAATGAGCTGACATCCAGTCCATACCCAAGATGATATTTATGTCCGAGGACTTGAGAGCTATTAGTGACACAAGGAAGACCAGTCTGTCAACAAGAATTTCATTTCCATGGCTTATTCTAGAGGTTTTCCATCTGGGACCAGGAGTTTGAATGTCCATGGAAGTAGGCATGTCACTAAATGTGGTGTTGCGCAATCGAGCATAGCTCTCGGAGATAAATGAATGAGATGCTCCAGTATCGAAAAGAACAATTGCCGGATGGCAATTAACAAGGAGCGTACCAAGGACGACGTTGGGATCCTCATGAGTTTCTTCAGCTGAAACATAGTTGACATGGCCACATGTTGTGGTGGCTGGCTTGGCGTAGTAAGTCTTTCCTGCTGGCTTACCACGGCCAACGGACTGTCCAGGTTGATTGAGGTTGTTTCGGGGGCACTCGCGCAAATAGTGACCCGTTTCTCCACACTTGAAGCATGTCACAATATTGGGGCGTGAAGCAGCATTAGCAGCGGGGCCACCATAGACCTTGGGCGGTGCATGCTGCTGGTTGGGGCGAGGCGCCTCGAAGGATGGCCTCGGGGTGAACCTGGGTGGCAGAGCAGTATTTGGAATCCAGACCCGGCGCTTCTGGGATCCGGAGCCAGATGAGGAACCAAAGTCACGAGAGTGCTTGCGTGTAGCGTCATAGTCAGTTTGTCCTGTCTCGGCACTGATGGCTTTATTGACCAACTTCTGGAAAGAGGTGCACTCATGCAGACGGAGATCACGGCGAAGCTCGGGGCTAAGTCCCTTGCGGAACCTTGCCTGCTTCTTGGCGTCGGTGGATACCTCTTCAGGAGCATAGCGTGCTAGGTTTCCAAACTCACGGTTGTATGCATCCACGGTCAGTCTGCCTTGGGTGAAGTTGCAGAATTTTTCGCGCTTACGATCTATGAGACCCTCCGGGATGTGATGCTCACGGAAAGCCTCACTGAATTCAGCCCAAGTAGTGATTTGGCCAGCTGGGCGCATAGCCTCAAAGTTCTCCCACCAAAGGCTAGCAGGGCCTTCGAGGTGATAAGCGGCGTAGGTAACCTTATCAGCTTCGGCTACGTTGGCAGAACGTAGCTTATGGGTGATGCTGCGAAGCCAGTCATCCGCATCAAGGGGCTCGACGGAATGATTGAACTTCGGTGGGTACAACTTGATAAAGTCATTGAGGGACACCAGGTCGTTCCTCTGGTGACGTGCAGTATTCTGCTCAATTCGCTCTAGCAAGCAGTTAGTCTCACGCTTGTTTCCTTCTGCCTCCAGCATAACTTCGGCCAGTGAAGGCGGTTGGGGCAGATTCTCCGCCCTGGCTGCATTGGCTTCATCCTGCGCCTGGACAGCAGGGTTGTTGCGGGTGTTAACCATCCTAGGAGAAACAAGGCAACGGTTTAGACGAGGATGGCTAAATCTTGATAGGGAAAAGCGGAATGTAATGGATAACACGGGATGCAGAGATGACCATCAGTATGACATGGTAACATAGCAACATACATATACCAACGGTCATACACGCCATACATAGTTTAGTACAAGCCCAGGCTAAGGTACAACTACGATGAAAGACGATACATCTCATCAGAGGCATTCCAAGCTCCTATACATTATTTTTGTACACCTCCGGAACGTGATACACACCAAGTCGTATCCCACAAGACACGCAGGACTGTGGAGATTACAACTGTTACAATACTAGTGGAACTACTACCAACTCAGACGTCTCCGTAGTAATCCTCATAGAAGTCACCACCATGTCCTGGGAGCTGAACATGATCATCTGGAAACAGTCGGTCCTGTGGAGCTGGCGGTCCATAGGGACTCTGGTGTGGCCTTGGTCCAACAAACGGTGGCAGACGGGGTCCACGAGGAGGGGTGATGCCTCCTACATCACACCATTCCATACATTCTGGCAGACCAGATCGCACGGGGTATAAGTCCCTCATGTCCATGAACCCAGCTTGCACGGCAGGTGCAAACCGTGTCAGAGTGGCCCAGTGATCAGCACGAGCATTAAAGAGCTCCATTCGCAAGGCACGATTCTCACGGTCCTTGTCCTCAAGCATCTCAGTGGTGGTGCGGAGTAGTGAGTCCTCATGAGTAGAATCACAGTAAGTAGCCTGATAGTACCCCTGTGCCCCAGGGAGTGCTGCTGGCATGTAGCGGTAGTCGGTGTTCTGAAGCAGAGTAGTTCTGGCTCGCATGATAGTCATCATTGAGTAAGCTGCGTCCTGCACAGACATCTCGATAGTAACCCCAAGTCCATAAGAGCAATGGAGGGGTTCAGTGGCTCCCGGATAGGATGGATAAATCCTGACTGTGCAAAGATATTGACTTTGATTAAAGTCTCGGAACTGCTCCTCGACGGTATACTCGGGATACCAACGATAGCCTGCCTCAACCATCACCCGGACCAACATGGCCGTGTGACCAGGTACGCCGATGCATCGGGTCAGATGAACCACTTGGTTCTGGGAACGGGTGGCCATCTGAAAGCACGAAATAATGCAAGGCATTAGTATTTCTAGGAGAATTCGGACAGCATAACGACTGTAAATGCTCGAAAAAGGATTTGAGACATTCGCAACAGTTTTGCAATACCACTCAACAACATCATGTCAAGGTTCTGGTTCAACCAACAACATACTAGGGTAGTAGAAACTGAACCGAAGCATGGAACCAACAATCCTATAAGTTACTACGGATTAGTAACACGTGAACCTAATAGAGAGGAGAGAGCCTAGTCCTTAACCCGCGTAGAATGAGAAGAGTATGACTCAGATCAGAGGGCATGAGGTAAAGGAGTAAAAGCACCTTACGTTCCCTCCCACAATCAATTCCCCTACATATAACTAAAACATTTCTAGACTCGACATCGACCAGTTTGGCTTATCGCACCTACAGGCAGTCCGGCTCTGATGCCAACGCTGTCAGGACCCCGATCCCAAGTCACACCGATCTAGCCTGTAACACCTCATATAGCATTGCGGCCTCACGCACGGTACTCCCACGGGTGTCGCCTTACCATGGCCCGAGACCGTTTGCGCCTTTTGGCTCACGTATATGACAATGTCGCTAGCATCCATATGACAGAGAACCCGGGCCGACATGGCTAGTCGTGAACCCAAAGCGGCACTAACGTATGGGAACAGGCATACATGAATCAACATCGAACGTGTCGGTCAGCATCGTGTGAATCCGGGCTGTAGCACTGGGCCAACAGGACTCCGGGAACCCGGGCTGTAGCAGGCTAGGCAGGACTCCGGATATCACCGCGTGACATTTCCCCGAAGGGATAGACACAGGAACGATATGACTCACATGCCGGCCAGTCAAGTGTCCAGAGCAGTAGTGCTGGACTAGCAGGACTCCGGTGAACCAGGCTGTAGCGGACTACTATGGCTCAAGGAGGCACTAGACTACATTTCCCCATAAGAGAGGCTGCTAAGGATAAACAACTAGGTTGTTGGATCCCACACATACCAAGCATTTCAAACATACACACAATATGCTCGATATGCGCAAATACAACATGGCATCACAACAAAACTCTACAACTCAAGTACTTTATTTAAAGGGCTCCGGAGAGCCTTACATAACTTGTTCATACAGATAGGGGTCGCATGACCCGACACTCAAGTCATACAATCATACAAGCACATGCGGAAGCAAACTGTCTGGGTACAGACACTAGAAAGAAAGAAGGCTTGACGAAGCCTGTCTATCTACATAGGCCCTTCACAAGCCTAGATCACCACCTGGGTGGCAAGTCACTCGTCGTCGTCGAGTTCTACGTAGAACCCGTCAGAAGGGGCGGTGTTGTCGTCTGAAAACAGTAATTAAAGTAACATGAGTACAAAGGTACTCAGCAAGTCTTACAACAGATCCTACTATACATGTTCATTCTCAAGAAGGTAGTGGGGTTATTGCAGCAAGCTAGCTTTGACTCTTGGCTAAGCTATCCTACGATACACCACTTGTGAAATAGTTTTCGCACACGAGTCCACTAATCACCATCTCAATACTCCACCGTGGATCCTCCCTCGTCATCCAACGAGAGGGCCATCCGCGGTACTCACACTTATCTTGAGGCTTTTAGTAGTATCCATTTACTTGTCTATGAACTGCATAAGCGACCAAGTAGTCCTTTACCGCGGACGCGGCTATTCGAATAGTTTCATACCCTGCAGGGGTGTACTTCGTCACACACGCTCTCACCACTTATCGCCGCTACACGACGTGTACTCGGCAACCTTCAAGCGGAAGCCCAACGTGGGTGTCGGCCACAGCCTACCTAAACACTCGAGTCTCTAGTCCAGGTTTATCGCCTATTCAGGTTCCATCCGCAGGGAGTCCAGCCGAGGTTTCCACATACGGCCCCGAACGATGTGTGCAGGGTTCCCGGTCACCAAACGGGCGACTCGGTACACCGGGCCACGAGCCTACCGCATCACAGCCCACCCCTTGGTCAGCGCTGTCCACGGCCTCCAGCTTACTACAAACACCAGAAACTACGTGCAACTCCTGGACAGAGGACAAGGGTGAATAAGAAGCCGAGGGGGTCCATTGGTTTCGGGCCCAATGTGTGGTAGTAGCTGAGTCTTAAATCACGCATACAGATCTCAGTTCTTAGGGACGGTCTCAATGAAACAACCCACCATGCACTCCTACATGGCCTCCCATCGATACCTTTACCAAATCGTATTCAACACTTCACTCTCATTACCGACACACGCACTTTCACTCTAGTTCATCACCCTGATGAGCCAGACCTGACACAACTCTAAGCGTAGCAAGCATAGCATTGTAGGAACACAACATGGCTCAATCAACTCCTACACATGCTAGTGGGTTTCATCTAGTTACTGTGGCAATGACAGGTCATGCAAAGGAAAGTGGGTTCAACTACCGCAACACACACAGCAGTTTGAATCGCGTTGTCTTAATGCAGTAAACGAGAGCAGAAACGAGAAGATGGGTTTGTATCGAAATGATCAATGGGTTGCTTGCCTGACGGAGTGGTGGTGGGATACTGCCCTTCAGTTGGATACTCGTGAATATCCTCGGAGGCAGGACCTACCACAATGAACACATCGAAGCACAATCAACCCCAAGCAAGTGCAACAATATGATGCATGCATGAGACATGGCAAAATGGATGTATTGGGCTAATGCAACTAAGGCCAGAAAGGTTTGGACTAATTTGAATCAAGGATTCAAATTCCAAGTCCATAAATGGCCCATATTAGTGCTTTATCTTGTTCTGTAAAAAACAGTAGATTAACTTGCTTAATCATGCATGAAACCAGTAGATTAACTTGAAGTTTGTGATAATTTCTGGAATTTCCAATGTAAGAATAATTCCAGTAAATGCTTTATTGCGTCAGCCTGACGTCAGTGTGACGTCAGCAGGTCAACGGGGTCGTCCAGGTCAAACCTGACGTGTGGGTCCCCTGTGTCAGTGTCACTGTTAGATATTTAGTTAATTAGGATTAGTTTTAATCTCCGACTTAGTTAAATCAGCATGCGGGCCCCACTTGTCAGTGACCCTGGGGGGGGGGGGTCAAACCATGGTCAAACCACGCTGACTCGCCGGCGTTTAGCCGCCGGCGACGTCCAGACGCGGCGGTGGTGTGCGGGATTGCTCCTCCGGCGACCAAAAGGACGGCGGAGAGCACCTACGTGTAGGTGGGGGCAAACCGCGTCGACTGGTGGTGGTAGTGGAGCTCGGGGTCGCTGGAATCGACGCCGGCGACGAGCCGTGCGGCTGCCGGAGTACGGGCGTGGTTGAAACCGTAGCTAGAGAGCACGGCGAGGGACATGCGATGGCGCTACGGGTTCCTGGCGTTGCGGTGAAGCTAATGGCTATGGTGGTGTGGCCGTTGGATGGCCGGAGCCTCGTCGGCGACGAGCTCGTGCGGCGGTGCGTTCGGGTGAGCTTCGTGCGGTGGCTACAGAGCTCGAGGGAGAGAGAGGAGAGGATGGGAAGGTAGCCATGCTCACGGCGGTTGCGACGGAGCAGACGGCGAGGTCGGAGACGAGCTGTAGCAGTGGCGACGGCGGAGGGGATCTCCGACGGGGAGCGGCGAAGGCGAGGTCGGTGGCGGAGCTTCGGGGCAAACGAGCGCTCGGGTCTCGGCTTGCTCGAAGGAGTGGGCGACGGCGGAGTTGTAGGACACAGTGGGATGGCGCGAGGTCGACGGTGGCCGCGGTTACTCCGGTGAGGTGTCTGCGGCGGCGTCGGCCATGGTGGGGAAAAGGCAAGGGAGAGGCGATGGGGGAGAATGACGATGTCCAGGGGCTCGGGGCGCGTCGAGGGAGGTCGTCCAGCTCATCCGCGGCGAGGGCGGCAAGCAGCTGGCGCGGTGGCGAGCTCGCGCTCGCCGCGTCAGCTCTCTGCCTGCTCTGGCGAGGGCAAGCAGCTCGCTGGCGCGGACCAGCATAGTGCTGGGCCGCCAGGTGGGCCGCCAGGTGAGTTCTCTGCCTTCTGTTTCTTTCTCTTTTTATTTATTTATTTCTGTACTGTGTTTTGAAAGAGTAAAAATACTATTTCATTTAGAAAAACCCTGAAACTATTCTGAGGCACCTTTGAGATTATTCCCAACAGCCTAAAAATACTTTCAAAATTATTTGGGCATTTGAAAATATTTATAGAATTTAAAATGCCCAAATGCAAGTACTTATGACTTGTGCAAAAATCCAAGATGGCCTCCAAAAATATGAAACCATTTTTGGCAGAGGTTTTAGCCAAGACCAAAGGTGGTGAACATTTATGGAGGGCATTTCAGGTTCATTGAAAAGAGTTTTAGTAAACCCTAGTTGTTCCAGGGGGGGGGTGCTGGGGGTTTCTGGCATTCCCCATTTCAGGTTTCTGTGAAATGTAGACATGATGCAACACTCTAATGCATGAACTAGCTAGGATGTGACACTCGGACTGCCGGACTATATACTTTGGCCGGACTGTTGGACTATGAAGATCCAAGATTGAAGACTTCGTCCCGTGTCCGGATGGGACTCTCCTTTGAGTGGAAGGCAAGCTTGGCAATTCGGGTATGTAGATCTCCTCCCTTGTAACCGACTCTGTGTAACCCTAGCCCCCTCCGGTGTCTATATAAATCGGAGGGTTTAGTCCGTAGAACAACAACAACAACAATCATAATCATAGGCTAGCTTCTAGGGTTTAGCCTCTACGATCTCGTGGTAGATCAACTCTTGTAATACTCATATCATCAAGATCAATAAAGCAGGAAGTAGGGTATTACCTCCATCGAGAGGGCCTGAACCTGGGTAAACATTGTGTCCCCCGCCTCCTGTTACCATCCGCCTTAGACGCATAGTTCGGGACCCCCTACCCGAGATCCGCCAATTTTGACACCGACAGTGCTCGACATAGGCAGCATTGTCACCACCTCCCTCGCGGCCGAAGCAGGAGCGGGAGGGACCGGAGAAGAGCAGCACCAACATATCCCGGTGACCCCACTCTGCGAGGTACGAGTAGAGATATTATTCTTTCTGTCCCTCCTGGTTTGGCCGAGGGGCATAGCCACGGCGGTGACTTTCACAATCCTATGGCCGTCCCTGCCATGGGCGCGGTCGCAGGACATGCATTGCCCCCGGAGCAAACGAGCCCGGCCAATACTCCGAATGGACTCATTGGCCAGCGCGCGCCATCACCTCGTCACCACACCATCCCAACGACTAGCTCCCGACGACGGGAGCCTGGCGCAGCCACCGCCAGCACCGTCAAGAGCCGGGCGACGTTGCGGTCTACATCATCATCGCCAATGCCAAGCACTGCTATGGAGGCCATGGCATGGGCCTAGCTGCTGTTGAGGTTTCCACAGGCGGCTGATCATATGGATGAGTGGGGAGCCACCATTCAGTGTCTGATGGGCTTTGCCAAGGCTGAAGGCTCACAGCAAGCTGGCCCGCCACGGCCTCCCCAGACGACGACAGCGGCCCACGCCTCTGGCCGTGCGGAAGGGCCCACCCTGTTAGTGGAAACGACACCTATGGGATCACAAGGGATCCTTCTATGGTTGACGGGCGCGGGGCTGTGGAAAGGGCGGGTTTAGAAGATCAACACGGGGGAATTTATCTATGTTCGGGCTGCAAGTGATGCGTAATACCCTACTCCTGATGGTTAGTGTTTATCTGGTGTTCTTGGACCAGCTACAAAACGTGCAGGGTCCAAAAAGTCTGAATCCTTCTCCAGTATGCCTCGGGCCTCCTTTTATAGCAAAAGGGGTCGCCACAGTGCCACACAGGAGGTGGAAAGTTTGTACTATATGCAAGTCTATCCCCTAGCACCGTAGGACAAACACATTTAATGCACTGCCGACGTGCCCTCTCACTTTATCAGGGACGGCAAGGAAGCTCGCCCCGTTCGTCGCCGCCTCGCCTCGCTCTGACGCGCGTCCAAGCTGGCTAGGCGCGTAGCGCCATGCTGGTTGGCTGCTGAGTTGGTGCGGTGGCAGAGTCTTCATGAGATCTGCATGCCACCATGCATGTGCTTGCTGAGTTGACCTAGAAGTTGCACGTTGCCACGCAGGTGCCTGCCTTGTTGGCGGGTTGACTGCTGTGTTGGAACGGCGGTGGAGCCTTGGCAGGTGTGGGCCTGGCTGCAGCCCCGCAGATGTCCCCGGCAAGGGTCCTGCCGGGGCCCCGGCAGGAGCCTTGCCAGGGTCTCGCAGGTGTCCCCGGCAAGGGTCTTGCCAGGGGCCTTGTGAGTGTCCCTGGCAAGGATTTTGCTGGGGGTTTCCGTCTTCTAGTTCTCATCTAGTCTTGTATGTTCTTGGTGTTCACAAAGATTTGCATGCCACCATGCAGGCGCCTCCCGAGCCTTGGTTTTAATGTTGTTGACGGTGTCAGAACTCTTAGGCTCAAGGGTGGTGGCCTTGCTGGTGTTGGGAAAGTTCCCCCGGCAAGGCTCTTGCCGGGGCTACATAAGCTGCCCCGGCAAGGCTCTCGCCGGGGAGAGCCCACCTTGTCCCTCTGCTCCTCGCGCCTTTGGCTCGGCGCTGCATTGGTAGTCTTCTGTCTTCACTTCCTCTGCCCCGCCAAGCATGGCCGCGGGCGTGTGGCGGCGACTGCCCACGCACAAGTAAAGGGGTAAAAAAAGGACCCCTACTTTTGTACACTGACAGAAGCCCCCGGGTCTGGGCCACATATAAGCGCGGAGCGTTATTGGGCCAGGCCGAGAATGGTGCGCGGGTACGCGTGGCAGAGTTTTACTACAGTAACTCCCTCGCCAGTTGCGCATCCCCACGACCCGCGTTGAATGTGTGACGTGGGGGTCGTGCGTGGGGCGGTTGCTGCCCGCTTGCGTCACATCATGGTAAATGGTAAAGAGGCGGCCTGTGCCTTCCCCATAAAAAGGGAAAACCGCAGGTGCGCTACTCATTTACCCCCTGTGCCTTTCCCAATCTCGGAACCGTCCCTCCCTTCTTATTCCTCAAGCTCTTGCCTTTGCTCACCGCCGCCGCGCTCTCATTGCCCTTAATCCTCCATCCCCTCTCAGTCACTATGGCGCCCAAGATAGGCAAAGGCAAGGGGGCGGCCAAGGATGCCGGGGAGAGGGATGCGCCAGAGAGCGAGTTGCAGCTCTTCGGACGCAGCACGCCTACTTCCCCTCGATGGTCGATGTGGTCCATCTCAGGGACTACTTCAGGGCACTGTGGGGGAGGGAGACGACGGGGCACCCTGCCACGCGCATCGTCCCTGCCGATTTTGCCAAGGCCGGCCCAAATCAGTACCCCTTCTTCGTTGACTACTTCTCTTGCGGGCTCTGCCCCCCTTTCTCTGATTTCTTCAACGACGTCATGCACACCTACGACTTCCATCTTCTGGATCTTACGCCGAATGCCATGGCGTGTATGGCCTTCTTCGCCCATCTTTGCGAGGGCTTCGCCGGAGTGCTCCCTAGCACGGCGCTGTTCCGCCACTACTTCTATCCTCGCATCCAGCCAGGGGGCGCCATCTCCGGCTGCATCACCTGGATCCCGAGGTCTCAGGAGAAGGGCACGTACCCAGAGGGCGCCTAGAAGGAGAGGTGGGAGGAGTGGCGGAGCCGGTGGTGCTGGATCAAAGAGGAGGATCCATGGGAGTTCTGCCGGGTTCGCAGGAGTCCGCCGGTCCGCTGAAAGGACTGTAGCGACCTCGACACCAATGACAAGAAGCTCTCGGTCGCTACCACCAGGATCAATCACCATACCTTGGCTGGGCTCACTCTGGAGATGATTTGGGCGGACTTCATCCGCCGCCGGATCGCCCCACTGCACAACAAGGGGAGGCTGGCCTGGGACTTTAGGAATGCGGCTGACATCATGAGGCTCCGCCCTGGCTTGAAGCACAATTTCACGGTGCTGGTGCATGCCCATTTTTTCCAGAGGCTCTTCCAGCTCAATGTGAGTGACGACGGCAGAGCTAAGAGGACTGGCAGAGCCGAGAAGGCTGGCAAGACCGTCAAGGCGTCTCTGTTTGGGTTGCTGGCGGGACTGGTCCCGTTGAGCAACAACTCTCGCCAGACCGCCATCATTGCCATGATGCCGGACTTCAACATGCACGACCTCGATCCGCTCTAGGTCGAGCCAGAAGCGGAGGAGGTGCAAACGTTCTTCGACAACTTGTCGGAGAATTATGTCCGTGACGAGCCGCTACTCATTCGCGACACCACCAAGGAGGAGCTGGACTACATCGCCGCCAGGGCGGTGGAGGCGGCGCTCGCCAAGGAGGCTGGCAGCGTCGCAACCATAAAGGACAAGGCTGACACGGCTGCAGAGGAGAAAGAGCTAGCCGGATGGGCGGAGTCTGTTGGGGAGGCCAGCAGCGTCGGCGCCGGGTCCCCCCTCGTTGAAGACGTGGTCGAGGAGTCGGCCGAAGAAGAGGCCATGGCTGATGACCCCTCGGCCACAGGGAAGAGACGTGTCCTGCGGTGGGCTAGCTCCGGCGAGCCGGTCCGGCCCAGCAGGACCGCGCAGCGGCAACGTGTCCAGGAGCAGTCCGTGCGCCAGACGAGGGTCGCGGTGACGAAGACGGTGGCAGCGAAGAAGGCGGTGAAGGCCGCAGTAGCGAAGAAAAAGGCGGTCACTTCCTCCTCGTCCAAGCGGTGCCGGACCCCATCCTCTTCTCCTCCTCCCTCGGATAGCACCTCGGAGGTTAATTTTGACCTCGGGTCCTTTAGCCCGAAGTAGAAGAGGAGGCTAGTGGAAGAGGAGGCGAAGGACGAGTAAGCACTTCGCCCTCCATCATCTCCTGACCCCATGCCTCTGCTATCGTCCTTTAAGTTGATGTTATCCTCACAGGGACACGGAGACGTTATCCCAGAGGTTGGCAAAGAGGACCAGGGCCTCGACGGCCGACAAGCCCCCGGCAAGCACTTCGCGCACGCCGAAGTTGGTGCTGATCAGCCCAGACGACAGCCCCCGACGCAGCCCCCGCTTCAGCCCCCAGTGTGAGTTCACTACTCACTTCCCGTCGGTGTGTGTTGGGGCACGATCCCTTGGTGCTGACCTTGCCGGGTTCGTAGGAGGAGAGCAGCAGCAGGAGGAGCCGCTGAGGGCCACCCCCAACACGCCGCCCCCGTCGACCACGCCGCCCAGAGGGGCATCCCCGACAAGGGCACCAAGCACCGAGCCCACACGCACGGAGGAGGATGAGGTGAACTTGGGTGGCAGTGGCTCTATCCCGGCAACGAACGTTGGCGGGGAGGGAACCACTTCTTCCCAGCTTGGCACGGGTACGTGGCCTACCTCTTGTCCCTGTCTTTTCTTCTTGTTCTTGTTCTTCTTCTTCTTCTTCTTCTTTTTTGAACCTTTATTTTGGCCTCGTCTCATTCTCCTTCTTGGTATCCAGACCCTCCCTCGCTGGACCAGGAGGATATTGATACCGTCATCAAGGAGGTCGCCAAGGACACCGAGGCCGAGGACGACAAGATTGCTGCCGAGGAGGCTGCCAAGACCGTCGCTGAAGAGGCCACCAAGGGGCCTGCCGGGGAGGTCGGCAAGGCTGCTGCCGAAGAGGCTGGCAAGGCTGTTGCCGAGGTGGCCGGCAAGGGGCCTGCCGGGGAGGAGATGGCTGACGACCTACCTTCCTCCCCTATAGCCCCTGTCCTAGGCAAGTACTTGAAGGTGGGCAACGACCTGTTCGTCCACCTCCCAGGGACAGCGAGCACCAGGGCACCAGCCGAGGGGGAGGTGTTCGATGATGAGGTGCTCGCCACCACTGGGCTCCAGGTTGTCGATGAACCGAGCGCTAGCGGTGGCGGTTCCCAAGAGGAGCAGCTTCTCCGGGCCATGAGTGTCAACTTCCAGAAGCTCCAGGCGCTCCATCGTGCCCGCCTAGACAAGGCGAAATCCAGGATGGCAGTAGCGGACAAGGCGGAGGCGGATCTTGAGGAGCGCGTCGCTCAGACGCAGGCCTGGTTCCGTGAAGCTCGGGAAGAACTGAAGGCTTCCCAGGACGAGCTAGCTGAGCGCAAACGAGAGCTCATCCTGAAGCAGGCTGACGTCGAGAAGGCCCAGGAGGTGGCAAAGGAGCAGGCCGCTGGGGATGAGGCTGCTCGACAACAACACCAGGCTCTGCTGAACTCCTAGGAGGAGGACCTTGCCACCCGTGAGGAGGCGCTCACTGCCACACTCCGCGGCAAGGATGAAGAGATCTGGCAGATCGTCATGTAGCGGACTCAGGAGCTGGAGCAGAGGCAGAAGGAGGAACTCGATGCTCAGGCGATAGTCCATGCCGGCAAGGTGAAGGAGCTGGAGCTGGAGTGGGAGGAGCTGAAGAAGAGAGTCTTGGCACTGACAGAGGAGAGGGACACGGCCAACCGCACTCTGGCGGATGCGTAGGTCGCCATCTCCGACAAGGCCAAGCTGCTTTCCGAGGCCAACGACTCCATCAACTATCTGAAGTTGAAGCTGGACGGCTTGGAGGGGAAGCTTTCGGAGGCCTGGGCTCGTGAGGATACCCTGAACAAGGCCCTGGAGTACGCGAAGAGCGTAAACCTCTAGATCAGCCGCCTCGTTGACGTCGCTGGCAGGATCACCACGAAGTTGGCTGCCATGGGGATGCCGAATGTAAGGTACTCCCAGGAGCTGAACGTGAGCCCCAATGCTAGGTTGACACTGTTCTTCGAGGGCTTCCTCGACGCCCTGGAGCAGCTCCATTCCAACCGAGCGACCTCTCTGGCCAATGAGGCCTGGAAGCTCTGTCGGGGCGCCCTAACCAAGGTCCTCACGAAGGTGGCGTACTGGAACCCCAACGTCGACTTTGCCAACGCGCTGGAGAGCTTGCCAGAGGATGTGGACCTCGCGGCGCACGAAGGGCGTATCGAGCCCATCATCAGCCGCGTCGACGGAATCAGGAGGGTGGAGGGCCAGCGCCAAGACTAGGCACCCTGTTTCTCATCGTCGCTGCGAGTTCATGACCAAGACGATTTTATCTTAAGTTAGAACCACAACAAAAATTGATGTAATATAAATCTGCAGTACTTTAAGATGAAACATGCTATCTTCCTGTATTGATCTTTATTTGTACGTATACACCCTACGCCCAGTAGGATAGGTTCGCCGGCACGTAAACCGATGCTATGGCACTTTGAGGACGGATCCTTAGCAGTCTTCGGGGGGGAGGGGGGCGCTTGCTGCCGGACAAACCACCTTGCCGCTCTCAGCGCGACCGCTTGAACTGTTGAGCGGACTCAAAACAGAACAAGGGCAATAGTGAAGGAAATATGCCCTAGAGGCAATAATGAAGTTATTATATATTTCCCTATTTCATGATAAATGTTTATTATTCATGCTAGAATTGTACTAACCGGAAACTTAGTACATGTGTGAATACATAGACAAAACAAAGTGTCCCTAGTATGCCTCTACTTGACTAGCTCATTTATCAAAGATGGTTATGTTTCCTAACCATAGACATGTGTTGTCATTTGATGAACGGGATCACATCATTAGGAGAATGATGTGATGGACAAGACCCATTCGTTAGCTTAGCATTATGATCGTTACAGTTTCATTGCTACTTCTTTCTTCATGACTTATACATGTTCCTCATACTATGAGATTACGCAACTCCCGAATACCGGAGGAACACCTGGTGTGCTATCAAACGTCACAACGTAACTGGGTGATTATAAAGATACTCTACAGGTGTCTCTGATGGTGTTTGTTGAGTTGGCATAGATCGAGATTAGGATTTGTCACTCCGTGTATCGGAGAGGTATCTCTGGGCCCTCTCGGTAATGCACATCACTATAAGCCTTGCAAGCATTGTGACTAATGAGTTAGTTGCGGGATGATGCATTACGGAACGAGTAAAGAGACTTGTTGGTAACGAGATTGAACTAGGTATGAGGATACCGACGATCGAATCTCGGGCAAGTAACATACCGATGACAAAGGCAACAACGTATGTTGTTATGCGGTTTGACCGATAAAGATCTTCGTAGAATATGTAGGAGCCAATATGAGCATCCAGGTTCTGCTATTGGTTATTGACCGAAGATGTGTCTCGGTCATGTCTACATAGTTCTCGATTTGTATTATGAGTTATGTGATTTGATGACCGAAGTTTGTTCGGAGTCCCAGATGATATTGGGGACATGACGAGGAGTCTCGAAATGGTCAAGAGGTAAGGATCGATATATTGGAAGGCTATACCCGGACATCGGGAAGGCTCCGAGTCATTCAAGTATTTTTCGGAGTACCGGAGAGTTACGGGAATTCGCCGGGAGAAGTATTGGGCATTATTGGGCCATACGGGAATAGAGGAGGCAGGCCAAAGGGAAGGAGACGCGCTCCCCCCCATGGGTCTGAAGTGGACTAGGGGAAAGGGGGCGGCTCCCCCCTTGCCCTTTCCTACTCCCTCTCTCTTTTCCTCTTTCTCCTCTCCTACTCCGGAAAGGAAAAGGGGAATCCTACTAGGACTTGGGAGTCCTAGTAGGACTCCCCACACTTGGCGCGCCGCCTTTAGGGCCGGCCTCCTCCTCCTCCCTCCTTTATATACGTGGGCAGGGGACACCCCAAAGACACAAGTTGAACATTGATATCTTCGCCGTGTGCGGTGCCCCCTCCACCATAAACCACCTCGGTCATATCATTGCAGTGCTTAGGCGAAGCCCTGCGCTGGTAGCTTCATCATCACCATCATCACGCCGTCATGCTGACGAAGCTCTCCCTCGACACTCAGCTAGATCGAGAGTTTGTGGGACGTCACCGAGCCGAACGTGTGCAGATCGCGGAGGTGCCGTACTATTGGTACTAGGATCGGTCGGATCGTGAAGACGTACGACCACATCAACCGCGTTGTCATAATGCTTCCGCTTACGGTCTACGAGGGTATGTGGAGTACACCCCTCCCCTCTCGTTGCTATGCATCACCATGATAGATCTTGCGTGTGCGTAGGAATTTTTTTGAAATTATTGCGTTCCCAACAGTGGCATCCGAGCCAGGTCTATGCGTAGATGTTATATGCGCGAGTAGAACACAAGTGAGTTGTGGGCGATAATAGTCATACTACTTACCAGCATGTCATACTTTGATTCAGCGGTATTGTTGGATGAAGCGGCCCGGACCGACATTACGCCTACGCTTACGCGAGACTGGTTCTACCGACGTGCTTCGCACACAGGTGGCTGGCGGGTGTCAGTTTCTCCAACTTTAGTTGAATCGAGTGTGGTTTTGATGCGTAGGTAAGAACGGTTCCAGCTCAGCCCATAGCAGCCACGTAAAACTTGCAACAACAAAGTAGAGGACGTCTAACTTGTTTTTGCAGGGCATGTTGTGATGTGATATGGTCAAGACATGATGCTAAATTGTATTGTATGAGATGATCATGTTTTGTAACAGAGTTATCGACAACTGGCAGGAGCCATATGTTTGTCGCTTTTATTGTATGAAATGCAATCGCCATGTAATTGTTTTACTTTATCACTAAGTGGTGGCGATAGTCGTAGAAGAAATAGTTGGCGAGACGACAACGATGCTATGATGGAGATCAAGGTGTCACGCCGGTGACGATGGTGATCATGACGGTGCTTTGGAGATGGAGATCAAAGGCACAAGATGATGATGGCCATATCATATCACTTATATTAATTGCATGTGATGTTTATCCTTTATTCCTCTTATTTTGCTTAGTTTGACGGTAGCATTATAAGATGATCTCTCACTAAATTTCAAGGTACAAGTGTTCTCCCCGAGTATGCACCGTTGCGGAAGTTCGTCGTGCCGAGACACCACGTGATGGTTGGGTGTGATAAGCTCTACGTTCACATACAATGGGTGCAAGCCAGTTTTTCACACGCAGAATACTCGGGTTAAACTTGACAAGCCTAGCATATGCAGATATGGCCTCGGAACACTGAGACCGAAAGGTCGAGCGTGAATCATATAGTAGATATGATCAACATAGTGATGTTCACCATTGAAAACTACTCCATCTCACTGATGATCGGACATGGTTTAGTTTATTTAGATCATGTGATCACTTAGATGATTAGAGGGATGTCTATCTATGTGGGAGTTCTTAAGTAATATGATTAATTGAACTTTCATTTATCATGAACTTAGTCCTGATAGTATTTGCATATCTATGTTGTAGATCAATAGCTTGTGATGTAGCTTCCAGTTAATTTTTGATATGTTCCTAGAGAAAAATAAGTTGAAAGATGATAGTAGCAATGATGCGGACTTGGTCCATGATTTGAGGATTATCCTCATTGCTGCATAGAAGAATTATGTCCTTGATGCACCGCTAGGTGACAGACCTATTGCAGGAGCAGATACAGATGTTATGAACGTTTGACAAAGCTCTGTATGATGACTACTTGATAGTTTAGTGCACCATGCTTTACGGCTTTGAAATGGGACTTCAAAAATGTTTTGAAATGCCATGGAGCATATAAGATGTTCCAAGAGTTGAAATTGGTATTTCATACTCATGCCCGTGTCGAGAGGTATGAGACCTCTGACAGTACTTTGCCTACAAAATGGAGGAGAATGGCTCAACCAGTGAGCATGTGCTCAGATTGTCTGGGTACTACAATTGCTTGAATCAAGTGGGATTTAATCTTCCAGATAAGATAGTAATTGACAAAGTTCTCTAGTCACTATCACCAAGTTACTAGAACTTCGTGATGAACTATAATATGCAAGGGATGACGAAAGTAATTCCCGAGCTCTTCGCGATGTTGAAATTGGCGAAGGTAGAAATCAAGAAAGAGCATCAAGTGTTGATGGTTTACAAGACCACTAGTTTCAAGAAAAAGGGCAAAAGAATAGAAAGGGAAGTTCAAGAAGAGTGACAAACAAGTTGTCACTCCCGTGAAGAAACCCAAAGCTAGACTCAAGCCTGAAACTGGGTGCTTCTACTGCAAAGGAAATGGTAACTGGAAGTGAAACTCCCCCTAGATACTTGGCAGAGAAGAATGATGGAAAAATGAACAAAGGTATATTTGATATACATGTTATTGATGTGTACTTTACTAGTGTTTATAGCAACCCCTCGGTTTTTGATACTAGTTCAGTTGCTAAGGGTAGTAACTCGAAACGGGAGTTGCAAAATAAACAGAGACTAGTTAAGGGCGAGGTGACGATGTGTGTTGGAAATGATTCCAAGGTTGATAAGATCACCATCACACACTCCTTTTACCTTCGGGATTAGTGTTGAACCTAAAATAAATGTTATTTGATGTTTGCGTTAAGCATTAATATGATTGGATCATGTTTATTCCAATACGGTTATTCATTTAAGTCAAAGAATAATTGTTGTTCTATTTTCATGAATAAAAACCTTTTATGGTAATACACTCAATGTAAATGGTTTATTGAATCTCGATCGTAGTGATACACATATTCATAAATATTGAAGCCAAAAGATGCAAAGTTAATAATGATAGTGCAACTTATTTGTGGCACTGCCGTTTAGGTCACATTGGTGTAAAGCGCATGAAGAAACTCCATGCCGATGGACTTTTGGAATCACTTGATTATGAATCAATTGATGCTTGCGAACCATGCCTCATGGGCAAGATGACGAACACTCCGTTCTCCGGAACAATGGAGCGAGCCACTGACTTATTGGAAATAATACATACCGATGTATGCGATCCAATGAGTGTTGAGGCTCACGGCGGGTATCATTGTTTTCTGACCTTCACAGATGATTTGAGCAGATATGTGTATATCTACTTGATGAAACAGAAGTCTGAAACACTTAAAAAGTTCAAAGATTTTCAGCGTGAAGTAGAGAATCATTGTAATAAGAAAATCAAGTTTCTACGATCTGATCGTAGAGGCAAATATTTGAGTTACGAGTTTGGCCTTCAATTAAAACAAGGTGGAATAGTTTCACAAACTCATTCCACCTAGAACACCACAGCATAATGGTGTGTCCGAACGTCATAACCATACTTTATTCGATATAGTGCAATCTATGATGTCTCTTACCGATTTTCCACTATCGTTTCGGGGTTATGCATTAGAGATAGCTGCATTCACGTTAAATAGGGCACCATCTAAATCCGTTGAGACGAAACCTTATGAACTGTGGTTTGGCAAGAAACCCAAGTTGTCGTTTCTTAAAGTTTGAGGATGCGATGCTTATGTGAAAAAGCTTCAACCTGATAAGCTCGAACCCAAATTGGAGAAATGTGTCTTCATAGGATACCCAAAAGAGACTGTTGGGTACACCTTCTATCACAGATCCGAAGGCAAGATCTTTGTTGCTAAGCATGGATCCTTTCTGGAGAAGGAGTTTCTCTCGAAAGAAGTGAGTGGGAGGAAGATAGAACTTGATGAGTTAATTGTACCTTCTACCGAATTGGAAAGTATTTCTTCACCGAAATCAATTCAAGTGATGCTTACACCAATTAGTGAGGAAGTTAATTATGATGATCATGAAGCTTCGGATCAAGTTACTATTGAACCTCGTAGGTCAACCAGAGTACGTTCCGCACCAGAGTGGTACAGTAATCCTATTCTAGAGTTCATGTTACTTGACCATGACAAACCTACGAACTATGAGGAAGTGATGATGAGCCCAGATTCCACGAAATGCCTTGAGGCCATAAAATCTGAGATGGGATCCATGTATGAGAACAAAGTGTGGACTTTGGTTGACTTGCCCGATAATCGGCAAGCCAGAGAAAATAAATGGATCTTCAAGAGGAAGACGGACGCTGATAGTAGTGTTACTATCTACGAAACTAGACTTGTCGAAAAAAGTTTTTGACAAAGTTCAAGGTGTTGACTACGATCAGATTTTCTCACTCGTAGGGATGCTTAAGTCTGTCCGAATCATGTTAGCAAATTGCCACATTTTATGAAGTCTGGAAAATGGATGTCAAAACTACATTCCATAATGGATTTCTTAAAGAAGAGTTGTATATGATGCAACTAGAAGGTTTTTTCGATCCTAAAGGTGCTAACAAAATGTGCAAGCTCCAGCGATCCCTCCATGGACTAGTGCAAAGCATCTCAGAGTTGGAATATACGCTTTGATGAGTTGATCAAAGCATATAGTTTTATACAGACTTGTGATGAAGCCTGTATTTACAAGAAAGTGAGTGGGAGCACTACAACCTTTCTGATAAGTATATGTGAATGACATATTGTTGATCGGAAATGATGTAGAATTTTCTAGAAAGCATAAAAGGAGTGTTTGAAAGGAGTTTTTCAAAGAAAGACCTCGATGAAGCTGCTTACGTATTGAGAATCAAGATCTATAGAGATAGATCATGACGCTTGATAAGTTTTTTCAATGAGTACATACCTTGACAAATTTTTGAAGTAGTTCAAAATGGAACAATCAAAGAAGGATTTCTTGCCTGTATTGCAAGGTGTGAAATTGAGTAAGACTCAAAGCCCGACCACGACAGAATATAGAAAGAGAATGAAAGTCATTCCCTATGCCTCAGCCATAGGTTCTATAAAGTATGCCATGTTGTGTGCCAGATCTATTGTATACCCTACACTGAGTTTGGCAAGGGATTACAATAGTGATCTAGGAGTAGATCACTGGACAACGGTAAAAATTATCCTTAGTGGAATAAGGATATGTTTCTCGATTATGGAGGTGACAAAAGGTCCGTCGTAAAGGGTTACGTCGATGCAAGTTTTGACACTGATCCAGATGACTCCAAGTCTCAATCTGGATACATATTGAAAGTGGGAGCAATTAGCTAGAGTAGCTCCGTGTAGAGCATTGTTGACATAGAAATTTGCAAAATACACACGGATCTGAATATGGCAGACCCGCTGACTAAACTTCTCTCACAAGAAAACACATGATCACACCTTAGTACTCTTTGGGTGTTAATCACATGGCTATGTGAACTAAGATTACTGACTCTAGTAAAACCTTTAAGTTTTGGTAACATGGCGATGTGAACTATGGGTGTTAATCACATGGTGATGTGAACTATTGGTGTTAAATCACATGGCGATGTGAACTAGATTATTGACTCTAGTGCATGTGGGAGACTGAAAGAAATATGCCCTAGAGGCAATAATAAGTTATTATTATTTTCCTTATTTCATGATAAATGTTTATTATTCATGCTAGAATTGTATTAACAGGAAACTTAGTACATGTGTGAATACATAGACAAAACAAAGTGTCCCTAGTATGCCTCTACTTGACTAGCTCGTTTATCAAAGATGGTAATTTTTCCTAACCATAGACATGTGTTGTCATTTGATGAACGGGATCACATCATTAGGAGAATGATGTGATGGACAAGACCCATTCGTTAGCTAAGCATTATGATCATTACAGTTTCATTGCTATTGCTTTCTTCATGACTTATACATGTTCCTCAGACTATGAGAATATGCAACTCCCGAATACCGGAGGAACACCTTGTGTGCTATCAAACGTCACAACATAACTAGGTGATTATAAAGATGCTCTAAAGGTGTCTCCGATGGTGTTTGTTGAGTTGGCATAGATCGAGATTAAGATTTGTCACTCCGTGTATCGGCGAGGTATCTCTGGGCCCTCTCGGTAATGCACATCACTATAAGCCATGCAAGCATTGTGAGTAATGAGTTAGTTGCGGGATGATGCATTACGGAACGAGTAAAGAGACTTGCCGGTAACGAGATTGAACTAGGTATGAGGATCCCGATGATCGAATCTCGGGCAAGTAACATACCGATGACAAAGGGAACAACGTATGTTGTTATGCGGTTTGACCGATAAAGATCTTCGTAGAATATGTAGTAGCCAATATGAGCATCCAGGTTCCGCTATTGGTTATTGACCAGAGATGTGTCTCCGTCATATCTACATAGTTCTCGAACCCGTAGGGTCCGCACGCTTAACGTTCGATGACGATTTGTATTATGAGTTATGTGATTTGATGACCAAAGTTTGTTTGGAGTCCCGGATGAGATCGGGGACATGACGCGTAGTCTCGAAATGGTTGAGGTAAAGATTGATATATTGGAAGGCTATATTCGGACATCGGAAAGGTTCCGAGTGATTCGAGTATTTTTCGGAGTACCGGAGAGTTACAAGAATTCGTCGGGAGAGGTATTGGGCCTTATTGGGCCATACGGGAATAGAGGAGGCAGGCCAAAGGGAAGGAGGCGCGCGCACCCCATGGGTCCGAATTAGACTAGAGGAAAGGGGGCGGTGCCCCCCCCCCCTTGCCCTTTGCTACTCCCTCTCTCTTTCCGTCTTTCTTCTCTTCTACTCCAGAAAGGAAAAGGGGAATCCTACTAGGACTAGGGAGTTCTAGTAGGACTCCCCACACTTGGCACGCCCCTCTAGGGTCGGCCTCCTCCTCTTCCACGATAGTTGGACAGTATCGATTGAGGGAATAGGGATAGGTGGTTAAACGCGATGCTGCGCCTAACTATATGGAACGTGATCCACGAAGAGAAGTCGGCCAGCTATTAAGTCAGAGAAGTCATCAACCTATTAAGTCCTAGTAGGATTCCCCACACTTGGCGCGCCCCCTCTAGGGCCGGCCTCCTTCTCCTCCCTCCTTTATATACGTGGGCAGGGGACACCCCAAAGACACAAGTTTATCATTGGTATCTTAGCCGTGTGCGGTGCCCCCTCCACCATAATCCACCTGGGTCATATCGTTGCAGTGCTTAGGCAATGCCCTGCGCCGATAGCTTCATCATCACCATCATCACACCGTCGTGCTTAGGAAGCTCTCCCTCGACACTCAGCTAGATCGAGAGTTCGTGGGACGTCACCGAGCCGAACTTGTGCAGATCACGGAGGTGCCGTACTTTCGGTACTACGATTTGTCAGATCGTGAAGACGTATGACTACATCAACCCCGTTGTCATAACGCTTCCACTTACAGTCTACGAGGGTATGTGGACTACACTCTGCCCTCTCGTTGCTATGCATCACCATTATAGATCTTGCGTGTGCGTAGGAATTTTTTTGAAATTACTGCGTTCCCCAACAAATAGCGGGCAGGTCACCTTGTCATTCTCTGCGCGGCCGCTTGAGCTATTGAGCGGACTCGAAATAGAACAAGGGTGTTTCCAATAGCGGAAGGGTCCCATTGTGTGTAGGTTTTGCGTACAAAGAACAAGTTCTTCCAAGGAGAATAACCTTATATTAAGAACAATTGCTCAAAGTTATGCTGACTTAGCTTTTTGCGGCCACGCGGATGGTCGTTGCGGCTGCGGATGGCCCCAAAGTGCGGCTGATTGACGTCGCCTTCTCTTTTCGAGCCATTGCGACGAAGCAGTCGGTAAGTTGACTCCAAAACTGGATTTTCACAACTTGCGCCCCCTACCTGGCATGCCAAAGATGTCAGTGGAAACGACACCTATGGGATCACAGGGAATCCCTTCTACAATTGGCGGGCGCGGGGCTGTGGAAAGAGCGGGTTTAGAAGATCAACACGGGGGGAATTTATCTAGGTTCGGGCCGCAAGTGATGCGCAATACCCTACTCCTGCTGGTTTGTGTTTATCTGGTGTCGTTGGACCAGCTACAAAGCGTGCAGGGTCCGAAAAGGCCGAATCCTTCTCCAGTATGCCTCGGGCCTCCTTTTATAGCCAAAGGGGTCACCACTTTGGCACACAGGAGGTGGAAAGTTTGTACTGTATACAAGTCTATCCCCTGGCACCATAGGACAAACTCATTTAATGCGCTGCCGACGTGCCCTCTCAGTTTATCAGGGACGGCAAGGAAGCTCGTTCCGTTCTTCGCCGCCTCACCTCGGTCTGACGCACCTCCAAGCTAACTAGGCGAGCAAGGCCATGCTGGTTGGCTGCTGAGTAGGTGCGGTGGCAGAGTCTTAATGAAGATATGCATGCCACCACGCATGTGCTTGCTGAGTTGGCCTGGAAGCTGCACATCGCCATGCAGGTGCCTGCCTTGTTGGCGGGTTGACTGCTGTGTTGGAACAGCGGTGGAGCCTTTACAGGTGTGGGCCTAGCTGCGGCCCCGCAGATGTCCCCGGCAAGGGTCTTGCCGGGGCTAGCAAGGGTCTTTCCATCGGCCTTGTGAGCGTCCCCGACAAGGATCTTGCAAGGGGTTTCCGTCTTCTGGTTCTCATCTAGTCTTGTATGTTCTTGGTCTTCACAAAGATCTGCATGCCACCATGTAGGCGCATCCCGAGGCTTGGTTCCAATGTTGTCGACGGTGTCGGAACTCTTAGGCTCAAGGGTGGCGGCCTTGCTGGTGTTGGGAAAGTTCCCCCGGCAAGGGTCTTGCCGGGCCTACGTAAGCTGCCCTAGCATCTAGTCTTGTGTGTTCTTGGTCTTCACAAAGATCTGCATGCCACCATGTAGGCGCCTCCCGAGGCTTGGTTCCAATGTTGTCGTCGGTGTCGGAACTCTTAGGCTCAAGGGTGGCGGCCTTGCTGGTGTTGGGCAAGTTCCCCCGGCAAGGCTCTTGCCGGGGCTACGTAAGCTGCCCCGGCAAGGCTCTTGCCGGGGAGAGCCCACCTTGTCCCTCTACTCCTCGCGCCTTTGGCTTGGCGCTGCTTTGTTAGTATTGTGTCTTCGCTTCCTCTGCCCTGCCAAGCGTGGCCGCGGGCGTGTGGCTGCGGCTGCTTGCGCACAAGTAAAGGGGTATAAAAAGGAACCCTACTTTCGTACACCGACACACCCCCACGGTGCAATCCCCTCCGCGGCAACCAGCACGAGGGCCACGAGACCAAGAGCTTGATGACGTCTCGATGGCTTTGTCAAATCCTTGAGCGCGTCACTATCGAGCGACGCCGCGACGCCCACCACCAGTCTAATGGGCGCGATCAATACAAAAAAAAGACACATCCATGACATTTTGGGCCGAACGATTTTTTTCCTGTCATGCTTATGACACTTCTATGACGATAATTGTGACAAAACCCGGTATCATCATAGATGTGGTGGGATCCTACTTCTATGACAAAAAGTCATGACAGAAAATGGGCTTGTTATCTTGGGCATGCCGGAGACGCAGCTGCATGACATTCATTGGGCCGTCCATGACAGAAAAAACCGTGGTAGAAGCCAGGGCGAGGAACATATCGGGGTGTTCCCGGTTACGGTGGGTGGTCGGGGGCCGAGCGATGCACGTTTCTCTCGTACACGTACGCGCGTGGGTGCGAGGCGTTGGGCTCTAACTGAACCCGAGCGAGGCGTTCGCCTACTGAACCTGAGTGATTGCACTGCAGGCTACGCGTTACTGAACCCGAATAATCGATCTATCTGGCTGTTAACTGAACCCGATCGAGCGGTTCCTTCGCTATTGCTGCTAACTGAAGCCGATCGAACCCTGCTGTCTCCTTCCCTTGATGAACAGTGAGCGTCGTTGGGGAGGTTTGGATGAACAATTCCTGGTGGGGGGTTGGATGAACATGACCCCGTGGTAGTAGAGGCCGTTGCCGCTGGATTAATAGGACCCCGATCGAGCCGGTTGGGGGTGGATGAACAGGACCCCGTGGAGGGCTGGATGAACAGGACCCCGTGGAGGGCTGGTTGAACAGTAGACGGTGGAGGCTGGATGAACAGTAGGCCGTGGAGGGGTGGTTGGACAGGACCCCGTGGAGAGGGCTGGTTGAATAGTAGCTGATGGAGGAGCGGTGGAGGCTGGAAGAACAGGAGCCCGTGGATGAACAGTCGCAGGTGGAGGCCGGAGGAGGTAGACGGTGGATGAATAGTAGCCCGTGGAGGCAGTCAACGATGGAGATGAACAGTATGCCGTGGAGTCTCTTTTTGCGGTACGCCACACCCTCCCAATGAACAGGACCCCCATTTCGACCGTAGCGCTCCAAGACAAGTCCGTTTCCTCAGTTTTACGGTACGCCACACCCCTCCTTATCAACAAGACCCCGTTTCGACCGTAGGAGGTCCAAGAGAAGTCTGTTTCCTCCGTTTTGCGGTACATCAGACCCCTCCCGATGAACAGGATTCCGTTTCAACCGTGGCCGGTCGAACACAAGGCCGTTTCCTCCGTTGTGCGGTACGCCAGTCCTGATTTCGATTGGCTGTTCCGTCCAAGCCGGTTGGCTCCCAATGAGCAGAACGCACTCCGACCCAGACGGTTGCCTCCCGATGAACAGGACGCTGTTTCTCTGTTCCGACCCAGCTGGTTCGCTGCCCGATGAACAAGACGCCGTTGCTGCCGTCCATTGCCTCGCCATGTACACAAGCCCTGGCCTTCCATATATATGCGCGAGTACGGGCACGAGACCCGCCCGTATGTACGTACGTGGCCATATTTTTTGCCCTGTGGTTGCATGTACGTGTACAGGACTTAGACGGGACTACGTGAACTGATATGTCGGGTGCTCTACAACGACATGTGCTTCTACTTACTCGGCCACGGTTCGTACTTGCACAAAGACCGATCAACTAGTATGTACGTACACGTTCGCGATCAGACAGACAACACTACGTACGCTTTGACCGGGTGGGTCCCAGCGGTCAGGGAGGATAAGGACACACTTCCGTGCGTGTGAAGATATAGCTGCTCGGTCCCAGCTGTCAGGGGGAGGAATCTTTTTTATTTTGCGAGTAATAAGGAGGCACTTCCTTGTGTTCGAAGATTAGCTGGTGGGTCCAGTTGTCAGCTTCACCGCCTAAAGTCCTCTTCCGATGGGTGTCCTTTGTTGACCATGTTGACCATGCCGTGCCGAGAGCACCAAGGCGGTGGACGACGGCGAGGCCTAGGAAGTGAACGACGCAGAGCTTGGGAAGACGTGGCAGAGGATGCCCACGCGGAGGGGAGTACGTGGGTTGACTGCTTCGGCTACGGTGTCAGGCTGCCTTCGCCGGAGAATAACAGGAGGTGTGGGTGAGTATAGAGGGATGGCATGGCCAGCGGTGGCAGCACAGCCGGACACGAGAGGCAGGAGCAGGCGGCACGGCCGATGCTGGTTTGGGTGGCTGGAGCAAGAAGACCAGAGGTTGAAGAAGCACGACGGCCGTTTGATGTACATCGTACGGTCACTTTAGATAGAATCGTTTATATTGACTAAGTTGAGAAAGCCCTTGGTACGCATCAACTTAGTAGGCCCACAGGTCAGCCTTCGAAACGGTGCACCCTAGATGTCAGGGGGAGGAATCATTTTTTGGGCGGCTGAATCTAGAATATCCGAGATTGAAGAAGAAGCACGACATCCGTTGGATGGACATCCAATGGCCACTACTACTAGAACCGTGTGTTGATTATAAGTTGACAAAGCCTTGCATACGCGTCAACTTACTAAATTTTTTGGAGGGGACGCGTCAACTTAGTAGGCCCACAAGTGTGTGGCAGAGAACATATAGCCCATTTGCGATTTGTAAGAATGTACCACCCATTTTTGAATTCTAATGGAATTTACTACAGCCCATTTACAGTTTGTTAAAAGTACAGCCCATTATCTAGCTAGGATAACGATTAATAATTTCAACCAACCGGTCAAAACAGAATTCAATAAAATTTCCCACATTTTGATCGGATCTGAAATATTTTTATCCCGAAATTTCTAGGCAGATTAAATACAATTTCAATATAAATTTGTATTACGTAAAAATCCAACTAAATATTGTGCGCGCAACAATTAATGAAATTAAAATTTTCAAATTCCAAAAATAATATTTTAGAAACTAATTACGTGTTTGGTGAAGTTTTTATAGTTACTTCCGAGTTTTTATAATTTCATCCCAGTTATTATTTCTTAAAGCCCATTTTCTTGTTAAGCCTAATGCATCCCTCCTAGGAAAGGTTTGCAGCCCAGCGGGGTGGAGAATAACAAGTTGACCTTGCCTGGGTATTCCTCAAAAAAAAGTATAGCTGGCCTAACATTTTTAGCTTGACAAAAAATAATTTCTGGGCTGGATATCTGGCCTAGGCTAGACGGGGCCATAGCCCACCCAGTTAATACCTTCCTCTCCTCTGAACAACAACGAAAACATCGCTCAAGAAAAACTCTATAGTGCTCACACCTCAAAAACACAATTACTGCTCGAGCTGCTTGGTCCCAGCTGTCGGCCGCTCCTTGTGCAATTCTCTCGTTTATTGACTACATAGGTTGACAATGGTGTGGGACCGTGATGTCAGGAAACCAGCAGGAAGCAAAAAAAATATAGTTGTATATAATAAGGAGGCACTTGCATACGTGTGGCTATGGCTCTGGTGGGTCCCCACTGTCATCCTCTCCAAGTAAAGTCATCTCCTCATTCCTCGTGTTTGTTGTCCTTGTTGACAACGAGAGACGGCGACGCCACGGCGAGCGCAATAACTCGAAGGATGACGGAGAGGGCCTCACAGGCCCTATGGATGGTCTGATACAGCGCCTGCTGCTCATTCGGGAAGCCAGGATCATAGGGCCACATGTTCGCGACAGCATTGTTGTTCGCTTGTTCACCGGTGCTCGTTGAGGAGAGGGAGGTTGCAGCACAGGTCCTACTGCGCTGGTAGCTCTTCCACCATTAGGGTGTCGAAGTGCGGCCGCACTTGCTCTATTGTGAACACGGCATGAACCGGCTTGGAGAGTGGCACCGGCTCCTCGTCGGAAGCTACGTCCATCGTCTAATTGTCGTCGCTCAGCTCAGCGAGCTCGCTGGCGAGCGAGCATGTCCGGTTGCTGGACCGAACCGCTGCCAAGAAAAAGTCTGACTGCCCTGGCACACCCAGACCGCCTCCCTCGCCCGCATGCACTTTCCGCCTGAAATGGTCAGCGCCGCCCGCCCCGCTTCCCGGTGTAGGCGATTGCTCTGCCTTCATACGACACAAGTGCCATCCATCCGTCCGTTTGCCGCCCACATTAATGATACGCGGTTGCCGAGCGCCTAGTCCGGAGCCACATGTCTGTCCCTCCGCTGCCCACCATTGCTATATAAACTACTGCGCCGGCCATAGCCCTAGTCATCCGCCTGCATTCCCTTTCTCCCGTCCACAGCACTACTGCCCGCCATGGCTCCCTTGCGCTCCAGCGCTCTTCGGGACGGGCGGACGATGGACCACAAGGAGATGGCAGCCATTGCTGACAAGTGACAGTTTATGATACCAATCTAAACCGGGACTTTTGTCATAACTTAACTTTGCATGTTTAGCCTCCAGGGACCGGATTACCTTTTTAAGATGAACCGGTTCCTTAAAATTTGCCATACTTCTCTTTCACCGGTATAGCCCCCAAGGGTCTGTTTAATTTTATAAAGATGAACTGGGACTATAGAAGAATTCCCATACCAACAGTTTTTGAGCGAACATACATTAGCCCCCAAGTGCCAAGATTAATACTTGTATTGTGCTTGGGACTTGTAGAAATGTCTGATAAGGAGCAAATATGCATTAGCCCCCAAGTATCAAGGGGATAACTTGTTATGTGCTTGGTACTTCAAATATGTACTGTCAACTCATTATGTATATGTCTCTTTATAGGCTGAGCTGAGCAAGAAGGAAAGCCAAACCGCTGATCTGCAAGAGAACACCAAGTCCCAACAGGCCGAAACTTCCAAAGCAAAAAATGAACTGACGAGCGCCTTAGCCGCTATGGAAAAGCTAAAGGAGAGCTTTTCCAAGGAATGGGCGGATTGGAACACAGAGAAATCCGCTTTGCGAAAAAGAGCCGAGGACGCAGAAGCAGCTCTCAAACCGGTTGTAGACGAGCTGACTGGTGTAAAGCGGCAAGTACATGCGATGACCGCTGCTGTGTTTGGTAAGCATCTTTTCCTTAATACTTTCAACATATCTTCCCATGCGTTGCCGGTTTACTGATGTTTGCAATGATGCAGGAACTCGCATTAGTCATCTGGGCTCTGATGTTCAGAAGAAGCTGAAGGCTGCATACACGCTGATAGAACAACCGTATACCGGTGCTCAACGAATTATCTGCACCGCTTCTCACAATAAGCCACCCCTGACTTTAATCAAGGATACCTTAGACAGGCTATCTATGCTGCCTGCCCGGGTAGAAGAGCTAAAGAGGTCTGTTGCAAGGGCTGGCGCTCTGACCGCTCTAACCCGTGCAAAGGCGTGGGTGCCTGATCTTGATCCGATGGACGTGGCTAAAGGCTTCCCAAGCTTAAAAGAAGATAGATCAGAATTTGGCCAGGAGGATCTCCGTGCCATAAACCGGGAAGTACGTCCACTGGCTTGTCAATTGGCTGAAGAAGTTGATCTCTCACACTATCAGGCAAGCTATGATGAAAAGAACAGACAGGTTGCGGCGCCAATTCTAGAAGCGCAAAATCAGATCCCTCCAATCCGTAAGCACACTTATGCCCCTGATATTGAACCGTCACTACTAGGAAAAGGGCTATAGATGATATGGACACGAATGGCGCACCAGACATGTGGTGCGCCACTACTATATACTAATGGCGCACCATCTGTTGGTGCGCCATTAGTGTCCAAATACTAATGGCGCACCACATCCACGGTGCGCCACTAGTAATATTTTTTTTTCAAAACTAGTAATGGCGCACCAGGGGATAGTGCGCCATTACTAGTTAAACTAGTAATGGCACACCACATCCACGGTGCGCCACTAGTAATTTTTTTCAATTTTTTTAAAACTAGTAATGGCGCACCAGGGGATAGTGCGCCATTACTAGTTGTGCCACTAGTAAATTTTCTTCAAATTTTTTTTCAATTTTTTTTCAAAACTAGTAATGGCGCACCCATGATGCGCCATTACTAACTTGACCCAAAAATTCCACCGAATGCACCCCCCAGACCGCCTATTCAGTTTAAAAAAATAAAAGAAAATGATGGAAATGTCAAAAAAATAAAAGAAAATATGTTTCCCATGTGATATGTGGTCTAGTTGTTGGGAAAATTTACAAATATGAATTTCGACTTTATTTGCAAAATCTCTCTAGAGTTTGTAAAATGGGCATAACTTTTGCATATGAACTCGGATTAAAAAGTTTTTTATATGAAAAATCATCTACTCGAAAAGTCACATCCGAATTTAAGCGGGGGAACCCCGTTAAACATTTTCAAAATCCTCAAAAACCTAACAGAAAAAAAGTTACGGGGCTTTCAAGATCTAGAGGCAAAAAAATTCAAAAAAATTCAAACTTACTAGTGGCGCACCATTTGCTAGGTGCGCCACTAGTAACAGAAAAAAAATTGGTGTTGAATTTTTGTTTTTTTGGAATTTTTTTTCAAAAAATGATACGTAATATGACCGGGAAGTTTGAAATATTTTTCAAAATTTCATCATACTCATGAACATGAACAAAGTCCTAGACATCAACAAGGTTTAATAGGATTGATATGGTAGATATATCAACAAGTGCCTGTTAAGTGAGGTGGTGCTGGGGTTGGATATAACTATGAAGTTAAGCGTGCTCGGGCTGGAGTAGTGTGAGGATGGGTGACCTTCTGGGAAGTTTGACCACTTAGTGCGATTTGACTCGAGATTAAGCATATTGACCCGAGATTAAGCCATAGTGACCCGAGATTAAGAAAAAAACGAAAAAAAAATTTGAAAAAAAAAATTCTGAAAAAATATTTGAAAAAATGTTACTAATGGCGCACTTCTATGTGATGCGCCATTACTAAGTCAGATAGTAATGGCGCACCGGGGGCTATACCAATGGCGCACTGCCTGGTGCGCCATTAGTATCTGTTATACTAATGGTGCACCTGTGGTGCGCCATTAGTAAAAAATTCTAATGGTGTGGTGCTAGTGGCGCACCTGTAGTGCGCCATTAATAGGCAAAACAGGTGCGCCACTAGCAGGCCTTTTTCAAGTAGTGTGTCAACCCTTATAAGCGACGAAGCTGTGTTCCAAGCTTTAACTGGGATCGACTGGACAACTGTTGACTTCCAGCCGCTGGGTAGAGATGAAGAAGATGAACCGGTGCAAGATGATCCGCAGCCGTCAGGTCAAGCTGACAAGCAATCGTAATCCGGGGGCCGGTTTAGTCTTTCACTTGCTGCAATGCTTACCGAGAAACAATTATTCTTTTGGGCACTGAAACGCCTTGTAATAGGCTAGTTAAAACACTTTGTCTGTTATGCCTTCGTGCATATTTATCTGCAACTGATGCGTGTTAATCCGCCATGCTTAAGATATGATGTTCATAATCCATAGCTATTTATTGAAGCCGTTCCTGCAGATAAGAAGCTTAAAGCACCCTGGCGGTTTACCACCGGGCGGGTCACGATACCCAAATATATATATGACCAAGGTTTATAACCAAGGTTGTAAAAGATAATCAAATATGGAAATATATGATACTTGTGACCTTTAGACATAGTGTTGGCTGACCAACCTTGTAATGTGGGTAATAACCCTAATCCGGAGTAAAAGTAACTCCTGTTATATGATGCCGGTTTACAATAAAACCGTTCCGGGTTGTGATAAACACCAGTTTATTCCATACTGGTGACTATAAGTCAAAACCAGACCGGGCTGATAGTCTTCGGATTATAACTTGATCATGTACTGACAACTTGTAGTTGACAGCCTAACTGGGTTGATAAACGCCGGTTTGAAAACGTCACAAATGTTATGAAAACGAAGAAAACTCAACAAAAGGCAAATAAAAACCGTTGTAGTCGAGGCTTTTCACGGGCTGCCAGGCCCCAAATTTGATCAAGAGGTGTAGCTATGGTTCGGGTTCGACCAAGCCCCCAAGTGATGCGGTGGCATTACGCCGATCAAGAGGTGTAGCTATGGTTCGGGTTCGACCAAGCCCCCAAGTGATGCTGTGGCATTACGCCGATCAAGAGGTGTAGCTATGGTTCGGGTTCGACCAAGCCCCCAAGTGATACTGTGGCATTACACCGATCAAGAGGTGTAGCTATGGTTTGGATACGACCAAGCCCCCAAGTGATGTTGTGGCATTACGCCGATCAAGAGGTGTAGCTATGGTTCGGATACAGCCAAGCCCCCAAGTGACCTCATATTAAGCTTTGAAAAGCTAAATCAAGGGGTAAACCGGACGCCGCTCTGTAAGCTCCATGTAACCACACATGATATAAGAAAACAACAGATACCCCGCTTTAGCTGAGGTTCTGGTTTATTATATTGATCATAATATATACAATGTCATAATATGTACATAAGCAGAGCATGTAGCTCAATTATAGTAGGGCCGAAGATGAGCAATATTCCACGGCCGGTTGGTCTCCTCCTCCGATTTACGTGAGTCTTTGCGCTCTCGAACATCAATTAGGTAATACGACCAGTTGTGTAGATTCTTGCTTACCACAAAGGGTCCTTCCCAAGGGGGGGATAGCTTGTGCATATCCGTCTGATCCTGGATGAGCCGAAGCACCAAATCACCATCTTGAAAGGTTCTGGTTTTAACCCGGCGGCTATGATAATGACGCAGATCTTGCTGATAAATCGCGAACGGGCTGCCGCCATGTCACGCTCCTCATCTAACAGGTCAAGAGCTTCCTGCCGTGCCTTCTCGTTGTCAGCTTCAACATATGCCACTACACGAGGTGAGTCATGACGGATATCACTAGGAAGAACCGCTTCCGCTCCATAAACCATGAAGAACGGTGTATATCCTGTCGATCTGTTGGGTGTGGTATTGATGCTCCATAACATTGAAGGTAGCTCCTCAACCCAACAACCCGGCGTCCGTTGCAAAGGAACCATAAGCCGTGGTTTGATGCCTCTCAAGATCTCTTGATTGGCCCTCTCCGCTTGACCATTGGACTGAGGATGAGCCACTGATGACACATCAAGCCGGATGTGCTCACGTTGACAGAACTCCTTCATGGCATCCTTAGACAGATTGGTACCATTGTCTGTTATAATGCTGTGTGGAAAGCCAAACCGGAAGATCACCTTTTTCATGAATTGAACCGCCGTGGCTGCGTCACACTTACTAACTGGCTCTGCCTCCACCCAATTCGTGAACTTATCAACCGCCACCAAAAGGTGGGTCTTCTTGTCCTTGGACCTCTTGAAAGGCCCAACCATATCCAGCACCCAAGTTGCAAACGGCCAGGTGATTGGAATCATCCTCAATTCTTGAGCTGGTACATGAGCGCGCCTTGAGAATTTCTGACAACCATCACATCTTTTGACCAAGTCCTCGGCATCAGCATGAGCTGTCAACCAATAGAAACCATGACAAAACACCTTGGCCACTAAAGATTTTGAACCGGCATGGTGACGACAATCTCCTTCGTGGATCTCCTTCGATAGCCCACTTAGCAATTTGACCAGTTGCTTCCCTGTTCTGGATGATATCCCCCAAAGGAGCAGAGCTGACCACCTTGATGGGATGACCTTGGAAATACTGCTTAAGCTTCCGACTTGCCATGAAAACCCCATACACCAATTTTTGCCAATGTGGGTACCTCTGCTTGGACTCAATAAGTACCTCACTGATATAGTAAACCGGCCACTGAACCGGATATTCCTTTCCTGCCTCCTTGCGCTCCACCACAATAGCCACACTAACAGCCTGAGCATTAGCTGCCACATATAGCAACAATGGTTCTTTGTCCACTGGAGCAGCGAGAATCGGCGGATTAGCCAGCTACCGCTTTAAGTCCTCAAATGCTTCATTAGCAGCATCACTCCAGACGAAGTTATCTGTTTTCTTCAGCATCTGATATAAAGGGATGGCCTTCTCGCCAAGGCGACTGAAAAACCGGCTCAATGCGGCAATCCAGCCTGCCAGGCGTTGAACATCATTGATACACTTCGGTTTAGCCAAGGAGGTGATGGCTTTGATTTTTTCCAGATTAGCTTCAATGCCCCTGTTAGACACCAAAAAACCCAAGAGCCTGCCTGCAGGTACAACAAAGACGCACTTGGCCGGATTAAGCATCATTTTATAAACCCGCAGGTTATCAAAGGTTTCCTTCAAGTCATCAATCAATGTCTCCTTTTTCCTTAATTTTACCACAATATCATCCACATAGGCATGAACATTGCGGCTGATCTGTTCGTGCAGACAATTCTGCACTCTTGAGCCCAAAGGGCATGGATACATAGCAGAAGGCTCCAAAGGGAGTTATGAAAGCTGTCTTCTCCTGGTCCTTAACTGCCATTTTGATCTGATGATAACCAGAATATGCATCCAAAAAACTTAAACGCTCACAACCCGCCATAGCATCAATAATTTGATCAATACGGGGAAGGGCAAAAGGATCTGCTGGACAAGCTTTGTTGAGATCTGTGTAGGCCACACACATAAGCCAAGTGCCATTCTTCTTGAGGACCAGCACCGGATTAGCCAACCACTCAGGATGGAATACTTCAACGATAAATCCAACCACCAAGAGCCTGGCTACTTCTTCTACAATAGCTTTGCGTCTTTCTTCATTGAACCGGCGAAGAAACTGCTTCACCGGTTTATAGTTGGGATCAACATTGAGAGTGTGCTCAGCGAGTTCTCTTGGTACACCTGGCATGTCAGAAGGCTTCCATGCAAAGATGTCCCGATTCTCACGGATGAACTTGATGAGCGCGCTTTCCTATTTCGGATCCAAGTTAGCACTGATGCTAAACTGCTTGGACGAAAGGCCAGGCACGAAGTCAACAAGCTTAGTCTCATCAGCCAATTTAAACTTCAGGGCCGAATCATGCTCTGTAGTTGGTTTTTTCAACGAAGTCATATCTGCCGGATCAACATTGTCCTTGTAATACTTCAACTCTTCTGTTGCACAAAGCGACTCAGCATAATCCGCATCACCTTCTTCACACTCCAGAGCAATCTTGCGGCTTCCATGCACGGTTATAGTTCCCTTGTGACCCGGCATCTTGAGCTGTAGATAAACATAACAAGGCCGTGCCATAAATTTAGCGTAAGCTGGTCGTCCAAATAGGGCATGATACGGGCTGCTGATTTTCACCACCTCAAAGGTCAAGGTTTCTCATCTCGAGTCATGCTCATCTCCAAAAGCCACCTCCAGAGCTATTTTACCAACAGGATATGCCAACTTACCAGGAACCACACCATGAAACACCGTATTGGACGGTTTAAGATTTTTATCTGTTAACCCCATGTGACGGAAAGTTTCATAATAAAGGATATTGATACTACTCCCACCATCCATGAGTACCTTAGTGAACTTATAACCTCCCACCTGAGGTGCCACCACCAGAGCCAGATGACCCGGATTGTCAACCCGGGGTGGATGATCTTCTCTACTCCACACAATCGGCTACTTGGACCAGCGTAAATAACGGGGCACCGCCGGTTCAATGACATTCACCGCCCTTTTATGAAGCTTCTGATCGCGCTTGTCCAAGCTAGTGGTGAAGACATGATACTGTCCGCTATTCAACTGCTTCGGGTTGCTCTGGTAACCCGACTGCTGCTGTTGCTGATTGCCCTGATGATTATAGCCACCTTTATTGCCCTAATTACTTTGATTGTCATGTCCACCCTGATTACCGTGGAAGCCTGAACCGAAATTTCCTCCACCATAACCCGGCCCATGAGATCCGGGGCCCGAACTGCCTCCTGGTCCATGATCATACCGGAAAGAATCAGAATTTTTGAACTCTTGCATGATGTAACAATCTTTCCTGAGGTGCGTGGACGGGTTCTCCTTCGTCCCATGCTTTGGACAGGGTTGGTTCAACAGATAAGACAAACAGTCCGGATTAGGATCTGGCCTTCCATCGCGCTGGGGCGGCTTACCCTTACGCCGCTGGCCCTTGTCATGTGTATTAGTGTTAGCCACAAAGTCTAAACCGTGGTCCACTTTACGCTTGCCGCCGTTTCCATGACCCGCCGGGTTGTGGTGCTGCCCCTTGGCGTTGCCGCTCTTCTTTCCCTTCCGTGTCTTATCATCGTCAGACCCGGGATCCTTGGTACTATCAAAATCGGCATACTTCACCAGTGCAGCCATGAGACGTTTGAGCCGTCCCAACTTCAACTTCAGGGGTTCAAACCGGCAATTGCCTTCCAAGGTTAAAACTGCGGTGTCAGCGCTGATGCGTTCCGATGAATGCAAAATCTCCGAAACCCGGCACACCCAATGGGTTGTTGATTCTCCTTCCTCCTGGACACAGGCAGCTAAGTCCACAATTGACATGGGCTGCTTGCATGTATCCTTGAAATTCTGAATAAACCGGGCTCCCAATTCGGCCCATGACCTGATAGAATTAGCCGGTAAGCCCTTAAACCAAGTGCGGGCTGTCCCTTCTAACATCATGGTGAAGTATTTCGCAGAAGCCGCATCATCCACATCCAGCATCTCCATGGCCATCTCGTAGCTTTTGACCCATGTTTCTGGGGATAAATCGGCGGTGTAATTCGGCACCTTGCGCGGGCCCTTGAAATCCTTGGGCTGGCGCACATTGCCCAACGCTGGGACAAGACATGGCACTCCCAAGGAACTAGAGGTAACTCCTGGTTCCAGTGATGTGGTTGGACGAACCGGAGTAAGCTGACGGGCTTCAAGCTGCGTCGCTAGCTCGGCCTCTCTGCGTGCCCGAGCCCGGTTCACCACCTCCTGAGCATCACTAGCACCACCCGCCGGGTTATTGCCACGGGGCTGATCACGGTTCCGCGCATTGCTTGACACTGCCGGTTCATCCATACGCCTGCTGTAACTCCTGCTTGGACGGGGAGTGGAATGAATCCGATCGCGACTATACAAATAAGCCTCCTGTTGAATCAAGGTTGTCTGAAGAAGCTCCTTAACCCGAGCTTCTGGACTGCCGCTGGAGAATCGCCTTCGATCGGGATGGCCGCCAGCCGAGAAGCGGCAGCGACAATGTTGTCCATCGGGTTAGAATAATGACCCGGTGGTGTGGGGACATGCGGTGCCACAATATTGTCCTGACGAGGCGGATCCACCAAACGTGGCTGAACCGGCGCTCCTGCCCTCGGTGCCTCCGTCCGGTTTACCACCGGCGGATTACTAGTCCCTGCTCCTGGGGTATTAAAGAGATTTCTAGCGTCATAAACCGGCGGCAGGAGACATCGGTGCCTCCCCTTCAGGACTTCGTTCGACGCACTCTGGTCCAGCATAATCCGGTAAGCTTGTGCATCCAAAGCGGCCCGCTCCGCGGCTATCCTGGTATCCTCAGCTGCTAAGTCGGCTTTGGCCTGGGTGATCTGATCTTTCACTTTCGCAATTTCCGCATTGTGTGCATCCTGATCCGCCGGGTTGACCTCCGCCATCAACGTTGCCAACGCGTCAAACAAATCAGATAGAACTTGAGCTGGTGGTCGCTCAGGGCCTCCTGCCCCGGCCGTTGCCACCGCCGCTGATCCGGAAATCATCGCCTCTGCGGTCGAAGAGTGGAGCGCCGGTTGCGTGCCGGCCATGAAGATCACAACCCGGTTTGGCAGATCAAAGGGTCCGGAATACTGTCGCCATCGGAACAGGCCCCAATCCGGCCATCTTGTAACTGATATAACGACTCGGTCTCTCCGGTCGATGACTCGTCGCCGGAATAAACGACGGTCTCACCACCAGATTCTGATCTATCCTCAGATTCCCCTCCATGGATAACTCCCACGACGGCACGCTTCATGACAGGCTTGACCCGGGCAGATCTCGCACGCTGAGCCATCTCGACGAGGTCGGTGCAGATGTCCGGCTCAGGGCCCGTTTCGCCGATCTTGCCAATGAAGAAGTGTATGCCACCAAAGGCGACCCAGTACCCGTACTCGATTGAGCCGGCCTCGGTGCCCCAGCCTCCATCGTCGATGTAGAGCTTGCCGCGATAACTTTTGGTCATCCGGCCCACAGCGTAACCCTTGAGTCCTTCGAAGTTGCCCTCCAAGAACTTGAAACCATCGTGCGATAGCCCCACGGTGGGCGCCAACTGTCGTGGTTTTGTCACGGCAGATGTCCTAGAGAAAGGACTTAGTCGTGGAATTGATGGGGTTCGACCCCTTACGATAAAGGTAAAAGCCTACGTCTAGTTGTGATGGAATTGATGGGGTTTCGATGACCAGGGAGCAAGAGAGTTTTATACTAGTTCGACCCCTTACGATAAACGTAAAAGCCTACGTCTAGTTGTGATGGAATTGATGGGGTTTCGATGACCAGGGAGCGAATACGCTTTGCCTGAGTCTCGAGGTGTTGTCTGTTGTCCCTGAACCGCCGCCGGGTCGTCCCCTTATATACATGGGTTGACGCCCGTCGGTTTACAGACTCCGAGGCCGGCTCATAATCGTGTCCGGCTCGGTCTCTGCTACCTCTATCTTACAACACAAGTTTACATATCAATGCCGGTTTGTGTCTACAGGCCTTAAACCGGCTTTGGGCCCTGGGCCTTCATGAATCGTCACCGTATGTCTTCATAGGCTTCAGATACAGATGAACTACTTATGAGGTTAACCCGGCCTCTCCTGGCCGGTTTACGCCCAGTGGTAATATCCCCAACAAGATCCAATCTAGATACCATCTCGGATGGGGTTCACCACCTCCATTGGTGCCGCTCCGATGATGCGTGAGTAGTTATTTGTAGACCTTCGGGTCCGTAGTTAGTAGCTAGATGGCTTTCTCTCGGTCGCTGAATTCTTGATACAATGGTCTCTTGGAGATCCATATGATGTAACTCTTTTGCGGTGTGTTTGTTGGGATCTGATGAACTTTGAGTTTATGATTAGTTATATCTTTTTATATCCATGAAAGTTATTTGAGTTTCTTTGATCTCTTATATGCATGATTGCTTGTAGCCTCGTATTTCTTCTCTGATATTTTGGTTTTGTTTTGCAACTTGATCTATTTATCTTGCAATGGGAAGAGGTGCATGGTAGTGGGTTCGATCTTACGGTGCTTGATCCTAGTGACAAAAAGGGAACCGACACGTATGTATCGTTGCTACTAAGGATAAAACGATGGGGTCTACCTCTACATATATAGATCTTGTCTACATCATGTCATCGTTCTTATTGCATTAGTCCGTTTTTTCCATGAACTTAATACACTAGATGCATGCTGGATAGCGGTCGATGTGTGGAGTAATAGTAGTAGATGCAGGCAGGAGTCGGTCTAATAATCTTGGATGTGATGTCTATATAATCATCATTGCCTAGATATTGTCATGATTATTTGAAGTTCTATCAATTGCCCAACAGTAATTTGTTTACCCACCGTTTCCTATTTTTCTCGAGAGAAGCCACTAGTGAAACCTACGGCCCCCGGGTCTTATTTCTCATATATTTTCCTTTGCGATCTACTTTTTCCTTGCTTTTATTTTGAGATCTTCTAAACCAAAAATACAAAAATACCTTGCTGCATTTTATTTCTATTTATTTTATTTGGCGTTCGATCTATCAAATTATTAAAACTTATTCCCGTCCGCACGCTGTTTCTGGCGCCGTTACCCGAAAGGGATTGGCAACCCCTTTAACACGTCAGGTTCCGAGGTGTTGTTATTTGTGTGCAGGGGCTGTTTACGTCGTGTTGCTTGGTTCTCCTACTAGTTCGACAACCTTGGTTTCATATCTGAGGGAAATACCTACCGTCGTTGTGCTGCATCATCCCTTCCTCTTTGGGGAAATGCCGAGGTAGCTTCAAGTGACATTAGCAAGCCGACTTTGATTTCTTGACTGGTCAACGCGTAGTTGCACTCCATGCATTGGGTTTCCGGGGGAGTTAACAAGGCAGAGTAAGGAGCGTTTGGTTACATTGCTTAGGCTGGTCATAGTGATGAGTAACTTGGATAAGTAACATGCATATGTTACTAGTCTATGTTACTACCTTCATAGTGGGTACTAACATATGGATGGTAACATACAAGTCTTCCTTAATTGAGATATAGACTCATTTTACCTCGGGGTGTGTTATGTTACAGTAACATATTATGTTACCACAAGCATATCTTTCCTCATTAAATCCATGCCACATAAGCAATTTTTTCTTGGGATGTGCTATGTTACTACCTAAGTTACCCCCACTATGGCTAGCCTTAGTAAGGAAATTGCTCGGCTAGCCCAGCTATCTAGCTTTCAGTTTGCCAACCTTTCCGGGTCAAACGGTTTAGTTCTTTTTATTACTAGCCTTGCCCCGTGAAAATCGTTGTCATGAGTGTGTCGCCGATTTTTTTCGTGTGCAAAGTTTGCCATCGGAAGCGAGCCGATCTGGCTCTCCTGAGCTAGCAAGGTTTTTCTAGCCCACCCGAGCTAGCTAGCCCATAAAAGCTAACATATTTTAACAGTTCCAAACACCTAACCTTGCCCGGCTAGGCTATAAATTGTTCTTGCTAAGGATCCAAACTCTCGCTGGCAACGAGGCCATGAGGGGTTGAGATGCGAAGTTAATGGACGACGCCAAAACATTTTGGGAATATCTGATTTTTGTAAGATGACTTAACACTTAGGCGGAGGGAGTACTACTCCTCAGTCCAGGTTTGATGGAATATTCGTCACCTCTTCTCTTCTTGTACGTACTCCATTTGTATCTCACTTCCTGTGGCTTCGCACTCGCACGATATTCCTATTCTATGAACCTATGTGTGCGTGTGCTTGTGCGTGTGTGTGTGTGCGTGTGTGTGTGTGTGTGTTTGATAACATGTGTGTGTTAGAGGGAGCGACTCATCGACCTACTCCTACAGAGAGATGGTGTGTAGTGTATGATTTAGCCGCGAGGGTCGGTGCATCCTCTCGTTTTCGGGCGTCCCTTCGGGACAGGCGGACAGCTGCCACGCCCGCTCGTGACCAGCCTGGCCCACCCGAAGCCCCTCCACCGCCGCACGCTTCCAGCCCGAAACAGGCAGCGCCGCTCCAAAGAATCGGTGCCGCATTCATGCCTAGGCAGAGTGGACGCGACCTCTCACTGGTGCCTGCCTTGAAGGGAGAAGCGGATTCAAGAGTGATGGTTGCTTCGTCCGTCCAACTTACTGTCAGGACCCCGATTCTATGTCACACCGATCTAGCCTGTAACACCTCATATCACTTTGCGGCCTCACGCACGGTATTCCCACGGGTGTCGCCTTACCATGGCCCGGGACTGTTTGCGCATTTTGGCTCATGTATATGATAGTGTCGCTAGCATCCATATGACAGAGAACCCGGGCCGACATGGCTAGTCGTGAACCCAAAGCGGCGCTAACTTACAGGGACAGGCATACATGAATCAACATCGAGCATGTCGGTCAGCAGCGTGTGAATCCGGGTTGTAACACTGGGCTAACAGGACTCTGGGAACCCGGGCTGTAGCAGGCTAGGCAGGACTCCGGATGTCACCGCGTGACATTTCCCCAAAGGGACAGACACAGGAGCGAAGTGAAACACATGCCGACCAGTCGAAGTGCTCCGGAGCAGTAGTGCTGGGCTAGCAGGACTCCGGTAAACCGGGCTGTAGCGGACTACCAAGGCTCAGTGGAGACACTAGACTACATTTCCCCATAAGAGAGGCTGCCAAGGATAAACAACTAGATTGTCGGATCCCACACATACCAAGCATTTCAATCATACACACAATATGCTCGATATGTGTAAATACAACATGGCATCACAACAAAACTCTACAACTCAAAGTACTTTATTTAAAGGCTCCGGAGAGCCATACATAACATGTTCATACAGGTAGGGGTCACACGACCCAACACTCAAGTCATACAAACATACAAGCACATGCGGAAGCAAACTTGTCTGAGTATAGACAACTAGAAAGAAACAAGGCTTGACGAAGCCTGTCTATCTACAAGGCCCTTCACAAGCTCAGGTCACCACCTGGGTGGCAAGTCACTCGTCAACGTCGAGATCTACATAGAACCCATCGGAGGGGGCGGTGTTCTCGTCTGCAACAATTATTAAAGCAACATGAGTACAAATGTACTCAGCAAGTCTTACAATAGATCCTACTATACATGCACATTCTCAAGAAGGGTATTCGGGTTATTGCAGCAAGCCAGCTTTGACTCTTGGCTAAGCTATCCTACGAGACACCACTTGTAAAATAGTTTTCGCACAAGAGTCCACTAATCACCATTACAATACTCCACCGTGGATCCTCCTTCGTCATCCTATGAGAGGGCCATCCGCGGTACTCACACTTATCTTGAGTCTTTTAGTAGTAACCATTAACTTGTCTATGAACTGCATAATGGGACCAAGTGGTCCTTTACCGCGGACGCGACTATTCGAATAGTTTTATGCCCTGCAGGGGTGTACTTCACACACGGTTCCACCACTTATCGCCGTTTACACGACATGTACTCGGCAACTTTCAAGCGGAAGCCCAACGAGGGTGTCGGCCATGACCTGACTAAACACTTGAGTCCCTAGTCCAGGTTTATCGCCTATTCAGGTTCCATCCGCAAGGAAATCCGGCCGGGGTGTCCTGAACGGCCCCAAACGATGTGTACAGGGTTCCCTAGACACCAAACGGGCGACTCGATACACCGGGCTACGTGCCTACCGCATCACAACCCACCCCTAAGGCCAGCCCTGCACACGGCCTCCAGCATACTACAAACACTAGAAACTACTTGCAACTCCTGGGCAGAGGACATGAGTGGTTAATAAGTCGAGAGGGTCCATTGGTTTCGGGCCCAACGCGTGGTAGTAGCTGATCTTAAATCACACATACAGATCTCAGTTCTTAAGGATGACCTCAATGAAACAACCCACCATGTACTCCTACATGGTCTCTTATCGATACCTTTACCAAATCATGTTCAACACTTCACTCTCATTACCGACACAACCATTCACTCTAGTTCATCACCCCGATGAGCCAGACCTGACACGACTCTAAGCATAGCAGGCATAGCATGGTAGGAAACACAAACATGGCTCAATCAACTCCTACACATGCTAGTGGGTTTCATCTAGTTACTGTGGCAATGACAGGTCATGCAAAGGAAGTGGGTTCAACTACCGCAACACATAGCAGTTTGAAACGTGTGGTCTTAATACAGTAAACGAGAGCAGAAGCGAGAAGTTGGGTTTGTATCGAAATGATCAATGGGTTGCTTGCCTGATGGAGTGGTAGTAGGATACTGCCCTTCAGTCGGATATTCATGGGTATCCTCGGAGGCAGAACCTACCACGGAAGACACATTGAGACACAATCATCACATGGAAATATGCAACAATATGATGCATGCTATGACATGGCAAAATGTGTCTGTTTTAGCTAATGCAACTTAGAACAAATTGGTTTGAGTTCATTTGAATCAAAGATTCAAATGCTAACCCAAAATAAGAGGTGATATTAGTGCATTAACTTGCTTCATCTAAATAGCAAGGTTAAAGTGTTCTGACATGCATGAAACTAGTACCGATGGAAAGATTGAATTTTTCTGATCAAATTTCATATATAAATCTTTGCATTTGGAGTTACAGATTACTTTCTATGAATTTTTGAAGTTTGTAGCATTTTCTGGAATTTCCTGTATAAGAATAAATCCAGTAATGATTTATTGCGTCATGGTGACATTAGCAGTCAACCGGGACGGTCCAGGTCAAACCTGACCAGTGGGTCCCCCGTGTCAGTGTCATTAGACTAACTAATTTTAGTTAGTCCTAATCCTAGGTTAATTAGCAGGGCGGGCCCCACCTGTCATAGACCCAGGGGGGTCAAACTGGGGTCAGACGCGGCGAGGCAGTGCGGATTTCCTCCTCCGGCGACCAAAAGGACGGCGGAGGGCATCTACATGTAGCTGGGAGTGAGCCGCGTCGAGTGGTGGTGGCGGTGGAGCTCGGGGTCGCCGAAAACGATGCCGGCGACGACCTTGGCGGTCGCCGGAGTTCGGGTGAGGTCGAACCCGTCGCTAGGCGGCACGGCGGGGTGCGGGGAGTGGTGCTATGTCATCCTGGGAGTGCGGTGAGGCTAGCGGGCAGGGTGGCGAGGCCGTTGCGTGGCCGGAGTCACGTCGGCGACGAGCTCGACGGCGGCGTGTGCGGTTGAGCTTCATGCGGTCGCTACGGTGCTCGAGAGCAAGAACGGAGAGGATGGGGGGTAGCTGAGCTCACGGCGGTCACGGCGGAGCAGACGACGAGGTTGGGGACGAGCTGTTGCTGCGGTGACGGCGAAGGGGATCTCCGGTGGTGATCGATGAAGACGAAGTCGATGGAGGAGGTGCAGAGCATGCGAGCGCTCGGGGCTCGGCTAGCTCGGCGTAGCGGCCGACGGCGAAGCTCAGGGACACGACGGGGCGGCGCGAGGACGACGGTGGCTGCGAGAACTATGGCGGCGCGGGTGCGGCGGCGTCGGCCATGGTGAGGAGACGCGAGGGATAGAGGCAGGGGCGTGTGAGGTGTCCACGTGGTCGGGGCGGCGCCACGGAGGCGTTTCGAGGCGCGGGTGAAGCAGGCGAGCATGGAGGTGGCGTGGCGCGACGCGCGCGCGTGTGCTGTCTCCCTCCTCTGCCTACTGGTAGAGGTAGGTGATGGCTGGCACAGGCCAGGTGGGCCGGCCCAGCCAGGTAAGTGGCATGTGGCCTTTCTCTCCCTCTCTTTATTCTGTTGTTTTGTTTTTCTAATTTTTTGTAGCTTCTAGCCTTTATTTAAAATACTAAAACATTTTCATAAATCCTGAAATTAATTTGGGGCTTTGTTTAGATTATTTCCAACAGCCCACACTTAACTTCAGAAATATTTGGGCATTTGAACTATTTTATAGCATTTAAATGCCCAAATTCAAATAGATAATGATTTAATCCAGTGACCTTATGTGTCCTAGAAAAATGTGAACCAATTTTGGCAGAGGTTCTGGACCAAGACAAAAGTGATGGACATTTTAGAAGGGCACTTCAGGTTCATTGAAAAAGGTTTAGTAAACCCTAGTTGTTTTCAGGGGGGCTGGGGGTTCTGTCATCCCCATTTCCAAGTTTCTTATCAGAGTAAAAATGATGCAACACTCTAATGCATGAAATAGCTAGGGTGTGACACATACTGCTGGGTCTATGTGATTACACGGCTCATTGGTCATTATTATTGAGGTGGTACGACTGCTGGATGTCCCACACTTTCGGCGAAAGGAGGTACTGGATTACAATTTTCTCCATTCTTACAGCGGAGGAGTGCGAAAGCAGTGAAAACATGCAGGCTCAGTGATTACATGGCCCACCTCACACTATCACCATATTTTCTGGACACCGTGCGACACCTAACTCTTTACATAATACTAGTATAGTATGTACTGTAATTTCTCAGCGAGATAAATTTGTACAATGCTATGAAGCTTCTAGCTTCTGTTTCATGTATCTTGCGTCCAAGGTTGCTCATTGCAACATTTCATCAAATACAAAGGAGACTAACATGCATGTTATTGCATCTCAATGATTGATAGATCATAGGCAATATTTACTCCCTCCGTTCCAAAATAAGTGTCTCAACTTTATGCAAACTTTAGTGCAAAGTTGTACTACTACTAAAGTTGACACTTATTTTGGAACAGTGATAGCTAATGAAAAAAACGATCTATGTAGTCCCTAGCCCTTGAACCGTAAACTCTAACCAGGCTTTAATTTGCTGGCAATGTTGGAGCTTCCCAAGAAATTAAGTTTGCAACCCTTTGACCACCGGATCATTTTGTGCAGTTTCACCAAAATCGAGATGAGCATCCCTGTGGCAAAGAAATTGAAGAAGCGTGATTAGAGTAAGATTACTGGGACTAGTTGATGAGGCATAAACTCATCACAAATATAGTACGTAGAAGCCAGTAGAGGTATGTGTGGGGCAAAGAAGTAGAGGAATAACCACATGGAGTGATGTGGGCAGCTGGCGCAGTGGTGCAAGCCGGCTGTAAAGGAAGTTGTACCTGAGGGATGTCGGGACGTAGCTCAACCTAGAGGAGGGCAGAAGGAGGCGGCAACCGCCCACATCGCGGTAGTGGGCAAGGGACGAAGGCAACCTCACCGGCTTTGTGAGAGAGAACGGCGGGGGCCCTGATCGTGACGTGCAGACAGTGTGCTTTCGCCGTCGGCGACGGCGACCGCATCTACACTAAGCCTCCACCCCTTCCCCTGGCGGACGTGATCCGCCCGGATGTTAGAGATGTGGCCACAGTCGTTTTGTGCGAGAGAGTGTGAAGAGAGCAAGCAATCGTGCAGGCTCATCCTGGTTATGTATATAGTGGAGCGGTTTCCTTTTCTCTCCATATGAACCTATTTATATTGCCTACGTGCCACTGAAAAAAAACATTATTTATAAATGACGCGGCACCGTTTATGCGTGGTTCCCGACCCTCCATTATTTATAAGTGAGTAACTACTACTCGACGCGTCAAATGATCACATGGGCAGCATCATCTTACAGAAATGAGCTCCACCATGTCATGTGTGTGGTTGGGGAAGACGCAAAAGACGCAAAGAGTGCTACTAGTATACGTGCGTGGGTGCATGCACCCCTTCTCTTCAAGCATGGTTATTAAAAGTATAGCCCACTGCTGTACTACCACGCGGTTATTATATATGGGCAACGAGTATAGGCAGTAATAATGACTAATAAGCCGTGAGATCACGAGGCCCACCTTTCTCTATGTTTGACCGAGGAAGCAGCCATCATTTCACTCCTCGTTGAATATCCATCCGTTGCTACCTCCGCGAATAAATAAAAATCTGCTTCTACCTCCGTAGCATGGTTAATAATATAGCCATGTCAATCACGGCGTAGAAATATCATTCACTAATACAATAGGGCTGGATCTAAGGCTGGTGAATTTTTTTTACTTTGTCTCTTTCTCTTTTTGTCTCATTTACTCATTTTACATAGGAGCACGTGTAGAGGATGGCTATTCATTTTGATGCGACTTCTTCATGGGGTTTAAGACTAAGCAGCTCCGAATTATGCCCGCTGCCCACCACTCTAAATTGTGCCATCTTTGATAGGGAGTAGTCCCATTACAACAATGAGGTCCACTAGGTCTAGCACGTCATGTAAGAAGAGACTGTCACGCAAAACATACATCTTGTTTCCTTCTTCCTCGTACAGCACGTACCACTGGTACGTACTACTAGTACTAATACTACTCGTTCTCCTATAAACCTTGCACTTTGCATCTCCAAAATATTAACCTTGCGATTGGCTCTTTGCCTCTTCGGGAAGTCGAGCAATAATGGTCTTGCAGTATATATCGTTCTGGCTATTTGAGACGGAATGAATTGCTGCATGTCCACCACATGGGCGAGGGTCGAGGGGCGAGGGAGAGTGCGTACTATTACGTCCGTTTCAATATGGACTACATATGGATAAAAATGAGTGAATCTACGCTCTAAAATACGTCTATATACATCAGTGTTTGGAGTATGTACTAGTAGTTCATATTGAAATCTACTAAAGGACATATATTTTAAACAATATGATAATGTCTAACCAAGGTAGGGACGAGGAGTGAACGGAGGGAGTAGTAAAATTTTCTCCTCGTCCTGCGAGCCACCGCGCGCGTGGGCGAGGGAGCGGGCATAAGGTGTAGTAAGCAAGCTTCACCTCGTCCTGCGAGACACCGCACCCATGGGCGGGGGAGACGGCGTACTAAGCAAGCTTCTCCTCATTCTGCGAGTTGATGGGACACATGAAAAGTAATACGTACAAAGCATCTCCAGTGTATAGAGCCTTTCCTCTAAGGTAGGCCCCACATGGTTTGCCTCTTTCTTAACATAAGGCGTCAAGTCACAATTTGTTTGTTCACCCGTGGTAGACGATCCTCCATCAAGTGGACAACCAGTACACGTGTCAAATTACCACGTGGGCTTCCTTTTCGTACAGAAATTAGCTCCACCGTGTACCCGCGTGGGTGTGGATGGGAAAGAGATGGGTGTATGTGCACCGTGCGTGCACCTCTTATCTTCGTGCACGTCGCCCACCTACATGGGTGTGTGTGAGAGAGTTACAAACCTAGACAGATGACGTGTGCGTTCGTCAATGTTTTTTGTTGGGGGTGTGATTTCGTGAATGTATTTGTGGGAATATGTGTTGATGATATCTCAAATAAAAATTTGTGGGAATGTGTGTGAAATAGAGACCTATCTATATCATATATAGAGGGGGCGATCCACGAGAAGAGAGGGAGGGGTCATAGATATCGATAGAGTCGAAGAGAGGATCAAGTGGGTGGGTGCGAGATCGATGAAGAGAGCCATCGAAATTGTGTGTGTGCATGCCAAAGATATAGGGCGACTGACCTACCGGAATGTCAGAGGGCACAGTGCATGTTTGTGTGTGGCAGGAAGACATGACTAGAGTGCTCGATGTATTAGTGTGTGTGTGGGGGGGGGGGGGGAGGCAGAGACCTAACTAGAGAGGTAGAAGGTGTCATATATGTGTTGAGAAGGAGAGACCCAGCTATGTCTTGAGGGAGATCGTTCGACATCCATACATAACTGAAGGACGGGAAATAGGTTGGGATAGAGAGAGATATAGAGAGAGGAGAGAGAGAGGGAGGGAGAGGGGTAGAGTGCTGGATGGGTGATGGAGTTGCTTCTCGGAGATGGTGGGAGAGGCCTACTAGACAAACTGAGGGTAGAACTGCAATATTATCAAAAAGAGTGGGGATGTGTTTCTGTGTGTGCCTGTGTGTGATAGATGTGTCGGGACGCATTCATGGATGATAAAGGGGAACCATGTGTTTGGTAAGCAAACCTAACTAGATCAGTAGATCAATTGTTGTTTGTCGGAGGAAGGGAGAGACATAACTAATGAGGTAGATCGATCGACGTGTGGGGAAGAACGAGTTATAACGACCTAGCTAGCTATGTGTATAGTGGGAGATCGGTCGGTGTACATCCATTTGTTAGAGGCAAATAAGGCCCAGTGAGACGGATCGACAGAGATAATGGAGCTAGGAGGTGGTGCGAGAGGCCTAGCTACTAGCTAGATAGGGCGAGGAGTGTGCGATTGTGAGATCGATGAAAAGAGGGGTGAGAGTTTACATGTGTGTGGGACTGTATGAGAGACACGAGGCATGGACACAGAAAGGAGGAGATGGAAGGTGCGTGTGTATGTTGTAGGTAGACATCGCTGCAGAGGTTTTGTCGATCGGTGTGTGTCGGAAGGGAGTTGTGGAGACTATGGGAGAACGACCTAAAGAGAAAAAAATGAATGTGCACGATGGATAGAATGCTTAAGAAGGGGGAGGGCGAGGAGGGCGTGTGCATGCACGAGAGAAAATTAGTGCTAGCTACAAAGGTTAGAGGATTGTGTGGGTGTAAGAGACTAACAAAGATCATAATTTGATATGAAAGTGGATTCATATATTTGAATAGGAGATCATAGTGTTATAAACATATGCATGCATGAATCTAGCGGTGATACGCGTGCTGTGGTTTTGCACATGTTATACCATAATGTGATAATGCATGGTGTTTGCAACTCACAGCTAAATATCAAACAATCTAAACCATACTATACATCGAACAATCTCACATTTTATTTGAATTTGTGATAATGTTTGGCATTTGCAGCTCACAACTAAATATCGAACAATCTAAACAATACTATATATCAAACAATCTCACATTTTATTTAAATTTGTGGTAATGTGTGGCATTTGCAACTCACATCTAAATACTTGTAGGCGTGGGGGCGGGGCACCATACATTATGTGATAAACAGATTATACATATGAGACATGGTTTAGATTATGAAGATCTAGCTAGAGCTTCAAATGTACTGTGATTTGAAATCAACATAAAGTGGATACAAAAATAGAGTTCGAGTTCATATAGTACCCATAGTTCATATCTAACTCGACAGTAATCATGTGGTGTGCTGTGAAGATAATACACAAACGATTGTTTAACTTGACAATAATGATGATTGTAGATCTTATTAAAATAGAGAAACAAATTCAAATGGTTTGACTTCACAACAATCATTATTGTAGATCTTATTCAAATAGAGAAACGAATTCAAATTTAGTTCATAATGAAGCGGTAGTATATACGTTTGGAATGCACTAAAACGTTCATTTGAGTAGTAGGTTGCATGCATTATACACGTAGCGAAATATTTTAATTGAACAGTTTTGAATGGCATTTCTAGTGTGAATTGATTTGGTAAAGTACACGGGACTAGACTCTCTTGTGTGGTGCGAATTGATTTCTTTTTCTTTTTTCGTCAACGGAAGTGCGAATTGATTTGGTACAGTACATGTTAGGCTTGTCCGGAAATTTCAACCCGCGCCTTGTTACCCCGAAATATTTTAAGATATCTTTGTCTTGTTATGCTCTGAAAAATCCCTCCATCCCATGCCGCGCCTTGCTATCCCAAAATTACAACACACGTGAAAACTCCCACCTCCTGCAAAATCCTGACACGCGAAATGCCCGTGATACCCCTGAACCGAAAGAACCGCGTAGCTCAAATCGGTGGGGGTACTTTCGTAACTTACCCCACATTTCGGACAAGCACGTCTCTAAGCCATGGTTCCCCACTCCCATCCCATCAGCCCACCCTTTCATACACCGAGGCCGCGAAAACCCGCGAAGCCCCACACCCTCCTCCGTCCGCCACCCAGCCAGAGCCTCTTCCCCGACGACGTCGTCCACAACAACACCTCAATGTCCCTCATCCACCGTACCGGATAAGGATCCGTCGTCGATCTCGTCGTCCCGCCGGTTCAGCCACCCCGTCCTCCATCTCTAAGGAGCTGCCCTGACGTTCCCCTCGTCTTTCGCGCCACCTCCATTCCCACACTGCCGTCTTCACCTGGACCACCGGAAGAGCAACATCATCACTGTTTCCTCTGATGAAGCTGAGTCCTAATCAGCGCCACCAATGAGGTTGTACACTAATCGCCACATTTTCTTCTTGATTCGATCTCACGGTGCTACCGGCGCTCGGTCCTAAGCCGACATGGCCCAGCTCCATCCACGGAGGCGTCGCCGGCCCACTTCCTCCATAGCGTCGCTCCCTCGGCGGCGACGTCCAAATTAGTAGGAGCTGCTACTGCTTTAGCTCTCGCTCGCGCTGCTGCTTTGCCTGGTCTGCTCTTTCTCTTGCTCGCGCTGCTGCTCTCGCTCTTGCTCTTTCTTGCGATGCTGCTCCGATTTAGCTACACTTCAGTCTACTGAATCGACTTTTGGGTCAATCGATTTTCCGGGGGTGGGGGGCTCGCCGGAGTAAAGGAAGAACCAGCCACAGCGGGGAGGGGGCTCGCCAGAGAGGTACCACAGTATCTATCTTAGGGTTTAGGGTGGGGGCGATGGTCGCCGGCGGTGGTGGGGCAGCGGCGTGGGGATCGCTGGAGAAAAAGCTCAGCACGGTGGGGTCTAGAGTGATGGCCGGGGCGGCGGCGGACCGGTGGTGGGGAGTGGTTTCGGGGCGGCACACCGCCGGCCGCAGGCGGTGGGGAGCGGCGGTTTGGCCGGTGGTGGCTGGCGGCTCAGGGGGTGGAGGTTGAAGATAAACTGCAGGCCCTTGATTTCGTATCCAACGGCTGGAAAATCAACTGACCAGAGATGAAAAAGTTAGTTGGATGACGTGTAGCCTCACCCCTACTAGTGCGTTTAGTTTCGACAGTAAAATTCAGTTTCGACAGTTAAGTTCAGTTTCGATAGTTAAATTTAGTTTCGACAGTTAAGTTCAGAGATGAGCGGCTGATATATTTTACATCTAGCACTTTGTGGTTATGTATTTTACGTCATCTATTAGAGATGCTATTAGAATTCCACTCAGGTTAACGTTGTCTCTCTTGTCCTGCTTCAGCCTCGGTGTCGTACAACTCACCGGTGCTGCTCCAACGACGAAACCCTCCATCACAATGGAGCAGTACTCCGGGCTCCATCTCAAGATGCCTAAGATCTTCTTCCCATCCTCCGAGAGCCAAGTTAGCCAGAGCATCCTCACCGACCAACCCAATCACGTTGAGATCGACATGGCTTCGCCAAAGAGGTTGTACACTTGTTGCATCTCTTTTTTACTCCACATGTTATATATATTGTCCACTGAGCACACGTAGTAACGTGAAATACGATTAGTTTCTCCTACTATATGACAAGCAGTGAGGTACCAGGCAACTTAGCTATCCGTGATGAACTCTCTTGAATGCCATCATTATTTATCTCTGCGCGTTTGAGTTGTGCATTTATCGATGGGCCTGGGAGTTGAGCTAGTAGGGCAGTGGCCTAGGTCCAAAGTAGTAGAAGTAGCACAAAAGCATTTTTTGTGTGTAGGCTTTTCCTTGCTCAAGCCTACCTACTAGAATCGCCAGTGCTTGAAAGGAAAAGTGAAGGAAAAATGTAGGAATTGGAAAGTTTCCTATGGTACTACTATTCACATTTGGTTCAAAGGAATGGAGCAAAGGATAACTGTAGGATTTGTTCCTTTAGTTTCTCCTTGAAAGAAAAACCGTAGGAATTTTAATAACCACTTGTCCTCCTTTTCAAATTCCTATTCATGAAGCAGAAGACTAAGAGATAGTAGCACAATAGCATTATAACCTTACATTTTCTTGTGGTTTGACTTAATCTCACCATGCTTCTTTGCATCTTGTGATCTTCCAATTCTTGTGAACCAAACACCCAGATTGGCAGAATTCCCGTGTTTTTAAATTCTCTGTTTTGCACGTGCATTCCAATCCTATTATTGTGTAATTCCTATCCCTGCGTTGTTCGAATCCTCCAATTCAAATGAGCCCTTACAGAATTACTTCTCTTACAGATAGTTGTCAAAGAAAACCTTGTGTGGTTTGTCCTGCTACTGTTGCGCCGTCGTCCACCCCAGCTCAGCTACTCCAACGACAGAAGGGTCCAGCACAGCAGGGATCCGGCCTCCAGACTGTCTTTCGCCGCCTCGGATCTTCTTCCCCGCCGCTGCCAGCCATGACAACTGCATTACCATCATCAACCGAGTAGATGACCTCGAGGACTACACAGGTCTGCAAGAGAGGTCGCACTCTTTCGTGTCTGCTTATGTTATGCATCGCTTAATATTACATGCTACTTTATCGTCCTGTTCAGTGATTAGTCTCTGAGTCAGCTCCAAACTAATGGTCAAACTTGATTTTTTAAATGGTTGTGGGGTACATATCAGGGCCGCAATCAATATTATCTATCTACTATCTGGTTAATCTCTGGTGTCTACTATGCGTTTCATGTTGGGTGGGAAACAAAGAGTAAAGAAGCCATTATCTGTATTTTTTAACTGAAGCCATTATCAGCCTGCTATCATTGGTTTTCGGTCTATCCACAGGTTCCTACCATCACTCTGGATTTCTGCATGCACTCCTTACATAATCTCACTATATTTTATTCCTATGCATGTCAGTTATTGTACACAATGGAACTGAACATGTAGAGCAAAAGAGACGAGCCTTGCGTGGTAATAAAATTTCATGCAGACGTCGCTCCATGGTAGGCGCAAAGGTAGCCCCCCCCCTCCACCCATTTCGGATTGTAATCGAGAGGAAGATATCTGTTCTGAGGGGGATTCAGAAGGAGAAGATCACTCCTATTTACCCCCAGAGGTCTTCGCTCTAACTTGGCATGCTGATGTTGGTTATATCATGCATATGGTGCCTTGCATTGCTTACTTTATACATCAAATATGTCATCTACTTAGTTTAGACATGCTTTGTGTGAATGCCATTTGTTAGTTTATTCATCGTTTATGTGAATTATGCAACGCCATCTTGTTTAGCCAGGCATCATATATGTTAATTTTGCAATGCCATCTTGCTTAGCCGGTCATCTTATATGTGAATTATATCAGGCCATCCTTTTTTTGTTACGTATTACATTCGTCAAAAATGTTAGTACATTAAACTACTCTTCGTGTGCATGGAAAATTCTTGAGTGAAAACGAGGTCTTCAGAGCAGACTATGCTATCTGATGAAGCGCATATCTCGCTGGTTACGGATAGCTCCTCAGAGGAGGATTCAGAGATAGATGACCAGTCCTATCCCCCCTAGGTGTATGCTCTAACTTGGCAGGGTTATGTTGCTCATATCATGTGTATGGTGTCTTGCATTGCTATGTCATTTGATTAGTTTAGACATGCTTTGTGTGAATGGCACCTGTTTAGTGTGTAATTACCATATATGTGAAATATGCATTGCCATCTTTTTGCAGGACATTACATAGGTGAATTATGCAATGCTATCTTGTTGCAAGGCATTATATGTGTGAATTATGCAATGCCCTGCTGTTTAGCCCATCATCATGTATGTGAATTATATCATGCTATGATTTTTTGTATTACGTGTTCCATTTGTCGACAATGTTTGTATATTCAATTACTCTTCCTGTGCATCAGCCATTTGAAGCGGTTATGGAAGTATCTGTTGTGAACACAAGGTATTCAGAGCACACAATGCTACCTGCTGAAGCAGACATCTTGCTGGTTACAGAGAGCTCCTTAGAGGAGGATTCAGAGACTGATGACTAGTCCTATTTCCCCCCTGAGGTCTATGCTCAAACTTGGCAGGGTTATATTACTCATGTCATGCATGTCGTCTTGCATTACTTAGTTTTTACATCATATATGGATTGCCATCTACTTACTTACTTATTATCTAAATCATATATTTGAATTATATCATGCCATCATGTTTACATACACATCATCTATCTGAATTATGGCATGGCAACCCTTTAATAAAGACATCATATAGTTATACCATCTCATCCTGTTTAGTGTTTACAGTCATCATATTTTGAATTATGTCATTCTATCCGTGAATTATATCATGCTATCATGTTTCCATAGGCGGCATGTATGTGAATTATGGCATGCCAACCTATTTAATAACCACGTTATATAGTTATATCATGTCATCATGTTTACATAGTCATAATATTTTGATCTATGTCTTTCCATCTTTTTTAGTTAGCCATCATAATGTGAAATTGTGTAATGCTATCCTGTTTAGTTAGCCATCATATATGTGAAATTGTTTCATACTATCCTGTTTGGTTAAACAACATAAATGTGAATTATTTCATGCCCTCTTTTATTCCCCACTATCCATTGCACCTATCTATCATACAATGTCTGTGCATTCAATTACTTTTCTTGTTTATCAGCAATTTGAATTAGAGAGGGTGATGGCAGTATCTAAGGGAGTAACAACACGGTCTTCAGAAAAGATAGTGCTACCAGTTGATGCAGATAGAACCACGGTTGTACTTGCCCAAGAACCAGCCCCACCACACATAACCCAGACTCTCACAGATTGTACCCCTACCCAGTTGGACAGAGAACCAGCTACACCCCTTCTAACCCCAACCCCAGCAGATAGTAACCCAGTTCTAGTTGACACAGCAGCGTCTCCACCATAGAGCACCCAAACACGAGCAGTTAATAAGGGAACTGCAGTGCCCAAAGCACGAGGACCACCTCTGCGAATCCCAACTCAACGCTTCAAGGAGAAGAAGAATTGTTCTCATGTCAGGTTCTGTAGCTATGGTTCATACTCCTTTGCTCTTGCATCACTGTATTTACTCATACCAACTATTTTCAAATTTAAAGGATTGAATTGAAACTCCAATGGCGCAACAGGTATGTTTTATACCTGTTTCTTTAAATGGTTTGCTATTGTAACTTGCTCTATGTTCATTTCAGTTTCAATTGAATAAACAATTATGTTCTTATGTCATGCACATTACAAGTGTTGTTATTTCTTTGTAGTTTCCCACACTTATATTCTGTCTATTCTGCTTTGTCTTGAACATATATTATTTGAACTTTGCCTCAGACTATATTTGGCAACAAAAACTAGAATGATATAGACCATAAAGTGACCATGGTACATAGATATATGTTTGCTTCATGCTGTTATCCTGTCCACTTTACTACTGAACTGATTTACCAAAATGAGTTTCATACAGAACATGGTAAACCTGTGATGTGTCTGCTTGTTTCTCTTTTAGAACATGGACAAAATATTGGAGAACAGTACCCCATTATGCAATGGTAAAGGAAGTAATGTAGATAAGGTTGAAGATAGTGAGACATCCTTGTTGGTCTGCAAGAAAGCTAATAAAAACTATCTTGACGACAGTGAGAGAACCCAAAAGTCCTGTCTTGGTGTAGTTTTCGAGTTACTGGCCACTACTGCAGGCACAAGCTCTTCAAACTCGCTGCCTGAATCAGTTCGTCTTCTTGAGTCTCAACTTCAAGTTGAAAGACATAGATCAGATGTGCCGCGAGAGGAAGCTCAAGGACTGAGGAAGTCCCTGCAGAATTCAGATGCATACTTTCTGGTGGAACAGCAAGCGCTGGAGGATTTAAGCGCCAAACAAGTGAAAGTTAATAAGCTTGCTAAGCATCTTGCCAGCATTATGGGTACCCAGTATATTGTTTCTTGAGCTCTTCTGAAGAGGTTTTAATTCTGGATTTGTTTTGCTGCAGCCTTTATTTGCACTGGTCCCAAACTTTGACAACCAATGTATATGATATGCTACTTTGTTACCTATATTTGCACTGGTGGCGAACTTTGATGCCCAGTGGATGTAATATGTGTAATAGCCGTGATAGCCTAGCGTAAGTTGCTATCTTATTTATTTCCTTGTTGTATTGTTTATTTGTTTGCTTGTAGTCAGTGTAGTTCTTTTTCCGCGGTTTGCTAGTGGCCGCCATAACCTATTTTTTAAAACTAGGCCACAATAACCATGGGCTACATATTTACTATAGTTACCATGGGCCTCCTACGGGCCATAGAAACAATGGGCCTTCTAAGGGTCATAGAAACAATGGGCCTTCTACTGGCCGTAGCATCAATAGGCCTTCGACGGGCCAGCTGATCGATCGGCCAAACATGGGCCAATAACAGACCGCATTATGGGCCGTAAACGGGCTAGATATGGAATCGTTCGTTCATGGGCCGACCATAACAAGCCATTGTTAATTGGCCGTATTTGATGACGCTATGAAAATGGCCAAACGGATTAACGGTCCGCAAACGGGCCGGTTGTAACAACGGGTTGAATTTGGCCCACAAGCAGAAAAGGCCAGTAACAGGCCATAAGTAACCGAATGCTAGAAATAAGCCCAAGAATAAATGGGCCATGCCAATGGAATAATGGGCCGTTAATGGGTATAAAGTGGTGCATTGTTCATTGCAGGCCAAATTCACCACGGGCCATTAATGGGCCAAGAGTTAGAAATGGCCTCGTATGGGCCGAAAGACATCATGGGCCATACATGGCCAGAAGTTACAACGGGCTGGAATCATATTGGATGGCCTAGATGAAGCTACTGGGCTTAATTCCGATAGGCCTTAACGGGTCGTGAGTTAGCGGGTCGTAAATGGGCTATATACGAACAGGCCGTTAACAGGCATTCTGTGGGTCGCCCCGTTACCTTTTGACCAAGTCAAATGGGCCGGCCTTTTCACCGGATTGGGCCTCTGTTGGGCCATGCCACGTGTCGACGTATCATAGGCGCCTCATGTCCAATGAATGGATGACATCTATCCAACGGTGAGCCAACACGAGTTTCCTCCGGCCAATGAGAATTTTACACATGGAGAATCCTCATTGGTCAGTGCTATTAATGGGTTATCGGATCCAAAACCGGACCCGATAGCTTAACGGCGACCTGTTATGGTGGATGCCACGTGTCGGTCACCCTTGACGAAAGCACTTCTATGATGCGCGATTTATCCTCACGGAAGTGGACACTTCCGTGATGATAATTTTGGTAATGTCATGGAACACTTCTACGACAGGACAGGTATGACTATCTTGATTCTGTCATAAAATCGTCATGGATGTACATACATGATAGAAAACGTGACCTACTGTGACAAACATGTATCATCACGGAAGTGTATTTTTTGTAGTGGATCACCTCAACGTTGACGAGCCTGCGCTCGGCAGAGGTGGGTGCCTGCCTTTCGAGGCTAGGTGCCCTGCCTTCACCCGTGAGCTGTGGCATGTCCGTCGGCCGTCCCCTCGCACGTTCAAGCCAGAGATTCCAGAGAAGTATGATGGGAGAATAAACCCAGCAGAGTTCTTGAGCATCTACACCATCGCTGTTCAAGCTGCCTGGGGAAGAGCTGAGAAGGATTTTTCCAACTACTCCCCTTTGGTGCTCAAGCCAAATGCGAGGTCTTGGCTGATGCATCTGCCAAGAGAACTCCATCTCGACCAGGGCTGACCTGTGCCATGAGTTCGTTGGCGCCTTCACGGGTGGCAACCAAGAACCAGGATGGCCCAGCGTTTTGCAGCTTCTCCCGCAGAAGGAAGGAGAGACTCTGCGAAAGTACATGCAGAGGTTCAGCCGAGTCCACAGGAATATTCCATATATCCACCCGGTAGCTGTGATAGCTGCGTTCCAGTCCAACATGTGCAACCGTGGGATACGTTCCAAGATGAACGTTCAGTTGCCCAAAACGGTGAAGGAGCTTTACACCTTGGTGGACAAGTGTGCTCGGGTGTAGGAGGGGAGGAAACTCCCACGAGAAGAGGATGGCGTCGACGTCGACTGAGAAGATGACGACGAGGCCACCGGTCAGAAGATGAAGAACAAGAAACGCAACAAGAAGCGCAAGGTTAAAGCAGTGCTGACAGTTGAGGCATCGGGCACACCTAGTACCGGCAAGAAGGCTAAGGCTGAAGGCCCCGGCAAGGAAGTGCCACCCATGACTGCCGGGAGGCTGCGGCTATCGAGAAGGCTAGGAAAGGTGATGGGCCATACTGTAAGATTCATTGGACCAAGGGCCACGATCTCCAAGAATGTCATCAGGTTGAGCAGCTCGTCAAGAAGCAGAGGGCTGAATATGAGAAGCGTGATAAGGAAAAAGGTTAGAATGGCGCTAGTGGGAAGGGCCGAGGCGGTGAAGCAAATCGCCCCAGCAGGGCTCTTCGGAACCAAGGAAAACCTGCCAGGGTCCGAGATAAGGATAATTGCAATGAAGAGAGTGATAGAGGGGATGAAGTGGAAACCAGCGAGCAGGAATTCCAGAAGGCCGCTGATTCCCTGTGCATTGACGGGAGTGCCTCTCTGCACTCCTCTCACTGCCAACTTAAACGGTGGGCGCGTGAGGTCAATGTCATGGAGCCAGCGGCAAAGTCTCGGTAGCCGCTCAAATGGTCAGACGCGCTCATCATTTTTGACGAAGAGGACCGTCTTGACCACACCAATTCGGTAGGATGCTTGCCTTTGTTGGTTTCACTAACAATCCACAACCTCAAAGTCACAAAGATGTTGGTTGACAGCTGGGCCGGGTTGAATCTGATTTCCCCAAAGGTTATCAGGAAGCTTCAAATAGCAGAGGAAGAACTGAAAATCACGGGAATGTTTCAAGGAATCAATCCCGGTAGGAGTCATCCTAAGGGAAAGAGCACGTTGCCAGTGACATTAGAAGGAGAGTTGAACTACCAGACTGAGAAGGTTGTGTTTGATGTGGTCGACCTCCCCCAGTCGTACAATGGAATCCTTGGACTCCCATCTATGGCAAAATTCATGGCGGCATCCCACTATGCCTACAACACTTTGAAGATGCCAGGGCCGGTGGGGGTGATTTACATTCCATCAGATGAGAAGGATGCAATTATTTGCGTGGATAAGATGTACTAGGACACTGTTGCGGCAGAGGCCGCGGAAGCCATAGTTCCTGCCAAGGAAATCAAAGGAAAGAAGAAGGCTAGCAGGGACACCAGCAAGGAATCCGGGAAGCGTACCTCTTTGGAATATGCTACGCCTGTTGATGACTTGCCGGAGATTTCCAACAGCAAGAGATCCAAAGCTGCTGCACCTCATGTGAAAAAGGTCTGGGCAGGGCTGGCTGGCTTTGATGGTACCTTTACTATCAGTGCCACCTGTGACGACAAATAGGAAAGCATGCTCTTTGCCTTCCTACGGGCAAATATCGATGTGTTTGCTTGGAAACCATATGATAACCCCGGTGTTCCTAGGGAGGTAATCGAGCACCACCTTGTTGTCTGCCCACATGCCCGACCCGTCAAGCAGAAGGTCCGGAAGCAAGTTTTGGAGCGGCAGCAGTTCATTGCAGAAGAGATCAAGAAACTTGAGGCAACTAGTTTGGTCAGAGGAGTACTGCATCCAACATGGTTAGCAAACCCAGTGGTCATAAGCAAGGCTAACAGAAAATGGAGGCTTTGCATAGATTTCACAGATCTCAACAAGGCTTGCCCGAAGGACCCATTTCCCTTGCCGCGCATCGACCAGATTGTGGATTCCACTTCAGGATGTGATTTGCTCTCTTTTTTAGATGCATACTCTGGGTATCATCAGATTTTCATCTCCAGGGAAGACGAAGAGAAGACCTCATTCATCACCCCATGTGGCACATACTGCTTCGTGCACATGCCTTTCGGGTTGAAGAGTGTTGAGTCCACCTTTGCAAGAGCAGTCCGGATTGGTTTTGAATCACAGTTGCAAAAGAACATTGAAGCTAATATGGATGATATTGTGGTCAAGACCAAGGATAGATTAACCCTCATCCAGGATTTGGAAGAAACGTTTGCTAATCTGTGCAAGATCAACTTGAAGCTAAACCCATAGAATTGTGTGTTTGGTGTTCCTTCTGGCAAGCTACTTGGGTTCTTTGTATCCCATCGCAGGCTAGAAGCCAACCCCAATAAGATCAAGGCTATCGAGCAGATTCAAGCACCCAAGATAGTTAAAGATGTGAGGCATCTGACAGGGTGCGTTGCCGCACTTAGCAGATTCATCTCCAAGTCTGCCGAGCGCGCCTTGTCGTTTTTAAATTTTTTGAAGAAGGTGGGACCCATGAAGTGGACTCCGGAAGTAGACGCAACACTACAAGATTTGAAGGCCTACTTGTCCTCTGTGCCCACTTTGGTTGCTCCCAAACCACAAGAGTCGCCGCTGCTATACTTAGTGGCAACTAATCAAGTGGTTAGTGCAGCCCTAGTAAAGCCCTAGTAGCGCAGCGGGAAGTAAAAGAGACGGAAAGTGAGAACAACCCGGCAAGGCCAGATATGGATCAGGACAAAAAAGAGCACATCAGCTGAGACAATCCCAAGGACGCGGCAAGGAAGAAAGTGGTGCAGTGCCCAGTGTACTTCGTCAGCTCCCTAATGCAGCGAGCTAGATCTAGGTACTCTGGCGTGCAAAAGTTGATTTTTGGCCTCATCGTGGCCTCAAGGAAACTGCGCCACTACTTCCAAGCCCATGAGATCCCGGTTGTCACACGCTTTCCTTTGCAAAGGATACTCCGAAAGCCTGGGGCTACTCAAAGAATAGTGGAGTGGGCATTGGAGTTATCCAGCTTTGGCCTGAAGTTTGAAAGCACATCAACAATCTAGAGCAGGGCATTGGTAGAGTTTACTGCAGAATGGACGCCAACCCCTGATGAAGAAATGCTGGAAATAGTTATCCCCGACAAGGAAGCAACCCAAGAATGGATCATGTATTTCGATGGTGCCTTCTCCCTACAAGGTGCAGGGGTTGGCGTGCTTCTCGTTGCTCCCACTAGAGAGCACCTGAAGTACGTCATCCAAATGCATTTTCCCCGGGAGGAGGCAACCAACGATGTTGGATTTCGGGTTCCGCAAAGCCTTGAGAGGTTCGAACTCTGGGGTGCATGCGAAGAACTCGTCCTCCCCAATATGCCTACTCGCTAATCTCACAGCCTAGCTCGATGAATTGAATGGGAAAAAGACGCAGCAGTTTACCTAGGTTCGGGCCACCTTGCGGTGTAAAACTCTACTCCTGCTTTGTGGTGGAATAGCCTCGAGGGGCTCAGGATGTACTAGTACAGTGGTGAACAACCTCGGGAGGAGAGGTGTTTTTGGGCTCGAGTGAGCTGGTGGATTTGAGGGTGGAATCGATCCGTCCCCCTCTATGGTGGTGGCTAAGTACTATTTATAGCGGCTGTGGTCCTCTTCCCAAATGAGGGTGGGAACGGATCCAACAACGGCCAAATTCGAAGGGAGACAACTAGTACACGCTATCCTGACAAAAGTAGTCTTTGCCTGCAAAATCCTCTGGTCGTGACGCCGGGGTGGGCTCGGTGATGACCTCCGTCCCGTCGTCCTGGAAGTCTTGGTCTTGTTGCACGGCAATGGAAACCTTTGGCTGATTCCTCGGGACTCCGCGCCTGCTCTTGTCTCCTTAGCACCAAAGAGGAAACTGGTACACTGCGCCCGCCTGGCCTTGGTCGTCATGGCTCACGTCATCTAGACCTCACGAGGTGAGGCTTGCATAGAAATCTCCGCTCCTCGGGAGCCAACTTGGACAGACCGCTCCTCGTCAAGGTCTTGGTGTCATTCGCCTCGCAAGGATTGGCCCCTCGCGAGGGTCTTGAGTTGTTGATGTTGAAGCTGGGCCGTACCAGGCCGTTGATGGAGCCACATCATGGGCTGTAGGCAGGCAAGTCTGGGTACCCCTGTTCCCAGGACGCCGACAGTACCCCCCGGGCCCAAGGCACGCTCGGACTTGGCTTTGGGGCAAAGCCAAAGGGCAAGTGCGGAGCGCCACAGGCCCTAACTGCCTGCAGCCTCGGTTGACGTTTGGCGATTGACAGGACGTGGGTGTCTCTGCTTCCCCTTGCTGCCTCGGCAACCATTCGAATTTAGGAGACTCTGTTGCATGCAGAGAAATACCATAATTGTGTGGGATCGTGGAGGCCGGCGGTTGGCCTCCCTCCGGCTATAAATGAGGAGAGGGCAGAGCCCCCTGAGGGAGTCCTGGACTAAGGGGTCCTCGGGCGTCCGGCCTGTTATCCATTGGGCCGGACTGACGGGCTGTGAAGAGATGAAGGCCGATGACCGTACCCGTGTCCGGATTGGACTCTACTTGGCGTGGAAGGCAAGCTTGGCGACCGATTATGAAGATTCCTTCTCATGTAACCGACCCTATGTACACCCTAGATCCCCCCGGTGTCTATATAAACCGGAGGGGTTATTCCGGAAAGGACACACACATTACCATAGTCATATAGGCTAGACTTCTAGGGTTTAGCCATTACGATCTCGTGGTAGATCAACTCTTGTAATACCCATATTCATCAAGATCAATCAAGCAGGAAGTAGGGTATTACCTCCATAGAGAGGGCCCAAACCTGGGTAAACATCGTGTCCCCCATCTCCTGTTACCATCGATCCTAGACACACAGTTCGGGACCGCCTACCCGAGATCCGCCGGTTTTGCCCCCTTGCTCATCTCCATCTTCTTGTCGCCCGCTCCTTCTTCTTCTTCCTCTTCTTCATCTCCTCGTCTTGCCGTCGCATCCATGGCGCCGATGATGAGGTTCTCCGCCGCCGAGAAGGGGAAGCCCCCCAAGGAGGGGTCGGGTTCGCCATCGCCCAAGAGAGGGTGTGGCCGGCCCCTCAAGCATGCCGCGACCCCGGCGGTAGGTCCTCGATGGCACGGGCGCACTTCCTCGGGGGTCGGCGTCGCTTTGGGCGGTCGTGGCCGCGCTTCTTTTCGAGGCGGGGGACGCTAAGGGCGAGGTAGCCCCTGCAATGAGGGGAGGCGTGCGGTGGTCGCCCGGCCTCCTCGGCCGTGCTTCCACTCGGCGGATGTGCTCCTGGAGTTTGTCGTGTGGTCGGAGAGGCCCGCTGGCACCTGGCTCCCTCTCCCGTGCTTCTCCACTGGTGAGTTGCCGGTCGCTGGGCTTGACGGCCTCTGGCTGCAGGCTGACGGCTGCTGCAGCAGGGCTTCCTGGGTTGGGGTCGATGTCACCCCGATGGGTAGCGTGGAAAGGACACACACATTACCATAGTCATATAGGCTAGACTTCTAGGGTTTAGCCATTACGATATCGTGGTAGATCAACTCTTGTAATACCCATATTCATCAAGATCAATCAAGCAGGAAGTAGGGTATTACCTCCATAGAGAGGGCCCGAACCTGGGTAAACATTGTGTCCCCCGTCTCCTGTTACCATCGATCCTAGACGCACAGTTCGGGACACCCTATCTGAGATCCGCCGGTTTTGACACCGACATTGGTGCTTTCATTGAGAGTTCCACTGTGCCATCGATGAAAGGTTTGATGGCCCCTTCAATCGTCCATAGTGACGCTGCCCAGGGAGAAACTTTCCTCTCCGGACAGATATTCGTGTTCAGCGGCTTCGTATTGCGGGCCAACTCGCTTGGCCATCTGGAGCAGGTCAACAGCTACGCCCCTAGCCATTAGGTCAGATTTGGAAGCTTGAACTACGTCGCGGATATCCATGGGGACTTGATCTTCAATGGATTTGAGACCGCGGCGATCGCTACCCCTCGCCCCGATGAACATGACTTAAATCTGTCATCGGATCACGTCCAGGAGATGGTTCCTGTTGCTGCAACGGCCTTAGAACCGAAGCAGATCATGCCATCCGAGGCCACGGAGTCCGCGGCGTTGGAGCCGCACACGGACCCGACACCCCGCAATATTTGCGTCCATGGAACTCCGGACTCGTTTTCGGCTATATGTTCCGGACCGGGTACGCCTGCGGGCACCGAGCTGGATGGGTTATCGATTTCCGAATTTAGCGCCACAGACATCTTCCATCACTCACCTTTGGGCGATGTGCTGGACTCTTTAAAGAATTTGTCTTTGGAGAAGGACTCACAGCCGAACTTTGTTCAGTTCAAGTTAGAGGCTGATGATGGGGAATTTTGCTTCCCACCCGCCACCCACTTCATAGCTACCGTCGAGGACTTAACCGACGAGCTCGATTATGGCTCTGAAGACATCGACGGTATGGACGACGACGCCGACAAGGAGCAAGGCCAAGACCCGCCATTCATTGGACGTTGGATGGCCACCTCTTCGTACGACGTGTACATGGTTGATACACCTAAAGGATCTGGCGACAACAGAGAAGAGCCAGATGCAAATAAACCCTCTGAGACGCAGTCCAGGCGCCGGCGCCCTAAACGCCGCTCTAAGTCACGTCGCTTAAAAGACAACAACACCGGCACCGGAGAAAATAGTACTCCTGATGACGCTGAAAACAATGAAGACCCTGCTGGAGCAGCATCTGAACAAGAGAAACAAGACAACGAGCAAGTTAACCCTGATAAACAGGCCACGCCCAATGACCCGGATGATGATAGTTATCGTCCACCCTCCGAGGATGATGAGAGCCTCGACAATGAGGACTTCATCATGCCTGAGGCACCCCTCGAGCAAGAGCGCTTTAAGGCTAGCTCATAGCTACTGCAAGAAGCCTAAAGAAAAAGCAGCAGCAGCTCCGAGCAGATCAAGACCTACTCATCGATAGATGAACCGATGTCCTGGCAGCCGAAGAATACGGCTTCAAGCGCCCAGCCAAGAGTTACCCAAAACGCAGACTGCTACATCAGTTCGATGAGGAGGAACCAGATCCCATACCTCCCTCGCGCAATGCGGACTGACCACCACGTGGTCGGGACAATGCGGCGGACCGACCACCCCGCGGTCGGGATAAAATGGCAACTCAGGCCAAACAACAGCCCGCCCCACCGCCTCACAAAAACAGGGACAGAACAACTCGGTGCCATACATACGACCTTCGGCAGGAATTGGACAGCAGAGCAGGACACACCAGATCAATCTACGGATCACGAGGACGCTTCCCTAGTCGGGATGAAAGCTACCTATTCGGACGTAATAAACTTAATCACACCCGGGCCGATAACCGCAGAGAGACTGCATTGGAGGTGCGCCGTGACGCGGCCCGCTATAGAGGCGCCGCACACCCTCTCTGCTTCACAGATGAGGTACTGGATCACGAATCTCCCGAGGGGTTCCAGCCCGTCAATATTGAATCATACGATGGAACAACTGATCCCGTAGTGTGGATCGAAGATTTTATTCTCCACATTCACATGGCCCGAGGAGATGACCTGCACGCTATCTAATACCTCCCATTAAAGCTCAAAGGACCAGCTGGACATTGGCTTAATAGTCTGCCTGAGAATTCCATCAGCAGTTGGGAGGACCTGGAAGATGCTTTCCTTGACAACTTCCAAGGAACTTATGTCCGGCCACCAGATGCAGATGGCTTAAGCCACATAGTTCAACAACCTGGACAATCAGCCAGAAAATTCTGGACCAGGTTCCTAACCAAAAAGAACCAGATCATTGGCTGTCTGGATGCCGAAACCCTAGCGGCCTTTAAACACAGCATCCATGACGAATGGCTAGCACGCCACCTTGGCCAAGAAAAGCCGAAGTCCATGGCAGCCCTTACGGCACTCATGACATGCTTTTGCGCGGGTGAGGCCAGCTGGCTAGCTCGTAGCAAAAATACAGCCAGCGAGGTAGGCCCCACTGAGGCCAAGAACAGCACCGGCAAGCTCCGGCGCAATAGACACAAACGCCGAAGCAATGGCGACAACACCGATGACACCACAGTTAACGCTGGATTCAGCGGCTCCAAGTCCGGCCAACGGCAGAAGCCCTACAAAAGAAACAATGAAGGACCTTCCAGCCTGGACCGCATACTCGACCGTCCGTGCCAGATACACGGTACCCCAGACAAACAAGCCAATCATACCAAACAGGGATTGTTGGGTTTTCAAACAGGCTGGCAAGTGAAATGCCGAAAACAAGGAAAAGGGATCACAAAGTGAGGACTAGGACGAAGAGCCCCGGCAGTGGGGGGCAGAAGAAATTTCCCCCTCAAGTCAAAACGGTGAACATGATATACGCTACACATCCCCAAAATGGAGAGCAAGCGAGCACTTAGGGATGTCTACGCGGTAGAGCCAGTCGCCCCAAAATTCAATCCGTGGTCGTCGTTCCCGATCACCTTCGATCGTAGAGATCACCTAACTAGTATCCGCCGTGGCAGTTCAGCCGCACTAGTCCTCAACACAATTATCGACGGGTTTCACCTAACACGAGTCCTGATGGACGGTGGTAGCAGCCTCAACCTGCTTTATCCGGACACAGTGCGGAAGATGGGAATTAACCCCTCAGGAATCAAACCAACAAAGACTACCTTTAAAGGAGTCATACCAGGCGTAGAGGCCCGCTGTACGGGCTCAATCACGCTGGAGTTGGTCTTCGGTTCTCCGGACAACTTCCGAAGCAAAGAGTTAATCTTTGATATCGTCCCCATCCGTAGCGGCTACCACGCACTGCTCGGACGAACCGCGTTTGCTAGGTTCAATGCAGTGCCACACTATGCTTATCTCAAGCTCAAGATGCCCGGTCCACGCAGCGTCATAACAGTCAATGGCAATACTGAACGCTCCCTCCGAACAGAGGAGCACACCGCCGCCCTAGCAGCAGAGGTACAGAGCGGCCTCCTCGAGCAGTACCATAGTACGGCTGCCGAGCCCCTGGACATCATTAAGAGGTTCCGGACTACACTTCAACAGGACAGCGCAGCTCGTCAAGAGGTCGATTAGCAATTCGGCCTCCGTCCCAGTGCCGATGAATAGTGGCATTCGTACCATGCGTACATAATTACGCACTCAAAATCCCATGGACATCGATGGAGGCACAAGCTAGCCCGGGATATATAGTTTGGCTAGACCGATCTCGGACACACATATAACTTTGCTATTTCCTTTTCCCTTTTTTCGCAGGTTTCCCTTATGCGGGCCTCCTTCGACGGCTTGATTAATGGTCCTGTCAAAGGATGAACACACCGGATTGACACGGAGCACAAGCGTACACGGGAAGCCCTAGAGGCTAATTAAACGATTACTCTATCCGCTTTCAGGACCCACACGCAGCTCACCTTTTGGTTGTGGCATGTCAAATAGCCGGTTGCTTATTGCATTATTTTGTACCAATGTGCTTTGACGCATTAACCCAACTATAATGGAAACAGTTCATGCGCCAAATTCAAGGGCCCAAGATCCTATCTCTGTTCTATCTCTGTTTTTCCTTTAGTTACTTATTTACTAACAACCGTACACTCTGGTACGTTTCATATTCGCCAGGGGCTCCCCATCGCCCCATAACACGACAAAAAATTCCGAACAATCCTTAAAGATAAGTTCGGCACCCCGAATTTAGCATTATATGCATTGGCTCTGAATCATGTCTTTGGTCAATAGTTGGGTTGCCCGGCTCCTGTGCTTGCTACCCTACGTTCCGCTAAATCGGCTAGGGTAGTAAAGGGAGAACTACTGCGATTGTGCCCTGGCCTTGACCAGGTGAGCGCCTCAGTAGAGAAAGCCGAAAACTGACTGTCATGATACGGCGAGAGCTGGTCAGCTATTCGAGGGTTACAAATCGTTGGAAAAATTTTCTGCGTTACACGAAGGATCGGTAATTCCCGATCAGATGCTGACAGCACTCTGGTTCGCACCAGGGGCTGTGCCCATGCTTTATTATAAGGGATAATTCGATTTATGCCCCTAGTTGTGTCCCACTCATCTGTTTTACCCCTAATTCCCAAAAGTCACTGGTTCTGTCCAAGTCACTTTGCTCCTATTATGCTTTTGCCCTTTGACCGTTTGACCATCAGTTTGAAAACTTCATAACTAATTCATACTAAATCAGAAAAATGCAAATAAGATACCGAAATGTTCAGAAAAACATCACCTATATGTCAGTGTCATTTGCATTCATGAAAAAAGTGTTGGAAAGTGCCCATCCGAGTTTTAGCTCTTATGCTACCACCATGAATAGTAAAATCTAAAAAAGTTCAAAAAAATGAAAAAAAATTGGTGGCAAAGAATGAAAAATGTTTTAAGTGCCTGCCAAGTTTCATCAGGGAATAACATTCGTGGGTGCCGTGGCAAAAAAAACAATCAGCACTCCAAAATAGATTATTTTTTTGCCACGACTTCCACGAATGTCGTTCCCTAATGAAACTTGGCAAGCACTTAGAACATTTGTTGTTCTTCGCCACCATATTATAAAACTCCTATGGCTAAGTGAGGGCGTTTAAGCCGCATAGTCTGATTGCCTTGTTCATTGTGCTAAACAACTCCTTCAAGGACCATATAATTGGATCAAGCTTGTTTAGATTCCATCTCGAACACCTCCGTACTACCTACGTGAGGGCAGAAGCCGACGACTGGCCGACCATCAGATTACATACAACACGGCCGCACAGGAGGAAACAATTAAAGCATAACAAAATTATATTACAAACAGGCTTTGTTTTCATAATACAAGGCAAAGGCAACATGAATACATTCTTTCAAATACAATGTGCTGCGAACATTGTGCTGCCGCAAGGAGAGACCCCTCCAGGACATCCACAAAATACCGTTCTGGTTGGCGGTGCTCCTTGCCCTCCCGTGGCCCTCTGGCCACCTCGACGGCGTCCATCTTCGCCCACCACATCTTGCAACAGGCGAAGGCCATGCGCGCGCCTTCAATACAGGCCGAGCGCTTAACACGTCGAGCCGAGGACAGGTGTTCACCATACGCCTCACGAATCCGAAGTAGCTGCCTGGCATAGCTTCGGCTGGCCATAGCCAGATTATCAAGTCCTTAATGTCTAGTTCGGCCACCCTATGCAGCTCCACCAGCTGTTTCATCTAGTCGGTGAAGGACACGGGATGCTCTAGCGCCGCATATTGCGACCAGAATAGCTTCTCCGTAGAACCCCCTCCCTCGGCTCGATAGAACTCCGTGGTGTCTGATGCATTGCATGGCAAATCCGCAAAAGCCCCTAGGGAACTCCGAACCTGGGTTAGTAAAAGGTACTGCTTCTCCGCATACTTGCTTTGCATCTTAAAAGTCTTACCCGCCGTGATCTTCTTGGCCTCCTGGATCTCCTGGAGGGCGGCCTGGGCCTCATTCCGTGCGGTCTCCGCGCTCTGACGAGCCTTGGCGAGTTCGGTCCCCTGAACCGACGCATCATGCTCCAAGGCCTCGCATTTTTTCACCGCATCCTAGAGCTCCTGCTGGACTTCTTTGACCCGGGCCTTGAGCTTCTTACGAGCGGCTTGCTGCTGGACAGCCTTCTCCTCGGCCTTTCTCAGGGCCTCGACCTCGATCGCGGCTCCTGCACGTATTACGCCACTACGGTCAGAATACATCGCTTATTCCTTACGAATATATAGCAAGTCGTCATTCACCTTGCTTCTCTTGGAGCCGAATTTTAAACTCGCCGAGCTCGTTCTCGGTCCGCTCCAGCCTCTGCTTTAGCTCAGAGACTTCGGCAGCATGCGAGGTTGCGGCCAACAGTGACGCCTGCTTATTGATACATATTAAGTTAGTCTCCTATAACAAAGGATTGATCCTCTGTTCGGTTCTTCTCGCCGAACACCGGACAGTGTCTCAGGGGCTACTATCTACAGGGGGTTTTCCTCTTTCTACGTCACTTTCCTCGAAACCTGTCAATAGGTTGCTGTAGGCTTCGTTCAGGCCAATCTTGGTGGACTGAACCTTCTCGATCACTGCACCCATAAGTACACGGTGCTCATCCACAACGGAGGTGCTTGGTAGCGCCTCCATCAGGTCATCCGGCGCCCCTGGATGGACAGGGGCCACCGGTGGAAGCAGCGCACACCCTCCTTCAAAGGGGGCTGCTCGCCCGACTCCGGAGCCATATGAGTCTCCGGAATCATATTCGACTGAGGGCCGAATTGGATGCGGCCCTCTTCGCCAGTCTCCCTCATGTGTCCGGCAGTGGAGGTCTCGCCTTGTGGCGCGTCCCGGACAGCGTCCTGGGCTCCTCCCTGGTTTGGAGCGATCCTCCAGGACAACACTTCGGTGTCGTCCCCAGCCCCGGGGGAATACGCAGGCGGTGGCGACATGCTCGCCATCTCCGACGGAGCCAACGAACCTCCAGATGAGGATCGCTGGATAAGGTCGCGGGCCGGAATGCAATAGTACAGTTAACTATGTCAAAATAATGAAGAGAAAGGGCCGGATGTGCACATGAGCGAGCCATGTCACTTACGATGCGGCCTGGGGCTTAGTGCAGGGGCGTCGTTCCGGACTGCTGTCAGCATCCCACGCGGTGTTGACCGCTGGGACACCATTCCCCTTCTTGGGCGTTTCCGCCTCCAAATGCGCCGAAGCCGCCCTCTTTTTCTTCCTCTTCTCAGGGGGAGGGTTGTTCTCCTCCTCCTCTTACTCGTCATTATCCTCAGGGACGGAGGAATGAGCTTCGTCGTTTTCGGACGTCACGTCCGAAGTACCCTTGCGACGGGGGCCACTCCTGGGCCCCTTGGCCTTCTTCTCCGGCGCCTTATATGGCGCCGGCACCAGCATCTTCACTAGACGCGGGATGACTGGTTCTTCAGGCAGCAGAGCCGGACACTGGATCTACTTCGCCCTCTCCATCCAGTCCTGAAAAAGCAACAATAAAAGCACAGGCATCACCCTTGAAACAAACAAGTGGAGAATGCATTAAAAATGACATACCTCGCTAGCGAGGTGTTTACAATCGTGACCACGGTCCGAATCCGTGGCCGGTGGCTTCTCGTTGCCCTTAAAAAGCAACTTCCAGGCATCTTCATGGGTGGTTTCGAAGAGCCTCGCCGGGGTTTGATGCTTCTTCGGATTAAAATCCCATAGAGGGCGACTTCTGCGCTGGCAGGGCAGAATCCGGCGAACTAGCATCACCTGCATTACGTCAACGAGCTTGACATCCTTGGCTATCATGCTCTGGACGCGCGTCTGCAACGCTATCAGCTCATTGGGCGAGCACCAATCCAGACTCTTCTCGACCCAGGAGGTGAGTCGCATGGGAGCACCGGAGTGGAATTCGGGAGCCGCGCCCCAGGTGGTGCCGCGGGGTTCTGTGATATAGAACCATTGTCTCTGCCACTCCTTCACTGTCTCCACGAAAGTGCATTTCGGCCAGGAGACGTTGGGTAGCTTGCTCACCATGGCTCCTCCGCACTCCCCGTGCTAGCCATCCACCACCTTCGGCTGCACGTTGAAGAGTTTGAGCCACAGCCCGAAGTGGTGATGGATGCGGAGGAAGGCCTGATACGTCTCCAACATATCTATAATTTTTTATTGTTCCATGCTATATTATATTCTGTTTTGGACATTATTGGGCTTTATTATACACATTTATATATTTTTGGGACTAACCTATTAACCGGAGGCCCAGCCCAGAATTGCTGTTTTTTGCCTATTTCAGAGTTTCGCAGAAAAAGAATATCAAACGGAGTCCAAACGGAATGAAACCTTCGGGAACGTGATTTTCAGAACGAACGTGATCCAGAGGACTTGGACCCTACGTCAAGACATCAACCAGGAAGGCACGAGGTAGGGGCGCGCCTACCCCCCTGGGCGCGCCCTCCACCCTCGTGGGGCCCACGTTGCTCCACGGACGTACTTCTTCCTCCTATATATACCTACGTACCCCCAAACTACCAGATACGGAGCCAAAAACCTAATTCCACCGCCACAACCTTCTGTACCCGTGAGATCCCATCTTGGGGCCTGTTCCGGTGCTCCGCCAGAGGGGGCATCGATCACGGAGGACTTCTACATCAAAACCATAGCATCTCCGATGATGTGTGAGTAGTTTACCTCAGACCTTCGGGTCCACAGTTATTAGCTAGATGGCTTCTTCTCTCTTTTTGGATCTCAATACAATGTTCTTCCCCTCTCTTGTGGAGATCTATTCGATGTAATCTTGTTTTGCGGTGTGTTTGTTGAGACCGATGAATTGTGGGTTTATGATCAAGTTTATCTATGAACAATATTTGAATCTTCTCTGAATTCTTTTATGTATGATTGGTTATCTTTGCAAGTCTCTTCGAATTATCAGTTTGGTTTGGCCTACTAGATTGATCTTTCTTGCAATGGGAGAAGTCCTTAGCTTTGGGTTCAATCTTGCGATGTCCTTGCCCGGTGACAGTAGGGGCAGCAAGGCACGTATTGTATTGTTGCCATCAAGGATAACAAGATAGGGTTTATATCATATTGCATGAGTTTATCCCTCTACATCATGTCATCTTACTTAAAGCATTACTCTATTCTTTTGAACTTAATATTCTAGATGCATGCTGGATAGCGGTCGATGTGTCGAGTAATAGTAGTAGATGTAGGCAGGAGTCGGTCTACTTGTCTCGGACGTGATGCCTATATACATGATCATGCCTAGATATTCTCATAACTATGATCAATTCTGTCAATTGCTCATTAGTAATTTGTTTACCCACCATAATACTTATGCTCTCGAGAGAAGCCACTAGGGAAACCTATGGCCCCCGTGTCTATTTTCCATCATATTAATCTTCCAACACTTAGCTATTTTCATTGCCTTTTATTATTCTTTGCATCTTTATTATAAAAATAACAAAAATATTATCTTATCATATCTATCAGATCTCACTTTCGTAAGTGACCGTGAAGGGATTGACAACCCCTTTATTGCATTGGTTGCGAGGATTTTATTTGTTTGTGTAGGTGTGAGGGACTCGTGTGTGGCCTCCTACTGGATTGATACCTTGGTTCTCAAAAACTAAGGGAAACACTTACGCTGATTTACTGCATCGCCCTTTCCTCTTCAAGGGAAAACCAACGCAGTGCTCAAGAGGTAGCAAGAAGGATTTCTGGCGCCGTTGCCGGGGAGTCTACGTACAAGTCAAGACATACGAAGTACCCATCACAAACTCTTATACCTCGCATTACATTATTTGCCATTGGCCTATCGTTTTCCCCTCCCCCACTTCACCCTTGCCGTTTTATTCGCCCTTTTTCGTACGCCTTCTTCCCGTATGTATCTTTGTTTTTGTTTCCATGTGCCTTCTATTTTCTTGCATCTTTGCTTGCTAAAACTCTATTGATATGGATCCACTTAAAGTGTTCTACTTGGATCATCTTCGATCCTTATGGGCTCGTGCTGAAACCCCAACTAGCCTAGTTCATGGGAAATCTTTAGATGAGCATGCTCATTTTGTGTGTCACCGTTTGTCTGAAAAAGGGAAACTCTTATGGAATCAAATAAACAGATTGCTGTGTTATGCTTGGAATCTTTGTGAAATTCATGATTTTACTTGTTTCTCTAAGAACCCTAAAAAACACCTTCCCTACCTATGTGATTTTAATGAGAATGAAATCTTATCTTCTTATGCAAAGGGTGTTTATAGTTACTATGATATCGAACAAATTGAAGAATTTGTTGCTTTTAAGGGTGCTTATGAAGTTGCTTCTTTGATTGAAAAGTATGATATTACTCTCTACGAATCTCAAAATTTTGACATACTTAAATATTGCTATGAAAACTATGCTCATAATGTCTATGTCAAAGAATTTATTGAGAGAATGACCGTTGCTTTGGAAGAAAATAATGATATGCATGAATCTATAGATAATGATGATTCCGATGATTTGATTGAAATATCCCTTGATGAACATGATGCTTGCTATTCTTGTGGCCATGATGCCAATATTTATGAAGATGAATTTGCTAGTTCCTTATGTTAAACATAAGATCATTGCTATTGCACCCATACTTGGTAGTTCCTTCGATGAAAAGCATGATTGCGATGATGTTATTATAAATTCTCTTAATGCCAATTGTGTTAATAATATGCAAAACCCTAAGCTTGGGCATGCTAGTTTTGCTATGTCTACTATTTGTTGCAATGATCATGATTGGGGTGATTCTTTTTATGATCTTGAAAATTTATTTAAGCCCCATGATGAATATGAGATTGATATTAGTATTTGCAATAGTATTGAAAGTGGGTTTGGGAAAGTGTCAACTTTAGATCCCACAAATTTGGAGAATGTTCAATCCTATGAAATTTTTTATAAAAGCGGGTTTGGAGAGGTCATGACTTTAGTTAATGTTAATCCCACTATTTTGGAAAGAGTGTCAACTTTGCATGCATGTGGATCGTGTTGAAAATATTTTATGTCATAGCTATTTTGTTGAATTCGCTTATGATCCCACATGTAATTATTATGAGAGAGGAAAATATGGTTGTAGAAATTTTCATGATAATAAATTACCTCTCGTTATGTTGAGATTGCTATTGTTTCTTTCTGCTTCCTTGCATATGCTAGTTTTTGCTTGCTATGATAATTTGTTTGCTTATAAAATGCCTATGCATCGGAAGTATGTTATACTTAGATGTGTTTGTCATGTGTTTCATGATGCTCTCTTTGCGCTTCAATTCTTGTCTTTCTTGTGAGCATCGTTAGATTTATCAATGCCTAGCTAGGGGCGTTAAACGATAGCGCTTGTTGGGAGGCAACCCAATTTTTATTTTTGTTTTTTGTTTTTTGCTTCTGTTTAGGAATAAATATTTGGTCTAGCCTCTGGTTAGATGTGTTTTTATGTTTTAATTAGTGTTTGTGCCAAGTTTAACCTATAGGATCTTCTTGGATGATAGTTATTTGATCTTGCTGAAAATTCCAGAAACTTTCTGTTCACGAAAATAATTGTTAAAAATCACCAAAACGTGATAAAATATTGATTCCAATTGCTGCTGATCAATAAATATTTTTTCTAGGTCGTACTATTTTGGCAGAATTTTTTGAGTTCCAGAAGTTTGCGTTAGTTACAGATTACTACAGACTGTTCTGTTTTTACAGATTCTGTTTTTCGTGTGTTGTTTGCTTATTTTGATGAATCTATGGCTATTAAAATAGTTTATAAACCATAGAGAAGTTGGAATCCAGTAGGTTTAACACCAATATAAATAAAGAATGAGTTCATTACAGTACCTTGAAGTGGTGTTTTGTTTTCTTTCGCTAACGGAGCTCACGAGATTTTCTGTTAAGTTTTGTGTTGTGAAGTTTTCAAGTTTTGGTTAAAAGATTTGATGGATTATGGAACAAGGAGTGGCAAGAGCCTAAGCTTGGGGATTCCCATGGCACCCCAAGATAATCTAAGGACACCTAAAAGCCAAAGCATAGGGATGCCCCGGAAGGCATCCCCTCTTTTCGTCTACTTCCATCGGTAACTTTACTTGGAGCTATATTTTTATTCACCACATGATATGTGTTTTGCTTGGAGCGTCTTGTATTGTTTGAGTCTTTATTTGTTAGTTTGCCACAATCATCCTTGATTTACACAGCTTTTGAGAGAGACACACATGATTCGGAAATTGTTAGAATACTCTATGTGCTTCACTTATATCTTTTGAGTTATATAGTTTTTGCTCTAGTGCTTCATTTATATCTTTTAGAGCACGGTGGTGGATTTGTTTTATAGAAACTATTGATCTCTCATGCTTCACTTATATTATTTTGAGAGTCTTAAAATATCATGGCAATTTGCTTTAATTATAATATCATGAGAAATTTAATGCTTGATAATTGTTTTGAGATATAAAGGTGGTAATATCATAGTTGTGCTAGTTGAGTAATTGTGGAATTGAAAAATACTTGTGTTGGAGTTTGTGATTCCCGTAGCATGCACATATGGTGAACTGTTATGTAACGAAGTCAGAGCATGATGTATTTATTGATTGCCATCCTTTGTGTGGCGGCCGGGATCGCGCGATGGTTAAGTCCTACGAACCCTTCCCCTAGGAGCATGCGTAGTAGTACTTTGCTTCGAGGGCTAATAAATTTTTGCAATAAGTATATGAGTTCTTCATGACTAATGTGAGTCCATGGATTATACGCACACTTACCTTTCCGCAATTTTATAGCCTCTTTGGTACCGTGCATTGCCCTTTCTCACCTTGAGAGTTGGTGCAAACTTCGCCGGTGCATCCAAACCCCGTGATATGATACGCTCTATCACACATAAACCTCCTTATATCTTCCTCAAAACAGCCGCCATACCTACCTATTATGGCATTTCCATAGCCATTCCGAGATATATTTCCATGCAACTTTCCATCATTTCGTTTATCATGACACGCTCCATCATTGTCATATTGCTTTGCATGATCATGTAGTTGACATTGTATTTGTGGCAAAGCCACCATTCATAATTCTTTCATACATGTCGCTCTTGATTCATTGCATATCCCGGTACACTGCCGGAGGCATCCACATAGAGTCATATTTTGTTCTAAGTATTGAGTTGTAATTCATGAGTTGTAAGTAAATAAAAGTGTGATGATCATAATTATTAGAGCATTGTCCCAAGTGAGGAAAGGATGATGGAGACTATGATTCCCCCACAAGTCGGGATGAGACTCCGGACTAAAAGAAAAAAAAGAGGCCATAAAAAAAGAGAAAAGGCCCAAAAAAAGAGAGAAAAAAGAGAAGGGACAATGTTACTATCCTTTTACCACACTTGTGCTTCAAAGTAGCACTGTGATCTTCAGTATAGAGAGTCTCTCATTTTGTCGCTTTCATATACTAGTGGGAAATTTCATTATAGAACTTGGCTTGTATATTCCAATGATGGGCTTCCTCAAATGCCCGAGGTCTTCGTGAGCAAGCAAGTTGGATGCACACCCACTTAGTTTCTTTTGTTTGAGCTTTCATACACTTATAGCTCTAGTGCATCCGTTGCATGGCAATCCCTACTCCTTGCATTGACATCAATTGATGAGCATCTCCATAGCCCGTTGATTAGCCTCGTTGATGTGAGACTTTCTCCTTTTTTGCCTTCCCACATAACCCCTACCATTATACCTATTTCCACCATAGTGCTATATCCATGGCTTGCGCTCATGTATTGCGTAAGAGTTGAAAAGGCTGGAGCGTGTTAAAAAGTATGAACCAATTGCTTGGCTAAAACCGGGGTTGTACATGATGTGAATATTTTGTGTGGGGAAGATGGAGCATAGCCAGACTATGCGATTTTGTAGGGATAACTTGCTTTGGCTATATTATTTTGATAAGACATAATTGCTTGTTAGCATGCTTGAAATATTATTGTTTTTATGTCAATATTAAACTTTTATCTTGAATCATATTAAATATGAAAATTCGTGCCACAATAAGAAGAATTACATTGAAATTATGCTAAGTAGCATTCCACATAAAAATTCTGTTTTTATCATTTACCTACTCGAGGACGAGCAGGAATTAAGCTTGGGGATGCTTGATACGTCTCCAATGTATCTATAATTTTTTATTGTTCCATGCTATATTATATTCTATTTTGGACATTATTGGGCTTTATTATACACTTTTATATTATTTTTGGGACTAACCTATTAACCGGAGGCCCAGCCCAGAATTGCTGTTTTTTGCCTATTTCAGAGTTTCGCAGAAAAAGAATATCAAACGGAGTCCAAACGGAGTCCAAACGGAATGAAACCTTTGGGAACTTGATTTTCAGAACGAACGTGATCCAGAGGACTTGGACCCTACGTCAAGACATCAACCAGGAAGGCACGAGGTAGGGGGCCACGCCTACCCCCACGTTGCTCCACCGACGTACTTCTTCCTCCTATATATACCTACGTACCCCCAAACTACCAGATACGGAGCCAAAAAACTTAATTCCACCGCCGCAACCTTCTGTACCATGAGATCCCATCTTGGGGCCTTTTCCGGAGCTCCGCCGGAGGGGGCATCGATCACGGAGGGCTTCTACATCAACACCATAGCCTCTCCGATGATGTGTGAGTAGTTTACCTCAGACCTTCAGGTCTATAGTTATTAGCTAGATGGATTGTTCTCTCTTTTTTGATCTCAATACAATGTTCTCCCCCTCTCTTGTGGAGATCTATTCGATGTAATCTTGTTTTGCGGTGTGTTTGTTGAGACCGATGAATTGTGGGTTTATGATCAAGTTTATGTATGAACAATATTTGAATCTTCTCTGAATTCTTTTATGTATGATTGGTTATCTTTGCAAGTCTCTTCGAATTATCAGTTTGGTTTGGCCCACTAGATTGATCTTTCTTGCAATGGGAGAAGTGCTTAGCTTTGGGTTCAATCTTGCGGTGTCCTTTCCCAGTGACAGTAGGGGCAGCAAGGCACGTATTGGATTGTTGCCACCGAGGATAAGAAGATGGGGTTTATATCATATTGCATGAGTTTATCCCTCTACGTCATGTCATCTTACTTAAAGCGTCACTCTGTTCTTTTGAACTTAATACTCAAGATGAATGCTGGATAGCGGTCGATGTGTGGAGTAATAGTAGTAGATGCAGGCAGGATTCGGTCTACTTGTCTCGGACGTGATGCCTATATACATGATCATACCTAGATATTCTCATAACTATGCTCAATTCTGTCAATTGCTCAACAGTAATTTGTTTACCCACCATAATACTTATGCTCTCGAGAGAAGCCACTAGTGAAACCTATGGCCCCCGGGTCTATTTTCCATCATATTAATCTTCCAACACTTAGCTATTTTCATTGCCTTTTATTTTACTTTGCATATTTATTATAAAAATACCAAAAATATTATCTTATCATATCTATCAGATCTCACTTTCGTAAGTGACCGTGAAGGGATTCACAACCCCTTTATTGCGTTGGTTGCGAGGATTTTATTTGTTTGTGTAGGTGCGAGGGACTCGTGCGTGGCCTCCTACTGGATTGATACCTTGGTTCTCTAAAACTGAGGGAAATACTTACGCTGCTTTACTGCATCACCCTTTCCTCTTCAAGGGAAAACCAACGCAGTGCTCAAGAGGTAGCAAGGCCTCACACACGACGATAAACGCCGAGATGTTGAGGAAGGAATTCGGGGACAGATCATGGAAATCTATCCCGTAATAATACATCAGCCCACGGACGAAAGGGTGGAGTGGAAACCCTAGCCCGCGAAAGAAATGGGGGATGAACACTACCCTCTCGGTGGGCTTCGGCGTGGGGACGACTTGTCCCTCGGTTGGCAGGCGGTGATCAATCTCCTTCGCCAAATATCCGGCGGCCTGAAGCTCAGTAATGTCCTCCTCCTTGACGGAGGAGACCATCGACTTGCCTTGACATCCGGGTCCAGACATGGTTGCTCGAGATTGGAAAGTCGGAGACAGAAAGAGGGCGTGAGAGAGGAAGAGGGAATCCTTATCCCCTTATAAAGGCAGCGAATATTAAACGCCTCCCCACTCGCCTTAAGATTTGCCTGTTCCCCAAGGGTCGTATAAACGGCATGGTTGGATTACCCATACCCGCATTGATGAGAATCCCGCAATAAGGGGACACGATCTCTGCTTCGACAAGACGTGCCAATGACAACCGCGTCTTGAAACATGGAGCGGCAGATGAAAAAGGGTTCGAAATTGTGACCGGTCAGGCATGATGTCACGCTGCAAAAAAGTTATCAACGGATGGAACTCGTGTAAAATATATATTCTCTCTGTAGTTCTGTATGGTGTGTGCGACAGATCCGAATACTATCATCGCATCCGAAGACTATCTAGGACTTCGGAAAAAGGGGAACCCGCCTTGCAATGCCGAAGACAATCTGCGCGCCGGACTCCTCGTCATTGAAGCCAGGTTCAGGGGTTCCTGGACTAAGGGTTCCTCGGGCGTCCGGCCTGTTATCCATTGGGCCGGACTGACTGGCTGTGAAAACATGAAGGCCGAAGACCGTACCCGTGTCCGGATTGGACTCTACTTGGCGTGGAAGGCAAGCTTGGCGACCGATTATGATGATTCCTTCTCATGTAACCGACCTTATGTAAACCCTAGATCCCCCTGTCGGTGTCAAAACCGGCGGATCTCGGGTAGGGGGTCCCGAACTGTGCGTCTAAGGCGGATGGTAACAGGAGGCAGGGGACATAATGTTTACCCAGGTTCGGGCCCTCTCGATGGAGGTAATACCCTACTTCCTGCTTGATTGATCTTGATGATATGAGTATTACAAGAGTTGATCTACCACGAGATCGTAGAGGCTAAACCCTAGAAGCTAGCCTATGATTATGATTGTTGTTGTCCTACGGACTAAACCCTCCGGTTTACATAGACACTGGAAGGGGCTAGGGTTACACAGAGTCGGTTACAAGGGAGGAGATCTACATATCCGAATTTCCAAGCTTGCCTTCCACGCAAAGGAGAGTCCCACCCGGACACAGGACGAAGTCTTCAATCTTGTATCTTCATAGTCCAACAGTCCGGCCGAAGTATAGAGGCTGGCTGTCCGAGGACCCCCTAATCCAGGACTCCCTCAGTAGCCCCTGAACCAGGCTTCAATGACGATGAGTCCGGCGCGCAAATTGTCTTCGGCATTGCAAGGCGGGTTCCTCCTCCGATTACTCCATAGAAGATTTTGAACACAAGGATCGTGTCCGGCTCTGCAAAACAAATTACACATACCATCGTAGAGAGTACAATTTCCCACAAATCTAATCTGCTGACAAATTTCATAGCGTGACATCACACCATGGCTCGGTCATTATTCGAACCGTTTTTCTCAACCAGCTACTGCACATATTGCGAGGTGGTTTTCCTGGCACGTCTTGTCGAAGCAGAGATCATGTCCCCTTATCACGGGATTCTCATCAATACGGGTGTGGGTAACCCAACCGCCCCATCAATCACGGCGCTTGGGGAATAAGCAAGTTTACCAGGCAAGTGGGGAGGTGCAGAATCCCTGCTGCCTTTATAAGGGGATAAGGACTCCCTTTCGCACCCACGCTTTCTTCTTCCCGATCCATTCCCCTTCGCTCAAGCTCCAGCGCCCGAGCGTTCGTCTTCTCCGCCCACAAAGGCCTTCCGAAAATGTCAGGATCCGGAGCAGGAGGCAGGTGGATGGCCTCTACCGTCTGAGAGAAGGATATCAAAAAGCTTTGGGAGGCCGGGTACCTGGCCAAGAAAATCAGCCACCGTCTCCCGACGGCGGGACAGATCGTCCCTACTCCGGAACCCCACGAGAGGGTTGTATTCCTCCCTCATTTTGTCCGCGGGCTAGGGTTTCCCCTCCACACATTCCTTCGCGGCATCATGTATTATTACGGGATCGATTTTCATGATCTATCCCCCAATTCCTTCCTCAACATCTCGACATTCATCATCGTGTGCAAGAATTTTCTCCGCATCTTGCCACACTTCGGCTTATGGCTGAAGATCTTTAATGTGAAGCCCAATGTAGTGAGCGGCGAGCACGCCGAGTGCGGGGGTGCTATGGTGAGCAAGATGCCCAACGTCACATGGCCAACAGGTACTTTTAATGATTCCGTCAAAGAGTGGCAACATCAGTGGTTTTACATCACTAAGCCACGCGGCACGGAATGGGCCGCTGCTCCCGAGTTCCGATCCGGAGTCCCTCTGCGGCTTACGTACTGGCCCAAGAAGGGCCTGTACTGGTCTTCGTGCGAGAACTGTCGGTGCTCTAGACAGGCGTTAAAGATATGGAAGACAAGAACATCGAACTTGTCAATGTAGTCCAGGTGATGTTAGTTCGCCGGGTCCTGCCTTGTCAACACCGGACTTGCAATCTATGGGAATTCGATTCGGCCAAGCACCAGACCCTGTGAGAGCTCTTTGGCTCCTGGCACAAAGAGATCTGGAAGGTGCTTTTAAAGTCCGGCAAATCATGGCCGGACTCAGCCGAGGACCGCGGGTACCAACTGTCCCGCCCTGCAAGCTTGGTAAGTCATCATACGTTTTATCCGCATAACCCATGGGAAATGCTTAATGTGTTATCCATAACTCTCCTAGGGCTAGACGAAGAAGGCGGAGCAGATCCACTGTCCAGCCCCGCTGCCCGAAGAACCGACCGGCCCACTTCTGACGAAGATGCTGGTCCCGGCGCCTTACAAGGCACCGAAGAAGAAGGCTGAGAAGGAGGCCAAAAAGACCTGGGGCGGCCTTCATCGCCGCGGCACTTCGGACACAATATCTGAAGGCTCCAATGCCCGTTCTGCCTCCAAAGACGACGAGGAGGAGGAGGAAGACGAATCCCCAGCGGGGGGAAGAAAGAAGAGGACGGCCTCCATACACTTGGAGGCCGAGTCGCCTAAAAGGGGAAAAACTCCTCTTCCAGAGGAGTCCACTGCCGCCGCCGACAGCGGCCCGGAGTGGGATCCCAGGGCCCAGCCCCTGGTGAACTCGTGAGTATCCGAACATGATTATGCATCCAGACTCATCATGGCATAATATTTTAACCTGAGCCATACTTTTTGTAGTCCGGCGAGGTCCCGCACCGAACAATCCTCGTCAGAGGATTTGCTGAGCTCAGATGCTATAGAGAGCAGGACGCCCCCGAAGGACCCTTCCCCCAAATATGTGAATAACACCGAGGTTTCGTCCCAGAAGGACCCAAGCCAAGGAGGGGGGGGGAAAGATCGTGAAGGCGGCGCCTGGAGGTCAAACTTTAGGGGCCGGAGACATGGGGGAGAAGATTCCCATAGGAGTCGACGGCGGGGGCCATCTTGAATTCGGCCCCCGTCCGGACGCAATTCCGGAGACCAATACGGCTCCAGAATCAAGCAGGCGGCCTCCCTCGGCTGGAGGGAGTGTGCCTGTTCCACCGGCAACCGCTGTCCAACCAGAGGTGCCGGACGCTTTGTTGGCGGCGCTGAAGAGCGCCTCCATCGTCGATGAACACCGTGCCCTTATGGGTGCGGTGATTGAGAAGATTCAGTCTGCTGAGAGTGGACTGAATGAAGCCTGTATGAGCCTTATAAGAGGCTTTGAGGTATGTTCTATGAGGTTTCGAAGAGTGTCATAGTATGGATAGTAGCCCCTGATACACTGTTCGGTGAAAGAAAGAACCGGACAGAGGATCAAATTTATGTTCGCAGGAAGACTCTGTTGATGACATCTATCTCTCTTCTTTTATAAGCAGGCGTCTGTAGCGACTGCTACCTCTCATACTGCGGAGGTCTCCGGACTGAATCAAAGTCTGGAGCGGGCCAAAGAAGAACTTGGCCAGTTGAAAAGGCAGTTAGAAGATAAACAAGGTATGCACAAGCCCTGTTCGCGTTCATTGCGAACGAATTTCCAGTATGATAAAATATGTTTCATGATTTGCGCTAGGGACGATGACCGAGGCCGAGAAAAAGGCAGCCGCAGAGCAGGCTCTTCGTGAGAAGCACGAGGCCAGGGTTATTGAAGCTGAGCAGGAGCTTCAAGAGGCCGTGAAGAAATGCGAGACCTTGGAGCAGAGTTTAACGGAGAAAGAATCCGAACTCACCAGGGCTCATCAGGCCGCGGCGATGCCCGGGGGAAACCCAAAGCACCCTGCAGGAGATCCAAGAGGCGAGGAAGATCGCGGCCGGTAAGGCTTTTTTCCATGTAAAGCAAGTATTTGAGGAGAAAATCATGTTTCTAATTTTGAATTCGGATTTCTCCAGGGGTATTTGCGGAGCTGCCCCGCAGCATATCTAATGCCGCCCAATTCTACCGAGCCGAAGAAAGGGAAACTGCGGATAAGCTCTTCTGGTCGCAGTATCTGGCACCGAATTATCCGGTGCCTTTTGCCGATCAACTGAAACAGCTGATCGAACTGCATAGGGCGGCCGAACTAGCCATGAAGGATTTGATTATCCGGCTATGGCCCGCCGAGCCGATTCCAAGCAGCTACTTCGGGCTCGTGAAGCGGCTTGTAAGTGCCTGCCCTCGACTTGACGTCATCAAGCGGTCGGTCTATATAGAGGGTGCGCGAATGGCCTTCGCCCGCGCAAAGGTGCACTGGGGAAGATGGATGCTGAAAAGCTGATGACCGAGGGACCGCCAGAGGGGAAGGAGCACCGCAAGCCCGAATTATATTATGAAAGTGTCCTGAAAGGATCCTGCCTTGCGGCGGAGCAATGCACCAAGGACGTTATATTTCCATGAATACAATCATGTTGTCCTTTGTAATGTTGAACAAGGTCATTTCTATTATTATTGCCTGTTATATGAAAGTTTATCCTCCTGCGCGGCCATTTTATATATTAATCCTGAGAGTTGGCCAGTCGTCGGCTTCTGCCCCCACGTAGGAAGTACGGGGGTGTTCGGGATAAACCTGATCACTCTTTATCCCAGTTTTGGGTCCTTCGAAGGAGGTGTTCAGCACAACGAACCAGGCAATCGGACTATAGGGCTTTATCACTCTCACTTAGCCATAGGAGCTTTAGAAAAGGAAGGTAGGCGCAGCCCCTGGTGTTCGGAAGACCGCACGAGGGGCTCTATAAGCACCTGATCGGAAGAAAAACCGATCCATCGCACGCTGCATTGGTTATGGCATTATGCGGGAGAAATCCTTAAAGATTTTACAACCTCTCGAACAGCTGACCAGCTCTCGCCGTATCATGACAGTCAGTTTTCGGCTTTCTCTACTGAGGTGCTCGTCCGGAAGAACCGGGACACAATCGCAGTAGTTCTCCCTGTGCCGCCTTAGCCGATATAGCGGAACGTAAGGCAGCAAAACATGGGAGCCGGGCAAACCCAACATTTGACCCAAGACATGATTCGGAGCTGATGCATATAATGCTATAAGTTCGGGGTGCCGAACTTCCATGAAGGTGTTCGGACTTTATTGCCGTATTATGGGTAAAACGAAGCCCCTGGCATATTTAAGGCATATCGCGGCGTACGGATGCCACTTGACAAAAGAATTTCAATAAGAAATAACAGCAGATAAGCGTCATATAAATCCACATGTTGTATTTGAATGGTACGTCGATGCGTATGAGTACAGGTAATGTGATAAAAAAGAGATATGACTGTGGAACCTGCTGAGACCAGGGGGAAGAAGCTGTGTGCGGATCCGGAGTATAGTCGGATGGTCATTGCGGGGAATATCTAAGGATTCCCTTGCGCGTTCGAGCTGCTTCCAAATCGCCAGTCCTGGTCGGCGCAAGGGTGAACCTGCAAAGGGAATGTAAGAAATGTTTGTGTGCCGGAGAGCGGTTGAGCCGCGGTATGCGGCCTGTCCTGGCCTTCGCCGGAGTGTTTAATTGAGCTCTGGACGAGCCGGGCTATCCTGCCGCGAAGTAGTTCGGAGTCCTTTGGCGGTGTCCGGGAGCCTGGCCGTCGACTCGAGGTTCGATTGGAAGGTGCCACTCGTTGCTTCTGCTGTTAAAGCAGCAGTATACTCCTTGGTGCCGAGGGAAAGTTCGGCCTTGCCATTAACCGTGATGACGCCGCGCGGACCGGGCATCTTGAGCTTACGGTATGCGTAATGTGGCACCGCGTTTAATTGAGCGAACGTGGTTCGTCTGAGCAGTGCCTGATAATCATTGCGGAAGGGGACGATGTCGAAGATTAACTCTTCGGCACGGTAATTGTCTGGTGATCCGAGGACTACCTCAAGGGTGATGGAGCCTGTACAGCTGGCCTCCACACCTGGTATAACACCTCTGAAGGTGGCTTTAGTGGGCCTGATCACCGAATGATCGATGCCCATCTTGCGCACTGTGTCCTGGAAAAGCAAGTTTAGACTGCTGCCTCCGTCCATAAGGACTCATGTGAGGTGGAACCCGTCAATTATTGGGTCGAGGACTAGTGCGGCTGGATTGCTCTGATTGGTGTTAACCGGACGATCCGTGTGGTTGAAGGTGATCGGCCCTAGTTTATATTGTGGGACGACTGGTTTCGTTAAGTCGACATCCCTAAGGGTGCGCATACGGTCCGGGTTGGGAGTTTCGGTGCCGTTTACCACGTTCACCGTTTGGATTTGCGGGGGAAATTTCTTTTGCCATCCTGTATTCGGTGATCTGGGCTCCTCGTCGCCATCATCGCTTTGAGACCCCTTATCTTTATTTTTGGCGCCTGACCTGCCGCTTGTTTGAAGACCCAACATTCTCTGTTGGTATGATTGGATGGTGTTCCGGGGGTGCCATGAATTTGGCATGGGCGGTCGAGTATGCGCTCCAGACTGGACGGACCCGGATTCTCATTTTTGAGTGGCCCATTCCGCTGACCGGACTTAGAGCCACTAAATCCGGCATTGACTGCCGTATCTTCGGCGTTTTCACCATTTTTGCGGAGCTTGTGTTTGTTGCGTCGGGGTTTGCCGTTGCTATCTCTAGCCTCTGATGTGCCAGGGTTGCTTGTTGTGCTGCTGCTACGGGCCAACCAGCTATCTTCGCCCGCGCAAAAGCGGGTCATGAGTGTCGTGAGGGCTGCCATGGATTTTGGCTTCTCTTGGCCGAGATGTCGGGCGAGCCACTCGTCATGGATGTTATGTTTAAAGGCCGCTAGGGCTTCGGCATCCGGACAGTCGACAATTTGGTTCTTTTTAGTTAGGAACCAAGTCCAGAATTTCATGGCTGACTCTCCGGTCTGTTGTGTTATGTGACTTAAATCGTCAGCATCGGTGGTCGCACATAAGTGCCCTGGAAGTTGTCCAGGAATGTGTCTGCCAGGTTCTCCCAACTTCCGATGGAGTTTGCTGGCAAGCTATTCAGCCAATGCCGAGCCGGCCCTTTGAGTTTTAGCAGGAGATACTTGATGGCGTGTAGATCATCCCCGCGTGCCATGTGAATGTGGAGGAAGAAATCCTCTATCCATACCGCGGGTTCTGTAGTGCCATCATATGATTCAATGTTCACGGGTTTAAACCCTTATGGGAATTCATGATCCATTACTTCATCAGTGAAGCATAGGGGGTGTGCGGCGCCTCGGTGCCGGGCTATATCACGACGCAGTTCATACAAGTCTTGTCTGCTGTATTCGGCCCGGCCGGATTTGCTTTTAGTATATCCGGCGTGATGGTCGTCATCACGCGTTGAGGCGCGCCCCCATGATCCGTAGACTGATCTTTTATGTCCTGATTTGTTTTCCAATACGTCTCGCAGGTCCTCCGTGTTTCCCTGGGCCTTGGTGTTTTTGTTTGGCTGGTGACGAGGTGAGGGCTGGAATTCGGGCTGATATGCCGCTTTGTCTCAGCCACGGGGCGGCCGGTCAGCCGCATCATACGCTGGTAGTGTAGGCTTTAATGCTTCCTCTTCGAGTTGGGGTAGCAACTTGCACTTTGGGAAACTTTTGGTTGGGCGTTCGAGTTCGTATTCCTCGGCTGCCAGGGCCTCGGTCCATCAATCCGCTAGCAGATCTTGATCAACCTGAAGCTGCTGCTGCTTTTTCTTCAGGCTTTTTGCTGTGGCAATAAGCCGGTGCTTGAAGCGCTCCTGCTTGACGGGATCCTCAGGCACGATAAATTCTTCATCGCCGAGGCTCGCCTCGTCTTCGGAGAGGGACATGTAAGTGTCATCTTCTGATTCTCCGTCTGTCGCCTGTTTCTTCGGGCTAGCTTGCCCATCCTCCTGCTTGAAGCCTGGCTGGAGGGGATTGTCTTTGTCTTCGGCACTATCCGCAGCGTTATTGTCTCTTGTGCCGGTATCGCTGCTTTTGCTATGGCGGGGCTTAGAGCGGCGCCGATGATGCCGGTGCTTAAGTTGCTTCTCGAGGGAATTATCCTCCGTTGCCTTATTGCCATCGCTTTCTTTGGGGGTGTCCACCATATATATATCATATGATGAGGTGGCAGTCCAGTGCCTTGTGGGCGGTAGTTCCTGTTCTTCTCATGCACCGTCGTCCATACCGTCGATGTCTTCGGAGCCGAAATCGAGCATGTCGGTTAAGTCGTCGACACTGGCTATTAAGTGGGTGGTGGGTGGGGAACGAATTTCTTCGTCGTCCGCCGCGCACTCGAGCCGGACATAGTTCGGCCGAGGGTCTCCTAACAAGGAAAGAGACCTTAATGAATTTAGCACGTCGCCTAGGGGCGAGTGCTGAAAGATATCCGCGGAGGAGAACTCCATGATCGGTGCCCAATCAGATTCGATAGGAACGGACGCAGGCGGTTCGGAGCTCGTGGCCGGGGAGGAATCCAAGGGTCCGGCAACACAGGTCTCGTAGGAGGTGAAGTCAGTATTCGGCTCTATCGCCGCTGAGTGTACGGCCTCCATGGCGGGATCCATCCACCCGTCCTCAGACGGCGTGATCTGCTCCGGTTTGAGGGCCGGAGTAGCCACAGGTGTGATCTCCCGAACACCGTCCGACGGCAGAGCTAAGTCATGCTCGTCGTGACTGTGCGGTGCACCTGACATGGGCTCGAATCCGTTGAAGATCAAGTCTCCACGGATGTCGGCGGTATAGTTTAAGTTTCCAAACCTGACCTGACCACCAGGGGCGTAGCTCTCGATCTTCTCTAGATGGCCATGCGAGTTGGCCCGCAGTAGGAAGCCTCCGAATACGAAGATCTGTCCGGGGAGGAAAACCTCACCCTGGATCACATCGTTGCCGATGATCGAAGGAGCCATCAAGCCTTTATCACGACGGCACAGTGGAACTCTCAATGAAAGCACCAATGTCGGTGTCAAAACCGGCGGATCTCGGGTAGGGGGTCCCGAACTGTGCGTCTAAGGCGGATGGTAACAGGAGGTGGGGGACACAATGTTTACCTAGGTTCGGGCCCTCTCGATGGAGGTAATACCCTACTTTCTACTTGATTGATCTTGATGATATGAGTATTACAAGAGTTGATCTACCACGAGATCGTAGAGGCTAAACCCTAGAAGCTAGCCTATGATTATAACTGTTGTTGTCCTACGGACTAAACCCTCCAGTTTATATAGACACCGGAAGGGGCTAGGGTTACACAGAGTCGGTTACAAGGGAGGAGATGTACATATCCGAATTGCCAAGCTTGCCTTCCACGCAAAGGAGAGTCCCACCCGGACACGGGGCGAAGTCTTCAATCTTGTATCTTCATAGTCCAACAGTCCGGCCAAAGTATATAGTCCGGCTGTCCGAGGACTCCCTCACCCCCCCGGTGTCTATATAAACCAGAGGGGTTAGTCCAGAAAGGACACACACATTACCATAGTCATATAGGCTAGACTTCTAGGGTTTAGCCATTACGATCTCGTGGTAGATCAACTCTTGTAATACACATATTCATCAAGATCAATCAAGCAGGAAGTAGGGTATTACCTCCATCGAGACGGCCCGAACCTGGGTAAACATCGTGTCCCCCGTCTCCTGTTACCATCGATCCTAGACGCACAGTTCGGGACCCCCTACCCGAGATCCGCCGGTTTTGCCCCCCTTGCTTATCTCCATCTTCTAGTCGCCCGCTCTTCTTCTTCCTCTTCTTCATCTCCCCGTCTTGTCGTAGCATCCATGGCGCTGATGACGAGGTTCTCCGCCACCGAGAAGGGGCCCCAAGGAGGGGTTGGGTTCGCCATCGCCCAAGAGAGGGTGTGGCCGGCCCCTCAAGCATGCCGCGACCTCGGCGGTAGGTCCTCGGTGGAACGGGCGCACTTCCTCGGGGGTCGGCGTCGCTTTGGGCGGCTGTGGCCGCGCTTCTTCTTGAGGCGGGGGACGCTATGGGCGAGGTAGCCCCTGCAATGAGGGGAGGCGTGCCGTGGTCGCCCGGCCTCCTCGGTCGCGCTTCCACTCGGCGGATGTGCACCTAGAGTTTGTCGTGTGGTCGGAGAGGCCCGCTGGCACCTGGCTCCCTCTCCCACGCTTCTTCGCCGGCGAGTTGCCGGTCGCCGGGCTTGACGGCCTCTGGCTGCAGGCTGACGGCTGCTGCAGCAGGGCTTCCTGGGTTGGGGTCGATGTCACCCTGATGGGCAGCGTGTCCTTGACCCGTGGCTGGCAGGCATTTTCCCGCGCACGAGGCATGAGCGGGAGGCGCACCCTTCATTTCATGTACGACGGCCTTGTGACCCTCTACGTGAGGGTGTTCGGTGAGGACGGCCGTCGTGTGGGGTGCTGCCCGAAAGATGGCAGCGGCGGCGATGAGCTTTTTCCTTGACAAGGGCCGCGACAGCGACGAGGGTGAGCTTGCCTTTGGCGACGGTCGCGCTTCATTCAGCAGCGGCGGCTCCGCCTCCGGTGAGAGCACCAACAGCGGCGGCTATGACCAACCACCGCGTCATCAGGCTCGCATCAGGGAAGGTGACGGGTTGTCTCGTCTCCGCACTCCGGTGAAGCGGGAGGAAGACTCGGACTGAGCCCGGGAGCTTCCGGAACCTGGCCTCGGGAGCTACTATAGTCGCGCGGGCCACTTTTGTTTAACCTTTCCTTTCTCCTGCATTTGAAAATATTAGAGGGCCCAGCTGGGGCGTGTAATGAACCTAGGTACTCGTGCCATTATGCTATGTTTGTTATTATGATGTTGTGCCGAGATACCGATATCCCGATTAGGTGCGGTTAGGATAACTTAGCTTGATACGCTTGCTATAGTCTCTGGGCCCGTGAGGGGGCGCCTTCTCCAGCAACATCTGGCGAAGTTTGCTTCTTAACGACTGAGGAGCCGTCATGCCTGAGGAGGCATCGTGCAGCTGCAGAATTATTAGTAAACTTCACAAGGTGTCATGCCCTTCCTTGCGCGAGCCCCTGAGCGTGTTGTGGCTGGTGCACTGTGTCACGAGGCCCGGAGGAACGGACTTGAGAGGGTGCGCGTGCCCACGAGCTCGTTTGAGAGCGTCTCGCAAGGATTTAAGGACTGAAGCTCTGGGGCGATAGTGCTTCGATGAGGAGTGGTCGCGGGCGAGCGCTTGATACGTCTCTGTCGTATCTATATTTTTTGATTGTTTCATGCCAATATTATATAAGTTTTACATACTTTTGGCAACTTTTTATATGACTTATTGGACTAACCTATTGATCCAGTGCCTTGTGCCAGTTCTTGTTTTCTGCATGTTTTTTGTATCGTAGAGTATCCATATCAAAGAAAGTCCAAATGAAATAAAATTTTACGGAGAATTATTTTGGAATATATGCGATTTTTGGGAGTTGGAATCACCGCAAACGGAGGCCCACACAGCCCACAAGACACCAGGGCGCGCTAGAGGCCCCTGGCGCATGGTGGTGGGTTGTGCCCTCCTAGAACGTCGGTTGGAGCTCTACTTCGGGCGCAAGGAAGCTTATATCCAGAAAAAATCGTGTTAAAATCTCAGCGCAATCGGAGTTATGGATCTCCCAGAATATAAGAAACGGTTTTCGGCCAGATCTGGAGAACACCAAACAGAAGAGAACAGAGAGGGAGATCCAATCTCGGAGGGGCTCCCGCCCCTCCGCTGCCATGGAGGCCGTGGACCATAGGGGGAACTCTCCTCCCATATAGGGCGGAGGCCAATGAAGAAGAAGGAGGCAGGCAGGCTCTCTCCCCTCTCTTCCGGTGGCGCCGGAGTGCCGCCGGGGCAACGATCGGGACGGCGATCTGCATCAACAATCTTGCTACCGTCAGCACGAACTTTACCTCCCTCTATGCAGCGGTGTAAATGTTCGCACACGAACACGTCACCGTGTACCTCCAACGGCGAGGGTGATGCACCGCAGCTCACGTCGAAGGAGACCCGTCCGGAAGCACGGTACGCAAGTAATCTCGCGGGCGCTTTTGAGGACCCGAAACCCCATGTGCCCGGGAGAGACCCCGTCTTGATGCACGGTGGCTATGGGCTTCCCTAGAGCCTCGAGGATTTCTGCCCTTCAATACGAAGAACGAACGAAGAACGAGAGAGAAAGAACAAGGGAGAGATGTAAAACTAGGGTAAAGAGTAGATGGGTTTTGCGATTGTGTGTTGTTGTTCAATCGGCCGTCACCCCTTAGGTATATAAGAGGCGGCTGGACTTTCTGTGCAAGGAAAAGGTTTGGATTCACGCCCAAAACCCTAGCCAAATTCGGATTGGTTTTTCCGAACTTTCCAAAACTGTTCGGTTTAAACTGGCTGCACCATGCGGGTCTTTTTTGTGGCAGTAAACGACCTCGGATGAAAATGTGCCCCAAAGCATATTTACTCGATTCGACGAGGCGAACAACTTTCGTGTTGAACGTTTATCAATTTGAGACAATCTTCAGGGCCAAATTGCTCACGCAAAACAGCTAGTTATTCACGCAACTCATCAGACATACCCACAGGTGTGTCTGGTTCTGGGCATCATGTTTTACTCACTTGAGGGTCGAGTTGTGCGGGCTCTAACTTTTGCATACGACCTCGGATTGGGACGATCTTTATATCAAAATCGATAGTTCTGATGAGACGAAGACAATTCGTGTAGATAAGTTTTCCATATGAGGTCGTCTTGAGGGCGTAATCAGCCGAAAAGTGTTCTGGATACGAAATCTCAGTACTTCGAACACAACTTCGGCCTTAGAGATGAAATTGGATGGCGATGACCTAAATATCAAAGTTTCTACTTTTGATGGTACGAAAGTTTCTCACTTTGAGCACTTTTCCATTTGAGGCCTTCTTAATAATGTTTTTGACAATGCTAAAATCTGGTGTCAACACATGCCCCCCTGTTTTTCGGCAAAAACATGCGTGCTGAAAAATAATTTCCAATGTATTCATTCTAAGGACGATGTTGACACTTCATCGGCCATTTATTCTTCTTAGGGCGATAATCATGTATCGGCCATGTTTATGCTAAGGGCGATAGTTATATATCGGCCGTTGATTTTAACTTCTTGTTCACATCATACCTTGTAACCGATTACCACCAATCGGCTTTAAAGAAATGATGAACCCGTTCCTTGTAGCACTAAGGAAATCAAACTCCGAGAGGTCACGCCCTGTTAAGCAATTAACATCGGGATGATTCCAATCCACCGATGCATCGGCCAAAGCAACACAAGCCGAATTATCCGCGTGAATGACTTCTACCTCATCATCGACCCATTGTATTAAGAATTGATGCATGGTAGATGGCACCCATTGGTTAGCCTGAACCCAATCACGGCCTAATATAACATTATAGTTACCTTGCACCTCGGCGATGAAGAATGTGGTGGCCAAAGTTTTACTTCCCACGGTGAGTTCCATGCACATCACACCTTTGGCCTCTGTCTTTTCTTTACCCTCAAATCCATTAAGTACCATATTGGTCTTCATCAATGCATCATCATCTAACCCCAACTTCTTGAAGACCGAGTAGGGAATAAGATTTACCACGGCACCACCATCAACGAGCATCCTAGCAACCGACGATCTGTTAATATAACCTTTGAGGTACAACGGCTTCAAGTGTTTCACCAGTTCTTTTGGCTTCTCTAAGATAGCATTCTTAGGACCAAAATCCAGCTGGGCTACCTCCCCTTCTTCACCTGTAGCACGAAACTCGGAAGGTAAGTAATATACCATATTAATATCCACACCTTCCTGAACCGGCGTAGATTCATAATCCACCATCTCATCTTCATCTACCAATGTGTATATTAGGCTTAAAGTTTCCTCAATTGAAGGGGATGTTTTAGGTGGTGTGGACAATGTAATAGGGGTCGCATCATCCTCTTTCGGTGGTGAAGGTATTGCTTCAGGTAATGTAGAAGCATCTGTGTTTTGTTTTTGTTTAGGCCTCCACACTTGTTTTGTGAGTGCCATGGGCCGAATTTCACTCAACAATTCGTCCCTTTGCCTCTCCTCTTTATGCTCTACCTTGTCGTGGTTCCTAATGTGTTGTAATCTCCTTTTCATGGTCTTAGTTAAATCGGGTGGACACCACTTAGGTTGAGTATATTTGGGATCCCTTGGTTTGGCCTTGCTTGTGCTCGCCTCATGATCATTAACCATGGAACCCTGCTGAACAATAACAATATCACCATTGGAAGTAGTCAGATTACCAACAACCGGCTTTTCGATCTCCTTTTGCTTGTCACATTCTGCAATTTCCGCATTAGGTGACTTAACACGCCACACTTTTTTGTTGGCCTTGCTTGGAGAAATTTTTGTTGGCCGATTAGCACCATAGCTCAAACGGCCTTGTGTGCGATAATAAAGCCTCTCGCGAGCAAGCCTTCTAGGTGCTGCCCGCCCCATATGAAAAGCCTAAGGAGCCACTGGGGGCTGCCCCCATCCTCCACTGAAGCCTCTCGTGTAATATGGCGCATAGGAGGGTTGTGACATCCATGTCGGTGGCCATGACCCATATGGCCTTGCATAGCATTGAAACTCTTGCTCCGGAGGCAATCTTGAACGCTTTGAATGTGATGGCCGATTAGAACTAGAACCGGCCGCTTGACTTGCATATTTGGATAGCAACATATCAAAAGTTGGCCTGATTCGCTTGCGCTTAGCTTCACTCTTTTCCCACTTGCCAAGTTCTGAATTCTTGGGCTTGATAAGTCTAACATGAATATTTTCTTGTACTTGTGGTTGCCCCACGAGTGCAGGATTTTTTATGGTGATCTTCAATACTTCCTTGCCATCGGGTTTCTTATCAAGCACAACTTCTCGTCGCAAGACTTTGTCGCCCTCCTTGCCTTTCCTACGTTCACCAATAACAACATTATCTTTATTAGCAGATTCGGCTATGCTAGGCCGAATCAACATTTTCTTTCCCTCCAAGTCCATGGTGTTTATCGGGAAGGGTTGTTTATCAACTTGCATCTCAGCAAAATTCAATCGTCCGTCATTAATGGCCGATTGTATCTGTCGTCAAAAAACATTGCAATCGTTAGTAGCATGAGAAAATGAATTATGGTACTTGCAATAAGCACGCCGTTTCATCTCCTCAAACGGAGGTATGGTGTGTGATATTCTAATCATCTTATCTTTCAAGAGGGCATCAAATTTTTTATCACACTTAGATATATCAAAAGTAAACTTCATCTCCTCATCACGATTCTTGCGAATCGGCTTAAGAGCACTGCATGTATAGGGTCTGGCCTTTGAGGACCAAACAAATTCAGTAGTATAAACATCAACCTCATCGTCCGAATTATCATCATTGTGTTCAACCGTACGCATTCTAGGACGATCGGTTGTAGACCTATGAATCTCTTTACTTCGATTCTCTTGAGCCAAAGCTTTTTGTAAGACTTGATTAATGCTAAAAAACTCATAAATTTCTAGCCTCTCTTTAATGTGAGTTTTCAAACCATTAAGAACAAGATCTGCCAAGTCTCTCTCAGTTATTACTAAGCTATAACATCGGTTTTTATATCTCTAAATCTTTCGACATAATCAGTGACCGATTCATCATGTTTTTGCCTAACCGATGTAAGATGTGACAACTTTAGCTCATTATCGCCGCTATAAAAGTGATCATGAAACTTTTGCTCTAATTGCGACCATAAGAGAATTGAGCCATGTGGTAAAGCAGCAAACCATGAAAATGCGGTGCTAGTTAAAGACAAGAGAAATAAACGCACTTTCAACTCTTCTATGGAACCTGCTTCACCCAACTGTGCTAGATATTGACTCACATGCTCCCAAGTTGTTTTCGTACCCTCACCACTAAATTTAACAAAATCAGGAACCTTATAACCTTGAGGGTAAGAAATTGCATCGAAGTGTTCAGGATAAGGCTTTTGGTACACACAACTCTTTACTTTCGGCTCGTTTCCGAAAGTTTCTAGAAACATCTTATGCAAATCCTCCCATAATTTAGCTAAAATTGGATCCGAGGAAGATGAAGATGTTTGTGGCAATGACATAGGAGCAACTTGAGTACTATCTATTGGTGCAACTTGTGGGATGGGTGCCGAACCATAATTCGGCGGAAGACCAAACATGCTTGCGCCTATGGGTGGTGTGACAAAGTGATTCGGCGTTGACGCTGAATTGGGCACACTCATAATAGGATTAGGATATGCAGGTGCAGCCACAAGCTGGTTGGTTTGACTAGGGTTAAAATTCAACGGCATACTATATTGTTGTTGTATAGGAGGTGCCGATGAAATAGGTAAAGTTAGACTAGGGTTTTCAGATACACCAACAGTACCACTAGATGACGCAGGCATATTTTTCTTAGCATTAGTATTTGCCATAAAAGAATTGTACATCATCACATTACCCTTACTAACAAGACTTTCAATCACAGCCACTTGCTCTGGAGAAATTTTTTTACTCACAGTGATTACATCTTGTTCGTCAATGAGGGGAGGAAAATTGACGTTTCCAACCGGAGTGATCTTGCCTTGACGGTCCTTCTTGAAACTTGCAAGAAACGCCTCCAAATCCTCCTCCTCATGCTTCTTGAGCTTTTCAAAAGCCTCTTCACGCTGCTTCTTGCGTGTTTCATAGGCTTGGCGATGTTCCTCGGATAGTTCATCAAGACTGGGCTTAATGATGTTATCGGCGTCCACTTCTGAGGGCTTGGGGAGATTAGACATGGTTGATGATGACTCTTGATCTTTCGTCCACAGCGGAGTCGCCAAAAAGTGTGTTCCCACACGAACACGTCACCGTGTACCTCCAACGCCGAGGGTGATGCACCGCAGCTCACGTCGAAGGAAACCCGTCCGGAAGCGCGGTACGCAAGCAATCCGGCGGGTGCTTTTCAGGACCCGAAACCCCACACGCCCGGGAGGGACCCCGTTTGGACGTGCAGCGGCTATGGGCTGCCTTAGGTCAGTTCGCCCGCCCCTAGAGCCTCGAGGATCGCTGCCCTTCAACACGAAGAACGAGGGAAGAACGAGAGAGAAAGAACAACGGAGAGATGTAAAATTAGGGTAACAAGTAGATGGGTTTTGCGATTGTGTGTTGTTGTTCAATCGGCCATCACCCCTTAGGTATATAAGAGGCGGCTGGACTTTCCGTGCAAGGAAAAGGTTTGGATTCACGGACAAAATCCTAGTCAAATTCGGATTGGTTTTGTCCGAACTTTCCAAAACTGTTCGGTTTAAACTGGCTGCACCTTGTGGGTCTTTTTTATGGCAGTAAATGACCTCGGATGAAAATGTGCCCAAAAGCATATTTACTCGATTCGACGAGGCGAACAACTTTCGTGTTGAACATTTTTCAATTCGAGACCATATACAGGGGCAAATCGCTCACGCAAAACAGCTAGTTATTTACGCAACTCATCAGACATTCCCACATGTGTGTCTGGTTCCGGGCGTCATGTTTTGCTCACTTGAGGGTCGAGTTGTGCGGGCTCTAACTTTTGCATACCACCTTGGATTAGGACGATCTTCATATCAAAATCGATCATTTCGATGAGACGAAGACAATTCGTGTAGATAAGTTTTCCATATGAGGCCGTCTTGGGGGCGTAATCAGCCGAAAAGTGTTTTGGATACGAAATCTCAGTACTTCGAACACAACTTCGGCCTTAGAGATGAAATTGGATGGCTATGACCTACATATCGAAGTTTCTCCTTTCGATGGTACGAAACTTTATCACTTTGAGCACTTTTCGATTTGAGGCCTTCTTAAGTATGTTTTTGACAATGCCAAAATCTGGTGTCAACAGTAACACCTCTTTTCCCCGCTGTAATCTATACTTAAACATGGTGCTCAACTCCATATCTTATTTCCCAATGATCTATGGTTATCCTATAATGTTTGAGTAGATCCGTTTTGTCCTATGGGTTAATCGTGATCTTGGTTGGTATGATTGTATATTTTATTTATGGTGTTGTCCTACGGTGCCCTCCGTCTCGCGCAAACGTGAGGGGCCCCCTCTATAGGGTGTTGCAATATGTTCATGGTCCGCTTATGGTGGGTTGCGAGAGTGATAAAAACTTAAACCCGAGTAACTGGGGTTTGACGTATGGGAGTAAAGAGGACTTGACACTTAATGCTATGGTTGGGTTTCACGACGTTAATGATCTTTAGTAGTTGCGGATGCTTGCTAGGGGTCCAATCATCTGTGCATATGATCGAAGTGGAGAAAGTATGTTAGCTCATGCCTCTCCCTCATACAAAATTACAAGAATGATTACCGGTACTTGTTATCGATTGCCTAGGGACAAATAACTTTCTTGTTGACAAAAGCTATCCACTTTTAATACCTTGCAATTTATTCGTAGTTTTATTCTCGCAAAGTACTCATAGTTTCATCCTTGCAAAATAGCTTCATACTTGTTTCTGGTAAAAGCAAACATCAAGTGTGCGTAGAGTTGTATCGGTGGTCGATAGAACTTGAGGGAATATTTGTTCTGCCTTTAGCTTCTCGTTGGGTTCGACACTCTTATTTATCGAAGAAGGCTACAAACGATCCCCTATACTTGTGGGTTATCCTTTTTCTGGCGCCGTTGCCGGGGAGCAATAGCATGGGGTGAATATTCTCGTGTGTGCTTGTTTGCTTTATCACAAAGTAGTTTTTATTTTTTGTTCTAAGTTGTTCTCTATCTTTAGTTATGGATATGGAACACGAAACACCAAAAAAATTAATGGTACTTGCTACTCATGGAGATGGGGAACCTCCTAAAACCCTCGATGCTCGTTATGTGAAAAATATTATGCACTACTTTGATAATCCTGAGAAAACCCCATTCAACTTACTAATGGGAGTAACATTGGATCAACGTGAATACTTTAGGGATTATCGCTTGACACAAAAAGGGAAAAATTTATGGGATCAAATTCATATGTTGCATTGGTATGCTTGGAATTTATGTCAGAGATATGATTTTACTTGTTGCTCTAGGATGAATGCTCCACATCTTCCATTTTCATGTGAATTCAATGAAAATGAAACCTTGGCTTCTTATGCTAATGGTATATATGATTATTATGATGTGGAACGAATAGAAGAATTTGTTGCTCTTAAGGGTGCCTATGAAATTGAATCTTTGTTTGAGAAGTATGAAGCTTTTGATGATGATGTTTATAGACCTGAAAATTTTGCCATCCTTAAATACTGCTATGATAATTATAAATATAATTCCGATATTGATGAATTTATTGAGAAAGTCTCCGCTGTCCAAGAAGAGACTAACTTTTTGCAGGAGTCTATGGAAGAAGAAATTGATGAAACTATGAGCTCATTGGATGAAAAAGATAATAAGGAGAGCGAAGAACAAATGGAGGAAGAGTAGAATAGCTACCCGTGCCCACCTTATAATGAGAGTAACTCTTCAACTCATACATTATTTAATTTCCCTTCGTTCTTACCGAAGCATGAATGCCATGAAAATTGCTATGATCCCGTTGATTCATTCAAAATATCCCTTTTTAATGATGCTTGCTATGCTTGTGGCCAAGATGCCAATATGAATTATGCTTATGGAGATGAATTTTCTATAGTTCCTTATATTAAGAATGAAATTGTTGCTATTGCACCCACACATGATAGTCCTATTATCTTTTTTAATTCTCCCAACTACACTATATTAAGGATTATATTGATGGGTTGACTTTTACCACTACACATGATGATTTTGATGAATATAATATGCATGTGCTTGCTGCTCCTACTTGCAATTATTACAAGAGAGGAACTATATCTCCACCCTTCTATGTTTCCAACCTGGTAAAATTGCAAGAAACTGCTTATGCTATGTATTGGCCTTTACTTGATGTGCATGAATTGTTCTTGTATGATATGCCGATGCATAGGAAGAGAGTTATACTTCGTCATTGCATGATATATGTTGCTTTGTGCTCACTATTAAATGCCAAATCATAGTTAATTAAAATTGGCTTTGATATACCTTGGGATCCGGGTGGATCCATTACTTGAGAACTTTGTGCCTAGCTTAATGGCTTTAAAGAAAGCGCTGCCAGGGAGACAACCCGGAAGTTTTAGAGAGTCATTTATTTCTGTTGAGTGCTTTTATATAGTTTAAAAACAAAAAAATATAGGGGATAACCTTAAAACTTCACAAAAAGAAAAGTGAAAGTGAGAAGGATGAGCACCGTGGAAGCGGGAGCATGCCTTGAACTTTGTTCATGCCCATGGAAACTTTGTGAATCTTGAATTGCAGAAATTTTTAAAAAATAATAATTATCCCCTTGTACAATTCCATTGTATTATAAAAATAATGTGCCAAGGTTTGCCTTTAGGATGTTTAAATTGCTTGTTGGTTTGTGCGGTGCAAAACAGAAACTTTGGCTGTAGTGCACGATTTTACATTTTTTACTGGGATGTCAAATGGTTCTGAAACCCTTTGCACTATCTTTATATACAAAATGTTTATTTTTCCTAATTGTTTCAGAATTTTTGGAGTACCATAAGTATGGTGAATGTTCAGATTACTACAGACTGTCCTGTTTAAGACAGATTCTATTCTTGATGCATTGTTTTGCTCGTCTTGATGAAACTATCGATTTTTATCGGTGGTATAAGCCATGGAAAAGTTATATTACAGTAGATACAATGCAAAAACAAAATATGAATTGGTTTGCAACAGTACTTACAGTAGGGATTTTCTTTATTATACTAACGGATCTTACCGAACTTTCTGTTGAGTTTTGTGTGGATGAAGTGATCAAAGATCGAGGAGGTTTCGATATGAGGAGAAGGAGGAGAGGCAAGTGCTCATTCTTGGGGATGCCCAAGGCACCCCAAGTAAATCTTCAAGGAGACTCAAGCGTCTAATCTTGGGGATGCCCCGGAAGGCATCCCATCTGTCTTCAACAAGTATCGGTATGTTTTCGTTTTCGCTTCGTTCGCGTGACATGTGCAAATCTTGGAGCGTATTTTGCTTTTAGTTTCCATTTTTCTTTTATGCACCATGCTGGTATGAGATAGTCCATGGTTGATTTATAGAATTCTCATTGCACTTCACTTATATCTTTCGAGTATGGCCTTTATAGAATGCTTCATGTGCTTCACATATATTATTTGAAGTTTGGGTTGCCTATTTCTCTTCACATACAAAACCGTTATTTGAAGAATGCTCTTTTGATTCACTTATATTTATTAGATTATGATCGTTTATAGAAAGAATTAAACTCTCTTGCCTCACTTATATCTATTTAGAGAGCCAATAGGAATTGGTCAATTGCATGGTTAGTCATAAAATCCTACATAAAACTTATGGAGCACCGAATATGATATGTTTGATTCCTTGCAATAGTTTTGCGATATAGAGATGGAATATGTGGGAGGTAATAGTAAATGGTTGTGTTTAGTAGGAATAATGGTGTTACGGTTTGTGATTCCCGAAGCATGCATGTATAGTCTTTCGTTATGCTATGAAGTTGGAGCATGATTTATTATTGATTGTCTTCCTTATGAGTGGCAGTCGGGGATGAGCGATGGTCTTTTCCTACCAATCTATCCCCCTAGGGGCATGCGTAGTAGTACTTTGCTTCGAGGGCTAATAAACTTTTGCAATAAGTCTATGAGTTCTTTATGACTAATGTGAGTCCCTGGATTATACGCACTCTTACCTTTCCGCAATTTGCTAGCCTCTACGGTACCATGCATTGCCCTGTCTCACATCGAGACGTGGTGCAAACTTCGTAGGCGCATCCAAACCCCGTGATATGATACGCTCTATCACACATAAGCCTTATTATATATTCCTCGAAACAGCCACCATACCTAGCTATTATGGCTTTTCCATGGTCATTCTGAGATATATTGCCATGCAACTTCCACCACTTCTGTTTGATGACTTGAGCATCCATTGTTATATTGCTTTGCATGATTATATAGCTGACATAGTAGTTGTGGCTCAGCCACCGTTCATAATATTTCATACATATTACGCTAGATCATTGCACATCCTGGTACATTGCCAAAGGCATTCATATAGAGTCATACGTTGTCATAGGTATCGAGTTGCAATTTTTATTTCTTTTGAGTTATAAGTAAATAGAAGTGTGATGATCATCATTATTCATTTTTAGAGCGGTGCCCCAGTGAGGAAAGGATGATGGAGACTATGATTCCCCCACAAGTCAGGATGAGACTTCAGGCAATGAGAGAAAAATAAAAAAAATAAAAAAAAATAAAAAGAAAAATTAATAAATAAACAAAGAGAGAAGGGGCATTGTTAGTATCCTTTACCACACTTGTGCTTCAAAGTAGCACCATGTTTTTCATATGGAGAGTCTCCTATGTTGTCACTTTCATGAACTAGTGGGAATTTTTCATTATAGGATTAGATGCACACCCACTTAGTTTTCATATTGAGCTTTCATACACTTATAGCTCTTAGTGCATTCGTTGTATGGCAATCCCTACTCCTCACGTTGATATCGATTGATGGGAATCTCCATAGCCCGTTGGTTAGCCGCGTCGATGTGAGACTTTCTTACTTTTTTGTCTTCTTTATATTTACCCCTATCATCATACTCTATTCCACCCGTAGTGCTATATCCATGCCTCGCGCTCATGTATTGCGTGAGGGTCAAAAAAGCTCAAGAGCGTTAAAAAGTATGAACCAATTGCTCGGCTTGTCATCGGGGTTGTGCATGATAAATACTTTGTGTTAAGAAGACAAAGCATGACAAGACTATATGATTTTGTAGGGATAGCTTTCATTAAATTGATATTTTGAAAGACATGATTATTTGTTGGGATGCCTAAGTATTGATTTCTTTCTGTCAATAGACTATTGCTTTGAATCGCTTATGTCTTAATATTCATGCCATGATTAGATATATGATCATGTTTTTGCTAGGTAGCATTCCACATCAAAAATTATCTTTTTTATCATTTACCTACTCAAGGACGAGCAGGAATTAAGCTTGGGGATGTTGATATGTCTCCGTCGTATCTATAATTTTTGATTGTTTCATGCCAATATTATACAAGTTTTACATACTTTTGGCAACTTTTTATATGATTTATTGGACTAACCAATTGATCTAGTGCCCAGTTCCTGTTTTCTGCATTTTTCTGTATCGCAGAGTATCCATATCAAACGAAGTCCAAATGAAATAAAATTTTACGAAGAATTATTTTGGAATATATGTGATTTTTGGGAGTTGGAATCACCGCAAACGGAGTCCCACACAACACACAAGACACCAGGGTGCGCCAGAGGCACCTGGCGCGTGGTGGTGGGTTGTGCCCTCCTCGAACATCGGTTGGACCTCTACTTTCAGTGCAAGGAAGCTTATATCCGGAGAAAAATCGTGTTAAAATCTGAGCGCAATCGGAGTTACGGATCTCCCGAAATATAAGAAATGGTTTTCGGCCAGATCTGGGGAACACGAAACATAAGCGAACAAAGAGGGAGATCCAATCTTGGAGGGGCTCCTGCCCCTCCGCTGCCATGGAGGCCATGGACCAGAGGGGGAACTCTCCTCCCATCTAGGGGGGAGGCCAAGGAAGATGAAGAAGGAGGGGGGCTCTCCCCCCTCTCTTCCGGTGGCGCCGGAGTGCCGCCGGGGCAACGATCGGGACGACGATCTACATCAACAATCTTGCTACCGTCAACACCAACTTTCTCCCCCTCTATGCAGCGGTGTAAAACCTCTTCCCCCCTCTGTAATATCTACTTAAACATGGTGCTCAATTTCATATATTATTTCCCAATGATCCATGGTTATCCTATGATGTTTGAGTAGATCCGTTTTGTCTTATGGGTTAATCGTGATCTTGATTGGTATGATTGTATATTTTATTTATGGTGCTGTCCTACGGTGCCCTCCATCTCGCGCAAACGTGAGGGGCCCCTGCTGTAGGGTGTTGCAATATGTTCATAGGATAACCATAGATCATTAGGAAATAATATACAATCACATATGGTGGGTTGCGAGAGTGACAAGAACTTAAACCCGAGTAACTGGGGTATGATGTATGGGAGTAAAGAGAACTTGACACTTCATGCTATGGTTGTGTTTCACGACCTTAATGATCTTTAATAGTTGCGGATGCTTACTAGAGGTCCAATCATAAGTGCATATGATCCAAGTAGAGAAAGTATGTTAGCCCATGCCTCTCCCTGATATAAAATTACAAGAATGATTACCGGTACTTGTTATTGATTTCCTAGGGACAAATGACTTTCTTGTTGACAAAAGCTATCCACTTTTATTACCTTGCAAATTATTCGTAGTTTTATTCTTGCAAAGTACTCGTAGTTTTATCCTTGCAAAATAATTTCATACTTGTTTCTGGTAAAGCAAACATCAAGTGTGCATAGAGTTGTATCGGTGGTTGATAGAACTTGAGGGAATATTTGTTCTGCCAGTAGCTCCTCGTTGGGTTCGACACTCTTATTTATCAAAGAAGGCTACAAACGATCCCCTATACTTGTGGGTTATCAGCACCCAGTGCGCACACCTACCCAGCCCCCACGCGCGGGGCGCGTGAGGAGGAGCGACGGGCAACTGCCGCTCTTCCTGGGACAAGGCTGGAGAGGCGAATGAACAAGAGGAAGAAAAGTTCCAGCTCTGGAAAACGAGAAACTCAAAAACTCCAAATTCCATTAAGAAGTTGCAAACTAACTACAGAAAGCAAGCAAAAGAACAGCCGCGTCCGGCACCTAATCTAGTCTTCTCACCAGCGCAGAGCTAAGTGCTGCCACTAAGACGTGGGAGGGAGCCCCCGTGAGGCCCGCGGGTGACACACAGGAGACTCCGGGGTCTGTACAACCCCACTCATTATTACATGAGAGTTTCATGAGCGGATACCTTCAGAGGCACGAGGCCTTTCTTCATGTGTAGAGCTTCCAGAGGTGCTGGATGTTCCAGGTTTTCTGGATGGGGACCCCGTCATGCGTCTCCATGCGTGCAGCGCCAGGCCTGGAGACACGGGCGATCCTAAACGGGCCCTCCCACATGGGTGAGAGCTTATGCACCCCCTCCCTAGAGAGCACCCGTCTTAGCACGAGATTACCCACCTCGAGCGTCCTCAAGCAGACGATGTGGCAGTGGTACCGCTGTGGCGCCTGCTGGTACCTTGCCGCTCGGAGAGAGGCTTGACGGCGGCGTTCCTCCCCCAGCACGAGGTCCATCCCCCGCGTGGCGTCCTGGCATGCCTCATCAAACGCCAAGACCCGCCTGGAGTGATGCTTGACCTCGTGACGGAGAACCGCTTCGGCTCCGTAGACGAGGAAGAACGGAGTCTCTCCCGTCAGCTTGGTGGCGGTGGTGAGGATGGACCACAGCATGGACTGGAGCTCATCGAGCCAGCCCCTGCTGCAGGCCTCGAGCTTCTTCTTGAAGGTCCTTGCCTTGAGGCCTCTCAAGACCTCTGTGTTGGCGTGCTCGGCTTCTCCATTGCTCCTGGGGTGTGCCACCGAAGCGTAGCATATCTGCGTTCCAAGGTTAGCACAATATGTTTTGAAAAGGTTGATGGTGAACTATGAGCCATTATCGGTGATGATGCGGTTAGGAACCCCGAACCGTCTCACGAGGCCTTTGATGAACTTGATGGCCGAGCCAACCGGGATGGTGCGGACAGCTTCCCCTTCCGCCGTGATGCCCCCGATTTGACCGTACACTAATCATGCACGCAAATGTGTACGATCAAGATCAGGGACTCACGGGAAGATATCACAACACAACTCTAAAACATAAATAAGTCATACAAGCATCATAATAAAAGCCAGGGGCCTCGAGGGCTCGAATACCTGTGCTCGATCGTAGACGAGTCAGCGGAAGCAACAATATCTGAGTACAGACATAAGTTAAACAAGTTTGCCTTAAGAAGGCTAGCACAAACTGGGATACAGATCGAACGAGGCGCAGGCCTCCTGCTTGGGATCCTCCTAACTACTCCTGGTCGTCGTCAGCGGGCTGCACGTAGTAGTAGGCACCTCCAGTGTCGTAGGTGTCATCGTCGACGGTAGCGTCTGGCTCCTGGACTCCAACATCTGGTAGCGACAACCAGGTAGAAGGAAAGGGGGAAAAGAGGGAGAGAAGCAACCGTGAGTACTCATCCAAAGTACTCGCAAGCAAGGAGCTACACTACATATGCATGGGTATATGTGTAAAGGGCCATATCAGTGGAATGAACTGCAGAATGCCAGAATAAGAGGGGGATAGCTAATCCTGTCGAAGACTACGCTCCTAGCCATCTCCATCTTGCAGCATGTAGAAGAGAGTAGATTGAAGTCCTCCAAGTAGCATCGCATAGCATAATCCTACCCGGCGATCCCCTCCTTGTCGCCCGGTTAGAGAGCGACCACCGGGTTGTATCTGGCACTTGGAAGGGTGTATTTTATTCAGTATCCGGTTCTAGTTGTCATAAGGTCAAGGTACAACTCCGAGTCGTCCTTTTACCGAGGGACACGGCTATTCGAATAGATAAACTTCCCTGCAGGGGTGCACCACATAACCCAACACGCTCGATCCCATTTGGCCGGACACACTTTTCTGGGTCATGCCCGGCCGGGGAAGATCAACACGTCGCAGCCTCACCTAGGCTCAACAGAGAGGTCAACCGGTCTGGGCCCATCGCGCATTGCACACCTGCACGTTGCGTGCGCGGCCGGAAGCAGACCTAGCCTAGTAGGCGTTCCAGTCCAATCCGGCGTGCGCCGCTCCGTCGCTGACGTCAAGAAGAGCTTCGGCTGATACCACGACGTCGGGATACCCATAACTACTCCTGCGTAGATGGTTAGTGCGTATAGACCGAATGGCCAGACTCAGATCAAATACCAAGATCTCGTTAAGCGTGTTAAGTATCCGCGAACGCCGACCAGTGCCAGGCCCACCTCTCTCCTAGGTGGTCTCAACCTGCCCTGTCGCTCCGCCATAAAGTAACAGTCGGGGGCCGTCAGGAACCCAGGCCCACCTCTACTGGGATGGAGACACCTGTCCTTTCAGCCCCCTCATCAGAATCACTTGCGGGTACTCAACGAGCCGACCCGACTTTAGTGACCACATGTGTCATGTATATAATGCATATAGTATATACCCGTGATCACCTCCCGAAGTGATCATGGCCCAGTAGTATAGCATGGCAGACGGACAAGAGTGTAGGGCCACTGATGGAACAGTAGCATCCTATACTAAGCAGTAGGATAGCAGGTAAGGGTAACAACTGTAGCAACAATGATAGGCTATGCATCAGGATAGGATTAACGGAAAGCAGTAACATGCTACACTACTCTAATGCAATCAGTATTGAGAAGAATAGGCGATATCTGGTGATCAAGGGGGGGGGGCTTGCCTGATTGCTCTGGCAAGTAGGAGGGATCGTCAACTCCGTAGTCCAACTGGACAGCAGCAGCGTCGGTCTCGTAGTCTACCGGAGAAGGAGAGGGGGGGAAACAGTAAATACGAAGCAAACAAAGCATCACAAAACATAAGGAGGCCAAACGCGGTGCTAGGTATGCCCTAACGCGGTAGGAGGTGATACCGATGAAGGGGGGGAACATCCGGGAAAGTATTCCCGATGTTTCGCATTTTCGGACAGATGAAACGAAGGGGGAAAGTTGCGAGTTCGATATGTTAGGGGTGTGTGGCGGACGAACGGGCTGCGTATCCGGATTCATCTCGTCGTTCTGAGCAACTTTCATGTACAAAGTTTTTCCATCCGAGCTACGGTTTATTTTATATTAAATTTTACAGATTTAAATCATTTTTAGAATTTAATAAATTAATTTAATTCGAAATTTAATTAATGCATCAGCATGACATCAGCATGACGTCAGCAGTCAACGTTGACCGTTGACCTGGTCAACCTGACAGGTGGGTCCCACCTGTCAGGGGCTGTTAGCTAATTAACAGTAGTTAATTAGGTTAATTAATCTTAATTAGTTAATATTAACAGGTTAATTAAGTTAATTAATTATCTTTTATTATTTATTTATTTTTATTAATTTAGTTTTTTTAAATCATTTCATTCATTTTTTAAAACGTTCTCTGGGCGGGGCCCATGTGTCATAGGCCCCAGGGGCCTAACGGGCGCACGGGCGCTGGGCGGAGCCGGGCGTCGGGCGTCGTCGCCCGACTGGGCGAGCGCCCAAATCGACGGGCAGGGGGGGCGCCAGCCACGGGCATGGCGAGGCCACCGGCGCCCACGACGCCGGCCAAGGGAGGCGGCGGAGGGCGGCGCCACGGGAGGGAGGAGAGGGCGGAGACGAGGCGAGCGGCGGTTCCGGCGATCTGCAGCAGCGCCGGCGAGGTAGGGTAGCGAGGGGCGCGGGCAAGGGCTCGGCAGGCGGGGCACGGGGCAGGGGCGACCGGCAGCGGTGGCCGTGGGCGAGGTAGGGCACGGCCACGGGGCACGGGTGGGCGCGCCCCGAGCAGTGTGCAGGGGAGCGGGCGAGCGGCGTGGTGGCGCTAGGTGAGGGCGGGCGCGTCCGCGCACGACGGCGCGTCGTGCGGTGAGTAGGGGAGGGCGCGCGTAGGCCGGATCCGGTGACGCGGAAAGGGGAAAAAGGCGGGGCGCTCACGAGGGGAACGTAGGGCACAGGGCAGCGGGCTCGGGGAAGCTCGGGGTGGCCGGCGATGGAGAGGCAAGGAGGCGATGCCGACGAGGTGGCGAAGGTGCTGGGGTCCGGCGACCGCGAGCGGCGAAGCCGGGGCGGCGCCAGGGGGCAGTGGCGGTCTTCGGGGAGGAAGGCGAGGCGTCCAACGAGTGACGGGCGGCGACAGGGAGGAGGTCCGGCGACGGCGTCGTGGCCGACGCGGCGACAGGGGCAGTCGGGGTCGAGCCCCGGTCCAGATCGGGAGGGGGGAAGAGGCGTGTGGGAGATCGTGGGGAGAGGGGATCGCGTGAGGGGGGAAGTGGGGTGTCGCTAGGGTTTCGGGCACCGAGGGGAGGTTAGTAGAGGGCGCGGTTGGGCCGGCCTGGTGGACTAGTAGCCTGCTGGGCCGAGGCCCAATTGGGAGGGGGGTTGCTTTCTCTTTTTTTAGTTTTGTTTTCTGTTTTCTTTTCTTTATATATTTTATTTTCTATTTTATTCTTTTAATTCCTGTTTTATAAAATATAAATACAACTCCTAAATTAATGTTATAATTTATTCTACTGCCCCAAAAAGTTTGACACCTAATTAAAATAGTTTGCATTATTATTATTTTTAAAAGGCATTTAATTAATTGTCATAGCATTTGTTTTAATTACTTTAGAGCCTTTAAACATTTTATAAAAGTGTGGTTTCTCCACAATAATTACCTATGCATTATTTGGCAACACCCCAACATTTTAGTTTTAATATTTGAAAATCTTTACCGTTTGACTTTATTTTAAGTTTGAATTTCGAATCGATTTTGAACTAACACGAGATTAACAACAGTAACCATGGTGACATGGCATCATTAACGTGGGATTACTGTACAATAATTATCCGGGCGTCACAATTCTCCTCTACTACAAGAAATCTCGTCCCGAGATTTAAGATGGGAGTAAGGGGGAAGGGATTTTGTTACGAAATTCTAACGGGTCTTCTCGGTGTTGGTTGCTCTTCTCGAAGAGGTCGATACATTACATTGACGTCTTCATTTTCCTGCTTCAGGTCATCATGATGAAGCTGGCATCCTTTCTTCGGGAACTCCATCGTACTTACGAAGGACAAGGGGTAACTTCGGAATAACAGACCTCTGAACGGTTGACTATCTGGTTGATAACATCGGGGAAGGTGGCGGAAAGTAACTCTCGAATGGAAATTTAAGACAATATCGAGAGCAAAGTAAGGAGGTATCGTGGGGAAGTTTTGAGCGGGCAGGCAATCGTTCGATGCCTGAAGGGTTCAGAGCAACGGGAATAAGTATTGTGTCTGATACCAAAATTGATGATCTCACGAAAGGTGGCACGTGAATTACATATGAAGCCAAACGTGAGAAATAACCTTGGGAACAGGGGGTGTACAAGAGAGTCAGGTTTCGATCCTGTGGAACTGTGGGTTATGGGCCCACCATGTGGTTTTTTTTATAGGAGCAGTGACATCTTGCACGGTCATGATAGCAGGGCATGTCAGAGAGTACCCTGTCAGTTATGTCGGCAACACGTTGGTACCAAGGGCGAGGGACGAAGAGAACCATTTTCCTGCTCGTTGAACGAGGCGGACCAATAGGCAAAGTTCTCGTCCATCGGTGGTTACCGGAAGGCTATCAACAAAAGCAACAGGGTCTTACTGACAGGGTTGTACACCAAGGTGTTTACATAAGCAGAAGAACATTACTACTTAGATCATATAGATCACCAGAAAGGTTAAACAAAACAATGGAAAGGAAAATGTGATCATCAGATTAAACAGAACAATGGAAAGGAAAATGTGTTGAAGCACATATTTCAGGGATATATCCTTCCCAAGGACAAGCCAAGCAAGATATGCATGACAGGATATAATGTAGAAAACTCTTTGGGGTAAGCGGAGAGAAATTTCAAGACATTACCCATACAACGGTGTTTGGATAATTGAGCAGGAAACATTTAGCATTGGGCTCCAAATGTTCTTGTTGAAAATCGGAGTATCACAAACACGCTTCGAGATAGCATCGACATGGACTTCAAGCAAAGGTCAGACTTTGGAAACACAAAGGATCATCATGGAATAGCTTGTGGAATAAGGCTCACAATTGCCTCATGGAAGAATCGCTAAGCTTGCTAAAAGGAAACTATAACAATAGGTCCTCCGGCCAGTTGTGCTAGGCATGACATCGCCCTACCGGGTCATATAAAGACCAATGTATAACTCTTGGAAATATGTTCCAACCATCATATCTGACCGAGGTTCAGATCTGATTGGTGTCAGGATACCTCAGACTCAGGATGTCTGAGAAGAAAGGCGCAACACAAATTGATGGGATGACATTGTAAGATTCTCGGGAAATGAACTATGAAAGCAAGTTCCAAAACAAGAGTTCATCATTAAACCAAGGAGAGGATGAGGGGGTGGCTGATGGACTCAGCGACAATTCCTCGAGATTTCCAAAAAGAGGGATTTCCACACTTATGTGAACAAGGAGATAACATTTGTCAAATCAAATGATATAATGAGGTATGCTCGAGGAAAACATACACGATTAAACATTGGTTGAAAGGTGCACCCGAAATATGGGCTTAGGTAGAATGATCTATGTTAGAACGGTGATTCGATAACCAATGGTCTAAGAATGAAATATCGACCATTAACTTCAAAGCAATAGGGTTGCTAGAAGTTTTGAAGTCGCACATCATAGTTCCATTATCGATTTTCCGGTTAGAAACAACACGGGGATTAGTAAACAAATGGAGATGGCGAGAAGTATTACTATATCAAGAATTCTCAAGAGGTGGAGAAATTCTCACAATATCCTTGACATAAAAGATGGTAATACTCCAAGGTAGAACATAACATAGGTTGGATAGCAGGGAAATCAAGATACAACACAAAATATGAACAAGTTTGTGTTGGGGGGAGGCAAGAATGTTGTCGATGATAACACAACTCTTCGAGGGCAAGGATGGTATTTCTCTTCATGATTCCAATTGATATCCAGGACGAGCTCATAAGGTTGATTATGACCACGACACATTTGTTGAGAGATTTCAAGAAGATGTAATCAATTAGCGACGACATCAAGTCAAAGGAATGAGGAAGCGAAAGGTTATTGGAACCATGGGTACGACACAACTCGAAATCAAGCTTGTTGTTCAAGGCGAAATGATATGATGAGGAAGATCGACGTAAGCTTAGCTCATCATCAAAAATGATGCTCCGGGAAGAAGGACCAGGTAGCACAGTTAAAATTTAGCACGATAAGGAATAGACAATCAGGCTAGGAATGACTTGAAGGATTATTAAACTCATAAGCAATGAAAATTACTTAGGGTTATCGAACCGGAATGCGGAATCGGTTCACATATCGGTGTTCTCGGTTGACGACAATCCAGAACCCGTGGAGTGACTATGATGGGGAAAGGTACTACTTCATCAGAAACTCATAAGATGAAGTGCAATGGGTTGATATCCTCGAGATACCAGGGGGTAATACTCGACGACAAACCAAAATAGAGGTTGGACTGGGGTATTGCTCTTACATAAGACAAGTGCTTAAACTTGTACGAGAAATGGTATTTAAAGGAGAACATGGTCGGAACCACGTCCACGGATACCAGATGAAATTATTACAAGGGGATAATTATTTTAAGAGAAGCTTCCATGATAAGGTATACATCGTGTCCATGGGCATGAACACAGGGTTCAAGGTCAACTCCCATTTGTTCAACGTATAACCTTTCATTTACCTCTCGTATTTCGGAAATGACATTAGTTGTTGCAAGTTTTTACCTGATGCAATACCAGATAAGTATGACCCGTGAAATCTTTCGGGTTCACACGGATTAGGGAAGGTGTAGGTTCAACCCATCAGGGCATCTTAGGAACATATACCACAAACTTTGGAGTAAATAATACAAGCTCGAAAGTAGAGCATGGTTCACAAAGCAGAGGATACAATTTACCAAAGACATCATGTATCCGAGGAAAAGCTCACAAGCTTATTTAATATGGGGTTGCTTTCTCTTTTTTTTAGTTTTGTTTTCTGTTTTCTTTTCTTTATATATTTTCTTTTCTATTTTATTCTTTTAATTCCTGTTTTATAAAATATAAATACAACTCCTAAGTTAATGTTATAATTTATTCTACTGCCCCAAAAAGTTTGACACCTAATTAAAATAGTTTGCATTATTATTATTTTTAAAAGGCATTTAATTAATTGTCATAGCATTTGTTTTAATTACTTTAGAGCCTTTAAACATTTTATAAAAGTGTGGTTTCTCCACAATAATTACCTATGCATTATTTGGCAACACCCCAACATTTTAGTTTTAATATTTGAAAATCTTTACCGTTTGACTTTATTTTAAGTTTGAATTTCGAATCGATTTTGAACTAACACGAGATTAACAACAGTAACCATGGTGACATGGCATCATTAACGTGGGATTACTGTACAATAATTATCCGGGCGTCACAATTCTCCTCCACTACAAGAAATCTCGTCCCGAGATTTAAGATGGGAGTAAGGGGGAAGGGATTTTGTTACGAAATTCTAACGGGTCTTCTCGGTGTTGGTTGCTCTTCTCGAAGAGGTCGATACATTACATTGACGTCTTCATTTTCCTGCTTCAGGTCATCATGATGAAGCTGGCATCCTTTCTTCGGGAACTCCATCGTACTTACGAAGGACAAGGGGTAACTACGGATAACAGACCTCTGAACGGTTGACTATCTGGTTGATAACATCGGGGAAGGTGGCGGAAAGTAACTCTCGAATGGAAATTTAAGACAATATCGAGAGCAAAGTAAGGAGGTATCGTGGGGAAGTTTTGAGCGGGCAGGCAATCGTTCGATGCCTGAAGGGTTCAGAGCAACGGGAATAAGTATTGTGTCTGATACCAAAATTGATGATCTCACGAAAGGTGGCACGTGAATTACATATGAAGCCAAACGTGAGAAATAACCTTGGGAACAGGGGGCGTACAAGAGAGTCAGGTTTCGATCCTGTGGAACTGTGGGTTATGGGCCCACCATGTGGGTTTTTTTATAGGAGCAGTGACATCTTGCACGGTCATGATAGCAGGGCATGTCAGAGAGTACCCTGTCAGTTATGTCGGCAACACGTTGGTACCAAGGGCGAGGGACGAAGAGAACCATTTTCCTGCTCGTTGAACGAGGCGGACCAATAGGCAAAGTTCTCGTCCATCGGTGGTTACCGGAAGGCTGTCAACAAAAGCAACAGGGTCTTACTGACAGGGTTGTACACCAAGGTGTTTACATAAGCAGAAGAACATTACTACTTAGATCATATAGTTCACCAGAAAGGTTAAACAAAACAATGGAAAGGAAAATGTGATCATCAGATTAAACAGAACAATGGAAAGGAAAATGTGTTGAAGCACATATTTCAGGGATATATCCTTCCCAAGGACAAGCCAAGCAAGATATGCATGACAGGATATAATGTAGAAAACTCTTTGGGGTAAGCGGAGAGAAATTTCAAGACATTACCCATACAACGGTGTTTGGATAATTGAGCAGGAAACATTTAGCATTGGGCTCCAAATGTTCTTGTTGAAAATCGGAGTATCACAAACACGCTTCGAGATAGCATCGACATGGACTTCAAGCAAAGGTCAGACTTTGGAAACACAAAGGATCATCATGGAATAGCTTGTGGAATAAGGCTCACAATTGCCTCATGGAAGAATCGCTAAGCTTGCTAAAAGGAAACTATAACAATAGGTCCTCCGGCCAGTTGTGCTAGGCATGACATCGCCCTACCGGGTCATATAAAGACCAATGTATAACTCTTGGAAATATGTTCCAACCATCATATCTGACCGAGGTTCAGATCTGATTGGTGTCAGGATACCTCAGACTCAGGATGTCTGAGAAGAAAGGCGCAACACAAATTGATGGGATGACATTGTAAGATTCTCGGGAAATGAACTATGAAAGCAAGTTCCAAAACAAGAGTTCATCATTAAACCAAGGAGAGGATGAGGGGGTGGCTGATGGACTCAGCGACAATTCCTCGAGATTTCCAAAAAGAGGGATTTCCACACTTATGTGAACAAGGAGATAACATTTGTCAAATCAAATGATATAATGAGGTATGCTCGAGGAAAACATACACGATTAAACATTGGTTGAAAGGTGCACCCGAAATATGGGCTTAGGTAGAATGATCTATGTTAGAACGGTGATTCGATAACCAATGGTCTAAGAATGAAATATCGACCATTAACTTCAAAGCAATAGGGTTGCTAGAAGTTTTGAAGTCGCACATCATAGTTCCATTATCGGTTTTCCGGTTAGCAACAACACGGGGATCAGTAAACAAATGGAGATGGCGAGAAGTATTACTATATCAAGAATTCTCAAGAGGTGGAGAAATTCTCACAATATCCTTGACATAAAAGATGGTAATACTCCAAGGTAGAACATAACATAGGTTGGATAGCAGGGAAATCAAGATACAACACAAAATATGAACAAGTTTGTGTTGGGGGGAGGCAAGAATGTTGTCGATGATAACACAACTCTTCGAGGGCAAGGATGGTATTTCTCTTCATGATTCCGATTGATATCCAGGACGAGCTCATAAGGTTGATTATGACCACGACACATTTGTCGAGAGATTTCAAGAAGATGTAATCAATTAGCGACGGCATCAAGTCAAAGGAATGATGAAGCGAAAGGTTATTGGAACCATGGGTACGACACAACTCGAAATCAAGCTTGTTGTTCAAGGCGAAATGATATGATGAGGAAGATCGACGTAAGCTTAGCTCATCATCAAAAATGATGCTCCGGGAAGAAGGACCAGGTAGCACAGTTAAAATTTAGCACGATAAGGAATAGACAATCAGGCTAGGAATGACTTGAAGGATTATTAAACTCATAAGCAATGAAAATTACTTAGGGTTATCGAACCGGAATGCGGAATCGGTTCACATATCGGTGTTCTCGGTTGACGACAATCCAGAACCCGTGGAGTGACTATGATGGGGAAAGGTACTACTTCATCAGAAACTCATAAGATGAAGTGCAATGGGTTGATATCCTCGAGATACCAGGGGGTAATACTCGACGACAAACCAAAATAGTGGTTGGACTGGGGTATTGCACTTACAGAAGACAAGTGCTTAAACTTGTACGAGAAATGGTATTTAAAGGAGAACATGGTCGGAACCACGTCCACGGATACCAGATGAAATTATTACAAGGGGATAATTATTTTAAGAGAAGCTTCCATGATAAGGTATACATCGTGTCCATGGGCATGAACACAGGGTTCAAGGTCGACTCCCACTTGTTCAACGTATAACCTTTCATTTACCTCTCGTATTTCGGAAATGACATTAGTTGTTGAAAGTTTTTACCTGATGCAATACCAGATAAGTATGACCCGTGAAATCTTTCGGGTTCACACGGATTAGGGAAGGTGTAGGTTCAACCCATCAGGGCATCTTAGGAACATATACCACAAACTTTGGAGTAAATAATACAAGCTCGAAAGTAGAGCATGGTTCACAAAGCAGAGGATACAATTTACCAAAGACATCATGTATCCGAGGAAAAGCTCACAAGCTTATTTAATATGGAGGACATTGCCGGATAAAATCCGACAAAAGGGTCTGGCGGTCCATAAGGGATCTGATGTGAGCATCAGTACTCAACCAGAGGAAGAAAGAATGCAAGGAGATCAGATTATAGAAACAACTGACTAACTCAAAGCTCAATGCAAAGGATTTATAATTTCAAATTCGAGGGATCAGAAGCAAACGCTCTGATTAAGGATGGATAAGTTGAATAGCCTTAGGGGTACAATCGATGGCAATTTGATTGGTCGATACTAGCTCATGTTTAAAATGACGTTTGAGCCAAAATGAAGAATCCTAGGATCTGATTGAGGATTGTGAGCATTCACAACATATTGAATCAATGGACTCAAAAAGATAATGACAAAGGGTGCCAATAAGATTTCGAGACTTATGGGATTAATCATAATGCTAGTAAGCAAGAATTTCAAGAGCAATAGGCTCCTGAGGATTTTCGGAAGATCGAATAGTATTTTGAAGACTATTGTGAAATAGATGAATCAACTGGGGATGATTCGATACTCGGTAGGTGCGAGTAATTATCCGTATGGGTATTTCTGCGGCAAGGAACTACAAGGCAGTGGTACAAGGGATTCTTAAAAAGCCGGAAAGCAATTCGATCTATCTGGTAATAATAAGAGAAACTCAGAGTAATTGTATGAACAACAATTGTATGTTGTTATCCATATGGATATATCGGTAGTAGGGAATTGAAAAGGCAGAGGGCACAAGGGTCTCGGGAATGATCGAAGAGTATCTTCAACATCTTCTGGTGGAGTCGGCGACCATTTGTGATAAAGGGCTCTCTGGGAGAAAGTATTTACAAGAGCCTACAGTTAGTCTTTTTAGCAAAATCATTTAACCCAAATAGGAGAGAGATCAGAGTCCCAGAGTATAGACAAGGAGTAAAAGATCCTAATACCACCCAATGGCGACGTGGGCCCGTAAGACACACAGCCATGTTAGTAAAAGTTTTATAATGTCTAGACTCGACTTCGGCCAAGGAGTGTGGAAAGGGGGATTCCTACAGGCAGTTGGCTCTGATACCAACTTGTGACGCCCCCGATTTGACCGTACACTAATCATGCACGCAAATGTGTACGATCAAGATCAGGGACTCACCGGAAGATATCACAACACAACTCTAAAACATAAATAAGTCATACAAGCATCATAATACAAGCCAGGGGCCTCGAGGGCTCGAATACAAGTGCTCGATCATAGACGAGTCAGCGGAAGCAACAATATCTAAGTACAGACATAAGTTAAACAAGTTTGCCTTAAGAAGGCTAGGACAAACTGGGATACAGATCGAACGAGGCGCAGGCCTCCTGCCTGGGATCCTCCTAACTACTCCTGGTCGTCGTCAGCGGGCTGCACGTAGTAGTAGGCACCTCCAGTGTCGTAGGTGTCGTCGTCGACGGTAGCGTTTGGCTCCTGGACTCCAACATCTGGTAGTGACAACCAGGTAGAAGGAAAGGGGGAAAATAGGGAGAGAAGCAACCATGAGTACTCATCCAAAGTACTTGCAAGCAAGGAGCTACACTACATATGCATGGGTATATGTGTAAAGGGCCATATCAGTGTATTGAACTGCAGAATGCCAGAATAAGAGGGGGATAGCTAATCCTGTCGAAGACTACGCTCCTGGCCATCTCCATCTTGCAGCATGTAGAAGAGAGTAGATTGAAGTGCTCCAAGTAGCATCGCATAGCATAATCCTACCTGGCGATCCCCTCCTCGTCGCCCTGTTAGAGAGCGACCACCGGGTTGTATCTGGCACTTGGAAGGGTGTATTTTATTCAGTATTCGGTTCTAGTTGTCATAAGGTCAAGGTACAACTCCGGGTCGTCCTTTTACCGAGGGACACGGCTATTCGAATAGATAAACTTCCCTACAGGGGTGCACCACATAACCCAACACGCTCGATCCCATTTGGCCGGACACACTTTTCTGGGTCATGCCCGGCCGTGGAAGATCAACACGTCGCAGCCCCACCTAGGCTCAACAGAGAGGTCAACACGCCGGTCTAAATCCTATGCGCGCAGGGGTCTGGGCCCATCGCCCATTGCACACCTGCACGTTGCGTGCGCGGCCGGAAGCAGACCTAGCCTAGTAGGCATTCCAGTCCAATCCGGCGCGCGCCGCTCCGTCGCTGACGTCAAGAAGAGCTTCGGCTGATACCACGACGTCGGGATACCCATAACTACTCCCGCGTAGATGGTTAGTGCGTATAGACCAAATGGCCAGACTCAGATCAAATACCAAGATCTCGTTAAGCGTGTTAAGTATCCGCGAACGCCGACCAGGGCCAGGCCCACCTCTCTCCTAGGTGGTCTCAACCTGCCCTATCGCTCCGCCATAAATTAACAGTCGGGGGCCGTCAGGAACCCAGGCCCACCTCTACAGGGATGGAGCCACCTGTCCTTTCAGCACCCTCATCAGAATCACTTGCGGGTACTCAACGAGCCGACCCGACTTTAGTGACCACATGTGTCATGTATATAATGTATATAGTATATACCCGTGATCACCTCCCGAAGTGATCACGGCCCAGTAGTATAGCATGGCAGACGGACAAGAGTGTAGGGCCACTGATGGAACACTAGCATCCTATACTAAGAAGTAGGATAGCAGGTAAGGGTAACAACTGTAGCAACAATGATAGGCTATGCATCAGGATAGGATTAACGGAAAGCAGTAACATGCTACACTACTCTAATGCAAGCAGTATAGAGAAGAATAGGCGATATCTGGTGATCAAGGGGGGGCATGCCTGATTGCTCTGGCAAGTAGGAGGGATCGTCAACTTCGTAGTCGAACTGGACAGCAGCAGCGTCGGTCTCGTAGTCTACCGGAGAAGGAGAGGGGGGGGGAGAAACAGTAAATACGAAGCAAACAAAGCATCACAAAACATAAGGAGGCCAAACGCGGTGCTAGGTATGCCCTAACACGGTAGGAGGTGATACCGACGAAGGGGGGGAACATCCGGGAAAGTATTCCCGATTTTTGGCATTTTCGGACAGATGAAACGAAGGGGGGAAGTTGCGAGTTCGATATGTTAGGGATGTGTGGCGGACGAACAGGCTGCTTATCCGGATTCGTCTCGTCGTTCTGAGCAACTTTCATGTACAAAGTTTTTCCATCCGAGCTATGGTTTATTTTATATTAAATTTTAAAGATTTAAAGCATTTTTAGAATTTAATAAATTAATTTAATTCAAAATTTAATTAATGCATCAGCATGACGTCAGCAGTCAACGTTGACCGTTGACCTAGTCAACCTGACAGGTGGGTCCCACCTGTTAGGGGCTGTTAGCTAATTAATAGTAGTTAATTAGGTTAATTAGTTATTAGGTTAATTAATCTTAATTAGTTAATATTAAAAGGGTTAATTAAGTTAATTAATTACCATAATTAATTATCTTTTATTATTTATTTATTTTTATTAATTTAGTTTTTTTAAATCATTTCATTCATTTTTTTAAAACGTTCTCTGGGCGGGGCCCATGTGTCATAGGCCCCAGGGGCCTAACGGGCGCACGGGTAAGCGGGCGCACGGGCGCGGGGCAGAGCCGGGCGTCGGGCGTCGACGCCCGACTGGGCGAGCGCCCAAATCGACGGGCAGGGGGGGCGCCAGCCACGTGCGTGGCGAGGCCGCCGGCGCCCACGACACCGGCCAAGGGAGGCGGCGGAGGGCGGCGCCATGGGAGGGAGAGGGCGGAGACGAGGCGAGCGGCGGTTCCGGCGAGCTGCAGCAGCGCCGGCGAGGCAGGGTAGCGAGGGGCGCGGGCAAGGGCTCGGCAGGCGGGGCATGGGGCAGGGGCGACCGGCAGCGGTGGCCGTGGGCGAGGCAAGGCACGGCCACGGGGCATGGGTGGGCGCGCCCCGAGCAGTGTGCAGGGGAGCGGGCGAGCGGCATGGTGGCGCTAGGTGAGGGCGGGCGCCTGCGCGCACGACGGCGCGTCGTGCGGTGAGTAGGGGAGGGCGCGCGTCGGCCGGATCTGGTGTCGGGGAAAGGGGAAAAAGGGGGGACGCTCACGAGGGGAACGTAGGGCATAGGGCAGCGGGCTCGGGGAAGCTCGGGGTGGCCGGCGATGGAGAGGCGAGGAGGCGATGCCGACGAGGTGGCGAAGGCGCTGGGGTCCGGCGACTGCGAGCGGCGAAGCCGGGGCGGCGCCAGGGGGCAGTGGCGGTCTTCGGGGAGGAAGGCAAGGCGTCCAACGAGCGACGGGCGGCGACAGGGAGGAGGTCCGGCGACGGCGTCGTGGCCGACGCGGCGACGGGGGCAGTCGGGGTCGAGCCACGATCTAAATCAGGAGGGGGGGAAGAGGCGTGGGGGAGATCGTGGGGAGAGGGGATCGCGTGAGGGGGGAAGTGGGGTGTCGCTAGGGTTTCGGGCACCCAGGGGAGGTTAGTAGAGGGCGCGGTTGGGCCGGCCTGGCGGCCTGGTAGCCTGCTGGGCCGAGGCCCAATTAGGGGGGGGTTGCTTTCTCTTTTTTTTAGTTTTGTTTTCTATTTTCTTTTCTTTATATATTTTCTTTTCTATTTTATTTTTTAATTCCTGTTTTATAAAATATAAATACAATTCCTAAATTAATGTTATAATTTATTCTACTGCCCCAAAAAGTTTGACACCTAATTAAAATAGTTTGCATTATTATTATTTTTAAAAGGCATTTAATTAATTGTCATAGCTGCTGTTTTAATTACTTTAGAGCCTTTAAACATTTTATAAAAGTGTGGTTTCCCCACAATAATTACCTATGCATTATTTAGCAACACCCCAACATTTTAGTTTTAATATTTGAAAATCTTTACCGTTTGACTTTATTTTAAGTTTGAATTTCGAATCGATTTTGAACTAACACGAGATTAACAACAGTAACCATGGTGACGTGGCATCATTAACGTGGGATTACTGTAGCATAATTATCCGGGCGTCACATCCGCCCACTTGGTGAACTTGTCAATGGCGACGTAGAGGTAGCGGTAGCCCCCGGGCGCCTGTGGAAATGGTCCCAAGATGTCTAGCCCCCAGACCGCGAACGGCTATGTGAGCGGGATGGTCTGGAGGCCCTGAGCGGGCTGGTGGATCTGCTTGGCGTGGAACTAGAAGGCTTCACAGGACTTCACCAGCTCGGTAGCATTGTTGTGCGTCGTGGACCAGTAGAACCCGCTCCGAAATGCCTTGCCCACAAGGGTGCGCGATGAAGAGTGGTGCCCACAGTCCCCACCATGTATATCGGCCAGCAGCTCACATCCCTGCTCCCTGGAAACGCACAGTAAAGAAACGTCATTTGGGCACCTCCGATAGAGCTCACCGTCCCGGATGCTGTATGCTGTGGCCTGGCGGGCCGCACGCTCTGTGTCTTCCTCCTTCTCCGATAGGGTGCCCCGAAGTAGGTACACCTTGAACTCCTTGGTCCAACACCCCTCCTGAGGTTCCAGCAGGAGGAGGAGGTGAGCTCCTGAGGTTGGGCCACAAGCCAGAGCGCCCGATGGAGGAGCCTGAGGGAGGTCCTCATGAGGCGGTGCTGGTTCTGCGGTGGGTGGAGCTGCAGATGGCTTGAAGAGTCACTTTTCGAAGACGGCAGGCTCCTGGGGCAGACGCCGGGACGCCCTCTTAGCGATATCATCCGCCTCCTTGTTTGTGCCTCGCGGCACGTGCTGCAATTCCAGGCCCAAGAATCGTTTCTCAATTTTGCGTACCTCCTCAAGGTATGCCTCCATGTTCTCATCCTTTGGTTTGTACTCCTTGTTGGAGAAGTTGATGTGGAGCTGCGAGTTGCCCCTGATGGTGAGGCGCCTAACCCCCAGTGCTGCGGCGGCCTTGATGCCCGCAGTCAGGCCCTCATACTCCGGAATGTTGTTGGAGACCTTCTTGCCGTGTTGGAAGCAGAGTTGCACGGCGTAGTAGAGCTTATCTTTGGTGCGCAAAATAAGCACAGCTCCAGCCCCCGCGCCCTGGCATGAGAACGCGCCATCAAAGTACATGATCCAGCCATCTGGTGCCTCGTCGCCGGGTATGAGGGAGAGGTCCTCGCACACCTCATGGTCAGGGACGTCAGTCCACTCCGCCATGAAGTCAGCGAGGGTCGCACCCTTGATGAGCGTGGTGGTGCTGAACTCCAATTGGAACGCCTGCAACTCAATGTTCCACTTGGCGACCCTTCCCACAGCGTTGGGGCTTCGGAGCACCATCTCGAGAGGGTAAGCTGAGACAACTTTGATGGGGTGGATTTGGAAGTAGTGGCGCAGCTTTCGGGTGGCGACAAGGAGCGCCAGCAGTAGCTTCTGTGGCATGCGGTAGCACGCCCGCGCGTCCCGCAGCACCGTGCTGACGAAGTATACCAGGTGCTTGACGAGGGAGGAGGCATTGGTGAGGTCCTGCAACTCCTGAGTCTGCGGGCCCTCAGAAGCCTTATCATCCGGCATGGCAGCCGTGCCCTCAGGAGTACCGTCCTCAGGAGACCATCTACCTGTGGGGCTGGCTATGGTCTCAGGAGCGTTGTTGGCCAGTAGCGCAGTCGGAGCCTCGGGAGCGCCATCTTGAGACCGCGGTGCCCCATCTGGTGACGGGGTGCCCCGTCGTGAGCCCTTGTCCACGCGCTCCTCCCTTACCGCCACCAGTGCTGTGCTGGCTGAGTGAGGTGTGGCAGCCAAGTAGAGCACCAGGGGCTCAAGGGGATGTGGCACCACCATCATCGGTGGGCTTGTGAGGTACTTCTTGAGGTCTTGGAAAGCCGGGTCAGCCTCCGGAGTCCACTCGAACGGTTCCTTCTTTTTCATCAGCTTGAAGAACGGGAGGGTGCGCTCGAAATGCCCCATCGAGGTCACCCTACCCGCCAGCTTCTGCATCTCCTTGGGAGTCTGCGGCAGGCTCATCCTTTCTATGGCCTTGACTTTCTCTAGGTTAGCCTCTATCCCTCTGTGCGACACCAAGAAACCCAGCAGCTTTCCGGACGGGACGCCGAGCACAGATTTCTCTGGCTTGAGTCGCAGATCCACCCTGCGCATGCTGGCAAATGTTTCTTTGAGGTCTTCAATAAGGGTCCTTGCCTCCCGAGACTTCACCACTATGTCGTCGACGTATGCTTCAGCGTTCCTCTCGAGCTACTGGCCCAGAGCGATGTAAATCAGCCGCTGGAAGGTTGTTGTGTCGTTACGGTAATGCCCCGAGACCGATGCTCCAGTTGCCTTCTTTTATTTTCGTTGACGTTGTGTGTTACAATTGTTTGTTGCATCATCATAATTATTTTGCATATTTCATTCCTCTACGTTTGTTGCCATGATCATGCTGAGTGCCATTGTCATATTTTGCTTCTTGCATCATGTTCATCATTTGTTATATTGCATTGTGCCATCCTTTGCCTGATGCATCATATTATAGCATACTGTCATCCATGTTGTTTCCAAGTCCATCATGTGCATTGCCCCTGCATTATGTTTTTGATTGCTCCATGTATGATCATGCATCATCACCTCCTCCTTCTTCTTTCTTTCATTTTGGCAAGTGACCTTTTCCCCTCCACCATTAATGTTCATTCTTTTCCTGATGATAGTGCACCTCATTCTTAACCTCTCTTCCAGATTTCATCTCATTTGAAGTTGTTTTGGTTGGGTTCAAAAATGGCCCAAGGTTGAGTTTTATTCAAACTTGTCCTATTTTTCTACCTCTAAAAATTACCAAAGCAATTTATCCAAATTCTGCACAAATTCTGGACTCCAGGGATATTATCATTTCTCTCACAACACTCTCCAATTCCACTGGACTTTTGCTCTTTTATTTCTGTTTGATGAAATAGAAAAGGAACAGCAGCAGCAGCCGTGCAGCCGAGTAGCAGCTACAGCCACCTGGGCCTCGGCCTCCAGGCTGGCCTAGTTTCTCCTCTCACCCGTAGCCCGCCAGCGCCGACTCTCTCCTCTCTCTCTCGCCGGGCCCACCTGCCAGCGACCCTTCCCCTTACGGCCACCTGCTCCGTCCCCCTCTGTCTCCCTCGCTTCAAAGACAGAGAGATCGCCACATCGCGCCGTGACCTCACGGACGTTGAGGCCAGCGACGCCCACGTCCCATTATAAGTAGCGCCCACGCCCTCCTGGGGTTTCTCCTTCCCCCTCTCTCACCGCCGCCCATGGTAGGTCCTCGCCGTGCCCGCTGCCTGGCTACCCGATAGCCATCACCATGATGTGCGAGAGCTCTTCTCCTCTGTAGGAGCTCCCGCCGACCACCTGCTTCCTTGATGGTGCTACGGGACGGCAAGACACCACGCCGGCATCCTCTTCTTCCCCTGCAACACGAAGGCCACGCCAGAGGCCGTTCTCCGCTCGCCATCGCCTCCGTCTTCTTCCTCGGGTGAACCTGACGCCGACCGAGTCCGGTGATCCTTGCGTCCCCAAGCTCAAGCGACTCCAGCGACAAACCCCACGGTGACGACCCGCGCCTCCCCTTTTTCCCTTGCATCGTAGTCGCGCCTTCTTGGGCCATGATCCGAGAGGGTCGTGCTCATCCGCCGTCGACCACCACGTCAGCGAGTTCAAGCGCTTGCCTTTGGTCCCTGTGCGCCCTCCTGTGCTCGCATGTCACGCACACGCACACCTATCTGCACCACGTGCGTACACCCTACCGTTTTTGCCTTGCAACCGCGCTCACGCACAACGCCGCACCGCTGTAACTCCGCGCCGCCGTGCCTTGTCGGCCCTGTTGCCGTCGTCGCCTCCTCTGTTTCTGCAGAGGAGCTCGATCTGCCTCGGTTAACTCAATAAGGGCGAAGCCCCTTTGGGTTCAGGAGTCCCTAGCCCGACTGGTCATAACCCCTCCTTGCTATCCAGGAGACATGGGTCCGAATCCGAGGCGCCGCACATATTTTTTTGGGGGCGTGGTTTATCAGCGTGTCACTGACTGTGTGGCCCCACCTGTTAGTCTCTCCCCCCAAAATCCTATTTCTTTTATTTAATACCAGGGCATATTCCGTTTCTTGCATGTGGAATCTTTCCCATTCGGGCCAGTCCTATTCTGGACATTTGCACTTCTGGAAATTTTCCATTTCTATTTAATTCCATATTAGGCAGGTTCTCTTAATGCATTTGGGGTTATTTTTCTACTGCAACATAGACATATTATATATGTTTTTGGGGTAAAAAAATCCCACCAATCAAGTGGTGGCATTAGTTTCATCATTTGAGGAAGTTTGCACACATGTCATTTTACATCACGTTGTTGTTTTGTCATTTATGTGGATAATTATGCAAATATGATATGTGATCACTTTGTACATGAACATGTGTCGGTGGGAAACGACACCTATGGGATCACAAGAATCCCTACTACAGTTGCCGAGGCGCGGGGTTGTGAGAAGAGCAGGATTAAAAGTCTACACAAGGATCGTTTACCCAGCTTTGGGCCGCGAAGATGCGTAATACCCTAGTCCTGCTTTCGTGTGTATTTGAGAGAGTTCTTGAGCTCTCAAACTAGCTATGGTGGCTGCGTAGTTCAAAAGAGCTGAATCCCCCTCCAGTACGCCATAGGCCTCCTTTTATAGTCGAAAGGGTCTGCTACAATGGCACATAGGAGGTGGAAAGGTATACAGTGCTGCGAGCTTATCGCCCGTGTTACAGGACAAGACGCATTTAATGTGTAGCTTAGGTGTCCCTTAGCTTTATCGGGGGTGGGAACGAGGCCCATCCCGTCCGTCACCGCCTCGCCTTGCTTCGACACGCGCCCAGGCCAGCGATGCATGCGGTGCCATGTAAGCAGGCAGGCAGCTGAGGTGGCGCGGTGGTAGGGTCTTCACGAAGATCTGCATGCCACCACGCAGGTGCTTCCTGAGTTGGCTCAGATGCCGCCCGTCGCCACGTATGTGCTTGCCCAGCTGGTTGGGCTGGCAGCGGCATGCGAACGGCGGTGGAGTCTTGGCTGGTGCGGGCCTGCCAGTGGCCTTGCTGACGCCCTCGGCAAGGGCCTTGCGGGGGTGCCCGGAAATGGTCTTGTCGTGGCGTTGCAGTCGTCCCCGCCAAGGAGCTTGCCGGGGTGCTTGTGGATCTCCTCGACAAGGATCCAGCCGAGGGTCGCCGTCTTCTGGTTCTAATCTGATCTCGCATATCTATGGTCTTGACAAAGATGTGCACGCCACCGCAGAGGTGCCTCCCGAGCCTTGGTTCCAACGTAGTTGGTTGGTGTCACATCCCTAGTCAGTGCATGCATTAGAGTGTTTGCATCACGTTTAAATTTCCTAGAAACTTGAAATGGGGATGACAGAAACCCCAGCACCACTGAATCCAACTAGGGTTAGTAAAATACTTCTTCAATGAACGTGAAATGCCCTTCAAAAATGTTCATCATCTTTGCCTTGGTCTAGAACCTATGACAAAAATGGTGCACAATTTTCTAGGACAGCATAAGGTCATTGGATTAAATCATACTCTATTTGCATTTGGGCATTTAAATACTATAAAATATTTTAAATGTCAAAATAATCATAAACTAAAATGTTTACCGTTGGAAATATTTCAAACAGTGGGCATGAGAAGTTTCATGATTTTTGAGTGAGTTTTAGTATTTTTAATAAAGCTCTAAAGTTACAGAAAAATAGAAAAACTGAAACAAAAGAGAAAAGAGAGAGGGAAAGGATACCTACCTAGGCTTACCTCCTGTGCGGCCACCTGGAGCCCAAGTGGCTTGCCCAGCCCACCAAACCCGGCTCCCTGTCGTCTTCCTCCCCGCGCCAATAGGCAGCGCGCGTGGCCGACGCACGCCGGCACGCGCCAGGCCACCTCCTGCCTGCCTAGCTGCCCCCTCGTCACCCTGGTTGCCTCCCGTGACGCCACGCACCTCTCTCAACCCCCTGCACCTTTCCCCTCCCCCGCTCTCTCCCCGCGGCACCACCGAACACAACCGTCGCTGCCGTCCAAAGCCGCCGCGGCCACAGCCACCCCCTCGCCGCTTCGTCATGCCCACGACCTCGGAGCCGTCGTCCTGCGTCGTCTCCATCAGCCACGCATCGCCGGACGCCGTGTGAAGCCCCCTTCGCCCTCGTCTTCAACCCCGGGCATCGGAGATCGCCACCGCTGCCTCGTCGACTCCAGTGCATCCCCGAGCTCGCTGACGACGCCATCGAGATCGCTGTGAGCTCTGCCGCCTTTCCCCGTCCTCCCCGAGCTCGTTCCGGTCCTCTAGCTGTGCCAGCCGCCGTACACGAGAACCGCCGCAGCCTGAGCTCGTCGCCGACGTAGCTCCGTTGACCCAGTGATCACTCAGGCGTGCCTAACGTGATCGCCGCAGCCTGAGATCGTCGCCGACGTAGCTCCGTTGACCCAGTGATCACTCAGGCGTGCCTAACGTGATCGCCGCATCGCATAGCGTCGCCCTAGCTCAAAACCTCGTCCATTTTGCACACTGCGGCCTCGACCCCGAGCTCACCCGAGCTTCGTCCGCCGCCGAGGTCGTCTCCATGCTCAACTCCGGCCACCTCGCGCCCTCCCCCTGCCACCGTTGGATCCGCGCGAGCAGCAGCTCCTCGTAGAGCCTTCCCACGCCCAAAACCGTCGCATGTGGGCGATTCCCGACGTGCTCCGCCGTCTCAGCACTCATCGGCGGTGAGCCGCCGGCCGGTTAGGCCCTGTTGACCAGGGGTTTGACCTCCCCTGGGACTATGACAGGTGGAGGCCCAGCCCTGCTAATTAACCTAGGTTAGGACTAACTAAATTTAGTTAGTTTAACTTACCACTAACATGCGGGACCCACAGGTCAGTTTGACCTGGACCGTCCCCGTTGATAGCTGACGTCACAGTGACGCAATGCTAACGCAATAAAGTATTTTCTGGATTTATTTATATTCAGGAAATTCCAAAAAATGCCCAAAACTTCTAAAATCCATAGAAATTCAACCATAACTTCAAATGAAATAAATTATATATGAAAAATGATGAGGAAAATCCAATCTATCCATCTGTGCTGGTTTCATGCATGTTTAAACAACTTAACCTTGCTGTTTAGATCAAAACATGATAATGCACTTTATAAGTTCTTAGTTTGAATTTGAATTTGAACCTTTGGTTCAAATCAACTCAAACCCTTCTGTTCTTAGCCGCATTAGCTCACATCACAGCATATTGACATGTCATGATCATGCATCATATTGTGCATTGCAATGATTGTGTTCTTTCTCTGTTGCCGGTGTTGTTCCCCCTCGGTAGATGTTGTTCTGACGCTGTGATCGATGACACCGATGAAGAACTATACTATCTTCAGAAGTGCCAGGCAAGCAAAAACCCCTTGTTCATTCTGATACAATCCCACTCTCTCGCTCCTGCTCTCTTTTAATGCATTAGGACAACAACGATTCATCTGTTACTTGCTGCGGTAGTTGAACCCCTTATCCTCTGCATGACCTGTCATTGCCACAGTAAATAGATGAAACCCACTAGCATGAGTAGGAGTTGTTTGAGCCCTGATGTGGCTACTCATTCATGTTTGTTTGGCATGCCTACTACTGCTTAGAGTTGAGTCAGGTCTAATTCATCGGGGATGAATTAGAGGTGTGTGAACATGTCCTACTGCTGTGAGCTAAGTGTGTGAACACGATTTGGTCAAGGTATCGGTGAGAGGCCATGTAGGAGTACATGGTGGGTTGTCACATTGAAGCCGTCCTCAGGAACTGAGTTCTGTGTTTGTGATCCATGAACAGCTACTACCACGCATTGAAATGCTTAAGTGCCCCTCTCGACTTATTAATCAACTCGATCTCTGTCCAGGAGTTGCAACTAGTTTCTGGTGTTTGTAGGTAGTGTTAGTAGTCTACCAAGTGGCACCCGGTACAGGTGGGCTTGGGACAGACTAGGCACCATGGCTGGGTATGCCTAGCGTCGCCCGTTTGGTGGGCTTGGAACCCTGTGCACATCGTTTTCGGCCGTGAGCGACACCCCGGCAGGATCTCCTTGCCGATGGAACCTGAATAGGCGATAAACCTGGACGAGAGACTTGTGCGGTTAGTTAGGTCGTGGCCGTCTCCCTTGCCAGGCTTCTACTTGAAGGTTGCCGAGATACACGACGTGTACATGGTGGTAAGTGGCGAGAGCGTGTGTGAAGAAGTACACCCCTGCAGGGTTAACATCATCTATTCGAATAGCCGTGTCCGCGGTAAAGGACTTCTGGGTTGCCTGTACAGTTCATAGACAAGTGAAAGTGGATACTCGAAAATGCGCAAGATAAGCGTGAGTGCTATGGATGGCGTTCTCGTAGGTAGACGGGAGCGGATCCATAGTGGTCTATTGGTATGGTGGATATGTGGACTCGTGTGCGCCACCTCAAAAGAGTTACTTGCATTCGTAGCTCAGGATAGCCACCGAGTCAAAGCTGGCTTGCTGCAGTTAAACTCCACCACCCCTTTGTTGATACCATTGCATATGTAGACAGTTCTGATGTAAGTCTTGCTGGGTACATTTGTACTCACGTTTGCTTATTTTATGTTTTGCAGAGAGACTTCAGTCTCGCTAGTAGTTCCGCGTGGACTTCGACGTTTAGCTTGTTACCTCAGCTACGATCTTGTACCCTTGGGAGGGTCTTGTAGATAGTCAGGCTTCTCAGCCTTCTTCATTTGTAGTTGTCTGTACTTAGACAAGTTAAGCTTCCGCATGTGCTTGTTGCTTGTATGCAATGTATGTTGGGTCATGAGACCCATGTTTGTAATACTTGGCTCCTCGGAGCCTAATGAATAAATACTTTGAGTCGTAGAGTTTCGTTGTGATGCCATGTTCTATTTACACATATCGAGCATATTGTGTGTATGATTGAAATGCTTGGTATGTGTGGGATCCGACAACCTAGTTGTTTATCCTTGGTAGTCTCTCTTATGGGGAAATGTAGTCTGGTGCTTCCACTGAGCCTTGGTAGTCCGCTACAGCCCAGTTTACCGGAGTCCTGCTAGCCCAGCACTACTGCTCCGGAACACCTAGACTGGCCGGCATGTGATTCACATCGTTCCTGTGTCTGTCCCTTCGGGGAAATGTCACACGGTGACATCCGAAGTCCTACCTAGCCTGCTACAGCCCGGGTTCCCGGAGTCCTGTTAGCCTAGTGCTACAGCTCGAATTCACACGCTGCTGACCGACATGTTCGATGTTGATTCATGTATGCCTGTCCCCGTAAGTTAGTGCCAATTTGGGTTCACGACTAGTCATGTCGGCCCGGGTTCTCTGTCATATGGATGCTAGCAACACTATCATATCCGTGAGCCAAAAGGCGCAAACGGTCCCGGGCCATGGTAAGGCGACACCCATGGGAATACCGTGTGTGAGGCCGCAAAGTGATATGAGGTGTTACCGGCTAGATCGATGTGACTTGGAATCGGGGTCCTGACAGTTGGTTTGGAACCTGTGGGCTCAAGGGTGGCTCACTCTGTTGGCGTCGGTCGTGTCACCCCGGCAAGGCCCTTGGCGGGGCTGCCGAGGCTGCCCCGGCAATGGTCTTTGCCGGGGGAGCCTGCTTCGCCCTTCTGTCCTTTGTGTCCTTGGTCTTGGCATTGCTTTTGGCCATCTTGTGCGTTGGCTTCTCTCCGACTTCCCTCCTTTGCCCTGCTACGTGCGGCCGTGGCGCGCTGCACTGACTACCCGTGCACAAGTAAAGGGGTCAAAAGGAGAGCCCCTACTTTTCTACACCGACAGGAGCCCCCGAGCCTGGGCCACACATAAGTACGACACGTTGTTGGGCCAGGCCCAGAACGGTGCGCGGGCAGGCGGGGCGGATTTCCATCGCAGTACTGTTCCGTCTGCTGCGCATCCCCACGACCCGTCTTGAACACGCGATGTGGAGGGGCGTGCGTGACGTGGGGGTCATGCGCGATGCGGTTTCCGCATGCATGTGTCACATCATGGTAAAGAGGTGGCTCGCGCCTTGCCCATGAAAAGAGGGAGGTGTGGAGGCGTGGCTCATTTACTAGATGGACTTGGGTCGCAGTCTTGAAGGCGCCCACGCCCCCCGATCATGGGGTGGGGAACGGTCGCCTCACCCATCCTTTCGACCCTGCTCGCCCGCCACGCGTCCTTCATGAAAGTGGCAGGCGGTGGAGGCGGGAAACCGGGCCCTCGCTGATTGGGGTAGCGGGTCGGTCCTGATTCCCTGTGCCTCCGACGGCTGGATTGGCTGAGTGGGGCGGCCGACCCTTGACCCCGCCCCTTTATAAGGAGGGGGAGGGGGGTGTCGTCCCGCATTCCTTTAGTACCCATCCTTCTCCACCTCCACTCCTTTCTTCCATCCGACATGGCGAGAGGAGGCGTTCGGCCTTCGACGGTGGCGGCGAGGGTTTCTGCTCGTCAGCGCGTCCCTCCTTCCCACAAGCCTGCGATGGCGGAGCCGGCCACGAGAAGAAGGGGGAGGGGGCGTGTCCGAGGTCTCCGCGGTGGTCGGGGAGAGGGGGATGAGGCGGCGTGATGGCCGTGCCTCCGCCAGCGGTGCCTCCCGCGGTGGAGGGTCACGTCGGGGACCAGCCCCGCGAGTTCTTCATCAGGCTATGCCGGCCACCGCGTCGTCGTCTCCGTCTCCCCACCCCCTTCACTCGAGAGATGGAGCTCAATCTGCCCCAGACCCTCAGATTGCACATGAGGGGCTGCGGGACCGGCGGCACGCGGGTCGACGTCGACTTCCCTGCTCCTCATGTTATGTATCTCCGTCGTGGATGGAAGACATTTGCTCGCATCCATAGCCTAACGGTGGGGCTCGTCCTCTACGTCAAGTTAATGGAGGGCGGCCTGCTCTCCGTCAAGTTCTTCGGAGATCTTGGAACTCGCCTGAAGAGCTGCGTGGAGAGCTCCTCCGACGATGAAGATTCCTCCTTGAGTGGGAGTGACGAGGAGGACAGCGACAGCGACAACGAGGGAGTCGGGCGACAGGCTGCCGACCCCAACTTCGACTGATCGCGTCGCCCCTCCCTCGGCCTCACGCCCTGCCGAGGGCCTTCCTCGTCAAGCTCTCCATCGACGCGTTCCCCAACACCTCCTTGGGCGGCTGGCCTAGGAGGGCCGGAGAAGGCGAAGAAGGCGGGCGGCGGCCGTCAACTTGGAGTACGCGGGCACCGACGCCTTCGTCGCGTATTGTCGGGCCGTTGCCTCATCTTCCAGCTCCTTTGCAGGCACCGGGATGCTCTCTTGGTGCCTTCTGCTTCTCGCACCTCGCCAAGGCACTTCTTTCGCCCTCCTGCTGTCTTGTTTCACCTTGTGAGGAGAGGGACAAGAAAGGGATCACGGGCACCTTATCTATTTTTAGTTTGTAAGCCTGCGGGCACTTGTTTGATCTAAAGCTTGTAATCCCCTTGCTCATGTTTTTCATTCCATACGAACTGTACCTGTATGGGATGTTTTTAATGAAAAAGGGTGTTTGCCGGGTTCTTTGTGCGTGAGCGAGGCCCATGCCAAGGACGAATCATTGTTATTTTTAAGATAAACATTGTTGCCCGGCAATAGGCCTTGTCGTTTCCCCACTCCAGTCGACCATTCTCACGCTCTTGGCGGAGGCAGGGGCGAAGTAGAGTTAGGCCCCTTGTTCATCTCCTCGCCACCGCGACTACTACCAAATTCCGACCCAGCTGGTAGCTCTCGGGTACAGGAAAGGGGGTGCACGGTGGTTTTAAGAATATAAATGAGGTTTCACATGTCCTAGTTCCATACGGAAGTGCATAATAGGGGATGAAAGACTTATTTGAATTCGCAGCCCCCGGCAACCTGGGCTTGATGTGGTTGGATCCTTGTGTCTTCAGCCCCCGGCAATCCTGGCTTGCCGGGGCCGGAGCGCCGGTCCGTCCTCTTTCTCCCAAGCGGCTCAGGAGAAGTGTCCACGTGCCCTGCGAACCAAAGAGGATAGAAAGACGCACACTCGACCTCTAGGCTAGGGGTTAGTCGCCGCTAAGCACTATCAACCCTAACCGAGGGAGAGACTCAACCTAACATGCATGCTATAACTTAGGGCGCCAGCGCTTCATTTATATATGCTCAGGGTCAGCGCCTGGCTCTGTACAGAGGGTTACATGCCTTGCCAGCAAGGCTTGTACAAAAGGTGGCTTGCCGGGAAACCCAGCAAGCCGCGCCTTATGGGTAAAACTTGCGAAGATGCTCGATGTTCCAGGAGTTGCTCACTAGGACAGCATCTTCGATCTCCAGGCGGACCGCGCCAGGCCTGGTGACTCGTATTACCCGATAAGGGCCTTCCCACTTCGGCGTCAACTTGTTGGAATTCTTGGCCGACTGAACATGCTGAAGAATAAGGTCGCCTTCCTCAAAGCTTCGGGCATGAACCTTGCGGCTATGGTAGCGGCGCAAGGCTTGCTGGTAGCGTGCAGCTCTCACAGCAGCCCGAAGACGATCTTCCTCAAGGAGCGTTGCGTCATCTTGCTGCAATTGCTCTTGCTCAAGCTCGTCGTAAGCGAGCACTCGAGGTGACCCGTATATGAGTTCCGTGGGGGGAACTGCTTCTGCCCCGTATACCAGGGCAAAGGGTGTCTGGCCGGTGGCTTGATTTGGCGTCGTCCTGATCGACCAAAGAACCGCCGGCAACTCATCAATCCAGCGCCTTCCGCTCTTGTGCATCTTGTCAAAAGTCTTTGTTCTCAGGTCTCGCAACACTTGAGCATTTGCCCTCTCCGCATGGCCATTGCTTCGTGGGTGTGCCACGGAGGCAAAACAGACCTCGCTGCCGAGGTCTTGGATGTATTGCATGAAGGTGTGGCTTGTGAACTGTGTGCCGTTGTCGGTGATGACTCTGTTTGGCACACCAAAACGGCAGACTAGTCCCTTGAAGAACTTGACGGCTGACTGTGTTGTCACCTTCCTCACTGCTTCCACCTCCGGCCACTTTGTGAACTTGTCGATTGCAATGTACAAGTACTCAAAGCCCCCGACAGCACGGGGGAAAGGGCCCAGTATGTCTAGCCCCCAGACCAAAAATGGCCAGGAGAGAGGGATTGTTTGAAGGGCTTGAGCTGGTAGATGAAGCTTCTTTGAACGGAACTGACATGCTTCACACTTGGTTACTAATGCCGTTGCATCCTGGAGGGCAGTGGGCCAGAAGAAACCCTGCCGAAACGCCTTGTCGGCAAGGGCCCTCGACCCTATGTGGGAGCCACACATGCCTCCGTGTATCTCCGCCAACAGCTCCAGTCCTTCCTCCCGGGGAATGCACTTCAATTTCACACCGTTCGGTCTCTTCTTGTACAGGACGTCATCGACGAACAGGTACAAGGCAGACCGACGGGCTACTTTTTCCGCTTCTTCCTGTTCCTCGGGAAGTTCCCCTATTTGGAGGAATCAGACGGTATGCTGTGCGCATGCCGGAGCCTGGGGCTCGACGGCAAGGACCAAAGGCATCTCTTCTGCGATGGGAGCGGCCATCTCTACGGCCAGGGCTTGACGGCCTGCCGGAGTCGGTCGCTCCTCGGCAGGCTCAGGGTCCACGGCAACACCTTTGCCGGCGGCCCCTGGGGGCTTAGTGGGAAAGTACTTGCCGGGGCCTGATTTCCTCCGCTTGTTCTGCTCCGTTGATGGTTCGACGGATGGTTGAGTCAACCGAAGCAAAAAGGTACCTGGTTCCACAGGTAGCTTGAATGCAGCGCGCTTTGACAGGTAGTCAGCGATGTCGTTCTCCGCTCGGGGAACGTGCTCCGCTTGTATACCGTCAAAGCGCTCCTCCAGCTTCCTCACCTCATCTACGTAGGCCTCCATCAACGGGCTCTGATAATCCTTGTTGACTTGTCTGACGATGAGCTGTGAATCACCCCGGACGATGAGCTTTTTCACCCCGAGGTCTGCCGCGATCCTGAAACCGGCAAGCAGCCCCTCGTACTCAGCAGTGTTGTTTGTGGACATCTCCCTGGGAAAGTGCATTTGGATCACATACTTGAGGTGCTCTCCGGTGGGTGCGACAAGCAGCACGCCGGCACCGGCGCCTTGCAGCGAGAAAGCCCCATCAAAGTACATGATCCAGTCGCGGCTTGCTTCCTTGCCGGGGAGAGCGGTCTCCTGGATTTCTTCGTCGGGCGTTGAGGTCCATTCCGCAATGAACTCCTCCAAGACTCTGCTCTGGATTGTCGAGGTACTTTCAAACATCAACCCAAAGCTTGATGACTCCAAGGCCCACACCAAAATCCTTCCGGTTGCATCTGGGTTGTGCAGTATCCGTTGCAACGGGAGGTGGGTGACGACAGTGATCTCGTGGGCCTGGAAGTAATGACGCAGCTTCCTCGAGGACATAAGGAGGCCGAAGAGCAATTTCTGCACACCGGAGTACCTTGACCTAGCCCCCTGCAAGAGGGAGATGACAAAGTAAACCGGTTGCTGCATCATCTTCTTCTTCTGCTCCACTTCACTTGGCTGCGCGGGCCCTGCCTTGATGGTGTCAGACTCTGCCGGGGGCCTTGCCTCGCTGGTGCCAGGCCCTGCCGGGGGAATCTCTGACTTGCTGTCCGCCGGCCCCACCTCACCATTGCTTCTTCGTCAACCTCCCTCTGCGCCACTAGCGCGGCACTAACCACTTGATTCATAACATTCAAGTACAGCAGCAACGGCTCTTGTAGTTTAGGCGCAACTAGTATCGGTGTAGAGGAAAGGTATGTCTTCAGGTCTTGCAATGCCGCTTCGGCCTCTGCGGTCCACTCCATTGGGCCCGCCTTCTTCAGGATCTTGAAAAAGGAAAGGGCGCGCTCGGCAGACTTGGAGATGGATCGCCTCATGGCAGCAACGCAGCCAGTGAGCCGACACACATCCTTGATCCGCTTGGGCGCCTCAATCTACTCGATAGCCTTGATCTTGTCTGGGTTTGCCTCGATCCCACGCTGCGACACAAAGAACCCGAGAAGTTTGCCAGACGGGACGCTGAAGACATACTTCTCAGGGTTCAGCTTGAGGTTGATCTTGCGCAGGTTGGCAAAGGTCTCTTCTAAGTCCTGTACAAGAGTTGCCCTATCCTTGGTTTTGACCACTATGTCATCCATATAGGCATCCATATTTCTATGTAGCTGCGGTTCTAAACCAATTGGGACTGCCCTTGCAAATGTTGAGCCAGTTACTCTTCAACCCGAAAGGCATCCGTAAAAAGTAGTACGTACCACATGGGGTGATGAATGTTGTCTTCTCTTCGTCTTCTCCTGTCATGAAGATATGGTGGTAGCCCGAGTAGGCGTCGAGGAATGATAACAATCTGGTCGATGGGTGGCAACGGGAAGGGGTCCTGATACCTCTTGAGCACTGCGTTGGTTTTCCCTTGAAGAGGAAAGGGTGATGCAGTAAAGTAGCGTAAGTATTTTCCCTCAGTTTTTGAGAACCAAGGTATCAATCCAGTAGGAGACCACGCTCGAGTCCCACGAACCTACACAAAAAAATAAGAACCTCGCAACCAATGTGATAAAGGGGTTGTCAATCCCTTCACGGTCACTTATGAGAGTGAGATCTGATAGATATGATAAGATAATATTTTTGGTATTTTTATGATAAAGACTAAAAGTAAAGAAAGCAAAATAAACGGCGCCAGAAATAGCTTGTTGACGGGAGATTAATATGATGGAAGTTAGACCCGGGGGCCATAGCTTTCACTAGTGGCCTCTCTCAAGAGCATAAGTATTATAGTGGGTAAACAAATTACTAGCGAGCAACTGATAGAATTGAGCATAGTTATGAGAATATCTAGGTATGATCATGTATATAGGCATCACGTCCGTGACAAGTAGACCGAAACGATTCTGCATCTACTACTATTACTCCACACATCGACCGCTATCCAGCATGCATCTAGAGTATTAAGTTCATAAGAACAGAGTAATGCTTTAAGTAAGATGACATGATGTAGACGGATAAACTCATGCAATATGATATAAACCCCATATTTTTATCCTCGATGGCAACAATACAATACGTGTCATTTCCCTTTCTATCACTGGGATCGAGCATGGCAAGATTGAACCCAAAGCTAAGCACTTCTCCCATTGCAAGAAAGATCAATCTAGTAATGGCGCACTTTGTACAGGTGCGCCATTACTATGTCAACTAGTAATGGCGCACTATCACCTGGTGCGCCACTGCTAACAAATTTTTTTATTTTTTTTTTCAAAACTAGTAATGGCGCACCACACACCAGGTGTGCCATTAGTAATATGTCAATAATGGCATACCTGTATCTATTGCGCCACTGTTATATAGCAGTGGCGCACCACATACATGGTGCGCCATTAATGTCTATATTAGCTATAGCCCTTTTCCTAGTAGTGAACAGAAAATCTCGTGAGCTCCGTTAGCGAAAGAAAACAAAACACCACTTCAAGGTACTGTATTGAACTCATTCTTTAATTATATTGGTGTTAAACTTACTGTATTCCAACTTATCTATGGTTTATAAACTATTTTACTAGCCATAAATTCATCAAAATAAGCAAACAACACAAGAAAAACAGAATCTGTCAAAAACAGAACAGTCTGTAGTAATCTGTAACTAACGCAACTGCTGGAAGTCCAAAACTTCTACGAAAACAGGACGACCTAGATAATTTGTTTATTGATCTACTGCAATTGGAATCAGTATTTTAGCACGCTCTGGTGATTTTTAACAATTGTTTTCGTGAACAGAAAGTTTCTGGAATTTTCAGCAAGATCAAATAACTATCATACAAGAAGATCCTATAGGTTTCACTTGGCACAAACACTAATTAAAACACAAAAACACATCTAACCAGAAGCTAGATGGATTATTTATTGAATAACAGCAAGGAAAAATATTGGGTTGTCTCCCAACAAGCGCTTTTCTTTAAAGCCTTTTAGCTAGGCATTGATAATTTTAATAATTCTCACATGAAAGACAAAAATTGAAGCACAAAGAGAGCATCATAGAACATGTGACAAACACACTTAAGTCTAACATACTTCCTATGCATAGGTATTTTATAAGCAAACAAACTATCAAGGAAAGCAAAAACTAGCATATGCATGGAACAAGAAAGAGACGATAGCAATCTCAACATGAAGAGACGTAATTTAGTAACATGAAAATTTCTACAACCATATTTTCCTCTCTCATAATAATTACATGTAGGATCATAAGCAAATTCAACAAAATAGCTATCACATAACATATTCTCCACATGATCCACATGCATGCGAAGTTGACACTCTTCCAAAATACTGGGATTAACATTAGCTAAAGTCATGACCTCTCCAAACCCACTTTTATTAATATTGCAAACACTATTATCAATCTCATATTCATCATGGGGCTTAAATAAATTTTCAAGATCATAAGAAGAATCACCCCAATCATGATCATTGCAACAAGTAGTAGACATAGCAAAACTAGCATCCCCAAGCTTAGGGTTTTGAATATTATTAGCACAATTTACATCAATAGAATTTATAATAAAATCATTGCAATCATGCTTTTTATTCAAAGATCTATCGTGAATCGCTTCATAAAGTACTTCATCGCAACTTTCAAATTCACGAATTTCAAGCAAAACCTCATGAAGATAATCTAGTGCACTCAACTCACTAGCAATAGGTTCATCATAATTGGATCTCTTAAAGAGATTAGCATGTGGATGAAGATCCATAAACTTTTAGCAAGCGAAGATGCAAGCAAAAAGAAGGCACATGGTAACACAAGATCGAACGGAAGGAGGGCGAATAAAACGGAAAAGGTGAAGTGGGGAGAGGAAAACGAGAGGCAAATGGCAAATAATGTAATGCGAGGGATAAGAGTTTGTGATGGGTACTTGGTATTTCTTGACTTGTGCGTAGACTCCCCAGCAACGCCGCCATAAATCAATCTTGCTACCTCTTGAGCACTGCGTTGGTTTTCCCTTGAAGAGTAAAGGGTGATGCAGTAAAGTAGCGTAAGTATTTTCCCTCAGTTTTTGAGAACCAAGGTATCAATCCAGTAGGAGACCACGCTCGAGTCCCACACACCTACACAAACAAATAAGAACCTCGCAACCAACAGATAAAGGGGTTATCAATCCCTTCACGGTCACTTACGAGAGTGAGATCTTATAGATATGATAAGATATTATTTTTGGTATTTTTATGATAAAGACTAAAAGTAAAGAAAGAAAAATAAACGGCGCCAGAAATAGTTTGTTGACGGGAGATTAATATGATGGAAGATGGACCCGGGGGCCATAGGTTTCACTAGTGGCCTCTCTCAAGAGCATAAGTATTACGGTGGGTACACGAATTACTGTCGAGCAACTGATAGAATTGAGCATAGTTATGAGAATATCTAGGTATGATCATGTATATAGGCATCACGTCCGTGACAAGTAGACCGAAACGATTCTGCATCTACTACTATTACTCCACACATCGACCGCTATCCAGCATGCATCTAGAGTATGAAGTTCATATGAACAGAGTAATGCTCTAAGTAAGATGACATGGTGTAGAGGGATAAACTAATGCAATATGATATAAACCCCATTTTTTATCCTCGATGGCAACAATACAATACGTGTCGTTTCCCTTTCTGTCACTGGGATCGAGCACCGCAAGATTGAACCCAAAGCTAAGCACTTCTCCCATTGCAAGAAAGATCAATCTAGTAATGGCGGACTTTGTACAGGTGCGCCATTACTATGTCAACTAGTAATGGCGCACTATCCCCTGGTGCGCCATTGCTGAATTTTTTTTTAATTTTTTTTCAAAACTAGTAATGGCGCACCACACACGAGCTGTGTCATTAGTAATACGTCAATAATGGCGTACCTGTATCTGTTGCTCCACTGCTGTATAGCAGTGGCGCACCACATACATGGTGCGCCATTAATGTCTATATTAGCTATAGCCCTTTTCCTAGTAGTGAACAGAAAATCTCGTGAGCTCCGTTAGCGAAAGAAAACAAAACACCACTTCAAGGTACTGTATTGAACTCATTCTTTAATTATATTGGTGTTAAACTTACTGTATTCCAACTTATCTATGGTTTATAAACTATTTTACTAGCCATAGATTCATCAAAATAAGCAAAGAACACACGAAAAACAGAATCTGTCAAAAACAGAACAGTCTGTAGTAATCTGTAACTGACGCAACTTCTGGAACTCCAAAACTTCTACCAAAATAGGACGACATAGATAATTTATTTATTGATCTACTGCAATTGGAATCAGTATTTTAGCAAGCTCTGGTGATTTTTAACAATTGTTTTCGTGAACAGAAAGTTTCTGGAATTTTCAGCAAGATCAAATAACTATCATACAAGAAGATCCTATAGGTTTCACTTGGCACAAACACTAATTAAAACACAAAAACACATCTAACCAGAAGCTAGATGGATTATTTATTGAATAACAGCAAGGAAAAATATCTGGTTGTCGCCCAACAAGCGCTTTTCTTTAAAGCCTTTTAGCTAGGCATTGATAATTTTAATAATGCTCACATGAAAGACAAGAATTGAAGCACAAAGAGAGCATCATAAAACATGTGACAAACACACTTAAGTCTAACATACTTCCTATGCATAGGTATTTTATAAGCAAAAAAACTATCAAGGAAAGCAAAAACTAGCATATGCAAGGAACAAGAAAGAGACGATAGCAATCTCAACATGAAGAGACGTAATTTAGTAACATGAAAATTTCTACAACCATATTTTCCTCTCTCATAATAATTACATGTAGGATCATAAGCAAATTAAACTAAATAGCTATCACATAACATATTCTCCACACGATCCACATGCATGCGAAGTTGACACTCTTCCAAAATACTGGGATTAACATTAGCTAAAGTCATGACCTCTCCAAACCCTCTTTTATTAATATTGCAAACACTATTATCAATCTCATATTCATCATGGGGCTTAAATAAATTTTCAAGATCATAAGAAGAATCACTCCAATCATGATCATTGCAACAAGTAGTAGACATAGCAAAACTAGCATCCCCAAGCTTAGGGTTTTGCATATTATTAGCACAATTTACATCGATAGAATTTATAATAAAATCATTGCAATCATGCTTTTTATTCAAAGATCTATCATGAATCGCTTCATAAAGTACTTCATCGCAATTTTCAGATTCACGAATTTCAAGCAAAACCTCATAAAGATAATCTAGTGCACTCAACTCACTAGCAATAGGTTCATCATAATTGGATCTCTTAAAGAGATTAGCAAGTGGATGAGGATCCATAAACTTTTAGCAAGCGAAGATGCAAGCAAAAAGAAGGCACATGGTAAAACACGATCGAATGGAAGGAGGGCGAATAAAACGGAAAAGGTGAAGTGGGGAGAGGAAAATGAGAGGCAAATGGCAAATAATGTAATGCGAGGGATAAGAGTTTGTGATGGGTACTTGGTATTTCTTGACTTGTGCGTAGACTCCCCAGCAACGCCGCCATAAATCAATCTTGCTACCTCTTGAGCACTGCATTGGTTTTCCCTTGAAGAGGAAAGGGTGATGCAGTAAAGAAGCGTAAGTATTTTCCCTCAGTTTTTGAGAACCAAGGTATCAATCCAGTAGTAGACCACGCTCGAGTCCCACACACCTACACAAACAAATAAGAACCTCGCAACCAACAGATAAAGGGGTTATCAATCCCTTCACGGTCACTTACGAGAGTGAGATCTTATAGATATGATAAGATAATATTTTTGGTATTTTTATGATAAAGACTAAAAGTAAAGAAAGCAAAATAAACGGCGCCAGAAATAGTTTGTTGACGGGAGATTAATATGATGGAAGATAGACCCCGGGGCCATAGGTTTCACTAGTGGCTTCTCTCAAGAGCATAAGTATTACGGTGGGTACACGAATTACTGTCGAGCAACTGATAGAATTGAGCATTGTTATGAGAATATCTAAGTATGATCATGTATATAGGTATCACGTCCGTGTCAAGTAGACCGAAACGATTCTGCATCTACTACTATTACTCCACACATCGACCGCTATCCAGCATGCATCTAGAGTATTAAGTTCATATGAACAGAGTAATGCTCTAAGTAAGATGACATGATGTAGAGGGATAAACTAATGCAATATGATATAAACCCCATATTTTTATCCTCGATGGCAACAATACAATACGTGTCGTTTCCCTTTCTGTCACTGGGATCGAGCACCGCAAGATTGAACCCAAAGCTAAGCACTTCTCCCATTGCAAGAAAGATCAATCTAGTAGGCCAAACCAAACTGATAATTCGAAAAGACTTCCAAAGATAACCAATCATACATAAAAGAATTCAGAGGAGACTCAAATATTGTTCATAGATAATCTTGATCATAAACCCCCAATTCATCGGATCTCGACAAACACACCGCAAAAGAAGATTACATCGAATAGATCCGCAAGAAGATCGAGGAGAACTTTGTATTGATATCCAAAGAGATAGTAGAAGCCATCTAGCTAATAACTATGGACCCGAAGGTCTGAGGTAAACTACTCACACATCATTGGAGAGGCTATGGTGTTGATGTAGAAGCCCTCCGTGATCAATGGCCCCTCCGGCGGAGCGCCGGAAAAGACCCTAAGATGGGATCTCATGGGTACAGAAGGTTGCAGCGGTGGAAATAAGGTTTTGGCTCCGTATCTGATGTTTCCAGGGTACATGGGTATATATAGGAGGAAGAAGTACGCCGGTGGAGCAACGAGGGGCCCACGAGGGTGGAGGGCACGCCTGGGGGAGATGGGCTCGCCCCCTGCCTCGTGCCTTCCTCGTTGATTGATTTACATAGACTCCAAGTCCTCTGGATCACGTTTGTTCCGAAAATCACGTTCCCGACGGTTTCATTCCGTTTGGACTCCGTTTGTTATCATTTTCATTCGAAACACTGAAATAGGCAAAAAAACAGCAATTTGGGCTGGGCCTCCTGTTAATAGGTTAGTCCCAAAAATAATATAAAAGTGTATAATAAAGCCCATTAAACATCCAAAACAGAATATAATATGGCATGCAACAATCGAAATTTATAGATACGTTGGAGACGTATCAGGTCCTTAGGACAAGCCTTATTGATATTTGTGAAATCAATACATAGCCTCCACTTCCCATTTGCCTTGCGCACCACCACCGGATTGGCCAACCACGTCGGGTGGAGCACTCCCCTCACCAAGCCTGCTGCTTCCAACTTCCTGATCTCCTCTGTGATGAACTCCCGCCATTCCACAGGTTGCTTCCTGACCTTCTGCTTGACGGGTCGCCCATGGCGACAGACAGCAAGATGGTGCTCAATCACTTCCCTGGGAACGCCGGGGATGTCACATGCTTGCCACGCAAACACATCGACATTCGCCCGCAGGAAAGTGACGAGTGCGCCTTCCTATTTGCTGTCGAGGGTGGAGCTTATCGTAAAAGCCCCTCCCGTGCCATATGTCGGTGTCAAAATCGGCGGATCTCGGGTAGGGGGTCCCGAACTGTGCATCTAAGGCGGATGGTAACAGGAGGCGGGGGACACGATGTTTACCCAGGTTCGAGCCCTCTCGATGGAGGTAATACCCTACTTCCTGCTTGATTGATCTTGATGATATGAGTATTACAAGAGTTGATCTACCATGAGATCATAGAGGCTAAACCCTAGAAGCTAGCCTATGGTAGGCTAAACCCTAGAAGCTAGCCTATGGTATGATTGTTGTTGTCCTACGGACTAAACCCTCCGATTTATATAGACACCAGAGGGGGCTAGGGTTACACAGAGTCGGTTACAAGGGAGGAGATCTACATATCCGTATTGCCAAGCTTGCCTTGCACGCCAAGGATAGTCCCATCCAGACACGGGACGAAGTCTTCAATCTTGTATCTTCATAGCCCAACAGTCCGACCAAAGTATATAGTCCGGCTGTCCGAGGACCCCCTAATCCAGGACTCCCTCAGTAGCCCCTGAACCAGGCTTCAATGACGATGAGTCCGGCGCGCAGATTGTCTTCGACATTGGAAGGCGGGTTCTTACTCCGAATACTCCATAGAAGATTTTGAACACAGGATAGTGTCCGGCTCTACAAAACAAATTCCACATACCACCGTAGAGAGAATAATAATATTTCCACAAATCTAATCAGCTGACACATGACATCACACCACGGCCTGGTCATTATTCGAACCGTTTTTCTCAACCAGCCACTGCACATATTGCGAGGCGGTTTTCTTGGCACGTCTTGTCGAAGCAGAGATCGTGTCCCCCTTATCACGGGATTCTCATCAATACGGGTGTGGGTAATCCAACCGCGCCATCAATTATGGCGCTTGGGGAATAAGCGGTTTTACTAGGAAAGTGGGGAGGCACAGAATCCCTGCTGCCTTTATAAGGGGATAAGGACTCCCTTTCGCACCCACGCTTTCTACTTCCTGATCCATTGCCCTCCACCCAAGCTCTAGCGCCCAAGCATCCATCTTCTCTGCCCACAAAGGCCTTCCGAAAATGTCCGGATCCGAAGCAGGAGGCAAATGGATGACCTCTACCGTCCGGGAGAAGGATATCAAAAAGCTTCAGGAGGCTGGGTATCTGGCCAAGAAAATCAGCCATCGTCTCCCGACGGCGGGACAGATCGTCCCTACTCCGGAACCCCACGAGAGGGTTGTATTCCTCGCTCACTTTGTCCGTGGGTTAGGGTTTCCTCTCCACCCATTCGTTCGCGACATCATGTATTATTATTGGATCGATCTTCACGATCTGTCCCCTAATTCCTTCCTCAACATCTCGACGTTTATTGTCGTGTGCGAGGCTTTTCTCCGCATCTCGCCACATTTCGGCTTATGGATGAAGATTTTTAATGTGAAGCCCAAGGTAGTGGGTGGCGAGCACGCCGAGTGTGGGGGCGCTATGGTGAGCAAGATTCCCAACATTACATGGCCAACAGGCAACAGTAGTGGTTTTACATCACCGAGCCGCGGGGCACGGAATGGGCCGCTACTCCCGAGTTTCGATCCGGTGACCCCTGCGGCTTACATCCTGGGTCAAGAAGGGCCTGAACTGGTCCTCTTCCGACGAATTGTCGGTGCTCCAGACGCGCGTTAAAGATATGGGAGACAAGAACATTGAACTTGTCAATGTGGTCCAGGTGATGTTAGTTCGCCGGATCCTGCCTTGTCAACACCGGACTTGCAATCTATGGGAATTCGATCCGGCCAAGCACCAAACCTTGCGAGAGCTTTTTGCCTCCTCGCACAAGGACATCTGGAAGGTGCTTTTCAAGTCCAGCAAATCATGGCCGGACTCCGCCGAAGATCGCGGGTACCAACTGTCCCGCCCTGCAAGTTCGGTAAGTAATCGTACTTTTTGTCCGCATAACCCAAGGGAAGCGCTTAATGTGTTTTCCACAAATCTCCTAGGGCTGGACGAAGAAGGCGGAGCGGATCCATTGTCCGGCCCTGCTGCCCGAAGAACCGGCCGTCCCACTTCTGACAAAGATGCTGGTCCCGGCGCCTTACAAGGTGCCGAAGAAGACGGCCGAGAAGGAGGCCAAAAAGACTCGGGGCGGCCTTCGTCGCCACGGCATTTCAGACACAATATCCGAAGGCTCTGATGCCCGTTCCGCCTCCGAAGAGGACGAGGAGGAAGATGAATCCCCTGCGGGGGAAAGGAAGAAGAGGATGGCCTCCGCACACTTGGAGGCCGAGTCGCCTAAAAGGGGAAAAGCTCCTCTTCCGGAGGAGTCCACTGCCGCCGCCGACAGCGGCCCGGCGTGGGATCCCAGGGCCCAGCCCCTGGTGAACTCATGAGTATATACAGTCTGAATATGTTTATGCGTCCAAACTCATCATGGCATAATATTTTAACCTGAGCCATATTTTTTTAGTCCGGCGAGGTCCCGTACCGAACAATCCTCATCCGAGGATTTGCTGAGCTCGGATGCTATGGTAAGCGGGACGCCCCCGAAGGCCCCTTCCTTCGAACAGGTGAATACCATCGAGGCTTCGTCCTAGAGGGACCCCAGCCAAGGGGGAGAGGAAAAGACCGTGAAGGCGGCGCCTGGAGGTCAAACTTCAGGGGCTGAACACATGGGGGAGGAAATTCCCATGCGAGCTGACGACGGGGGCCATCTTAAATTCAGCTCCCAGCCGGATACAGTTCCGGAGACCAATACGGCTCCAGAATCAGGCAGGCAGCCCCTCTCAGGTGGAGGGGGCATACCGGCAACCTCTGTCCAACCATAGGTGTTGGATGCTTTGTTGGTGGCGCTGAAGAGCGCCTCCATCGTCGATGAACACCGTACCCTTATGGGTGCCGTGATTAAGAAGATTCAGTCTGCTGAGAGTGGACTGAATGGAGCCTCTATCAGCCTTATAAAAGTGAGGTATGTTTTCGAAGAGTGTCATGGTATGGATAGTAGCCCCTGATACACTGTTCAGTGAAAGAAAAAGCCGGACAGAGGATCAAATTTTATGTTCGGAGGAAGACTCATTGAATGAAATCTATTTCTCTTCTGCTATAAGCAGGCGTCTATAGCGGCTGCTGCCTCTCATACTGCGGAGATCTCCGGACTGAATCGAAGTCTGGAGTGGGCCAAAGAAGAACTTGGCCAGTTGAAAATGCAGTTGGGAGATAAACAAGGTATGCACAAGTCTTGTTCGCGTTTATTGCGAATGAATTTTCAGTATGATGAAATAGGCTTCATGATTTGCACTAGGGATGGTGACCGAAGTCGAGGCCCTTAAGAAGGCTATGGCCGAGGCCGAGAAAAAGGCAACCACGAAGCAGGCTCTTCGTGAGAAGTACGAGGCCAGCGTTATTAAAGCTGAGCAGGAGCTGCAAGAGGCCGTGAAGAAATGCGAGACCTTGGAGCAGAATTTAACGGAGAAAGAATCCGAATTCACCATGGCGCATCAGGCCACGAGCGATGCCCTGGGGGAAACCCAAAGCACCCTGCAGGGGATCCGAGAGGCGAGGAAGATTGTGGCGGGTATGGCTTTTTCCTTGTAAAGCAAGTATTTGAGGAGAAGATTATGTTTCTAATTTTGAATTCGGATTTCACCAGGGGTATTTGCGGAGCTGCCCCGCAGCATAAGGAACACTGCGGATAAGCTGCGGATAAGCTGCCCAATTCTACCGGGCCGAAGAAAGGAACACTGCGGATAAGCTCTTCTGGTCGCAGTATTTGGCACCGAATTATCCCGTGCCTTTTGTCGATCAACTGAAACAGCTGATCGAACTGCATAAGGCGGCAGAACTAGCCATGAAGGATTTGATTATCCGGCTATGGCCTGCCGAGCTGATTCCAAGTAGCTACTTCAGGCTCGTGAAGCGGCTTGTAAGCGCTTGCCCTCGACTTGACGTCATCAAGCAGTCGGTCTGCATAGAGGGTGCGCGAATGGCCTTCGCCCGCGCAAAGGTGCACTGGGGAAGATGGATGCTGAGAAGCTGATGACCGAAGGGCCGCCAGAGGGGAAGGAGCACCGCAAGCCCGAATTATATTATGAAAGTGTCATGAAAGGATCCTACCTTGCAGCGGAGCTATGCGCCAAGGACATTATATTTCCATGAATGCCAATCATGTTGTCCTTTGTAATGTTTGAACAAGGTCATTTATTTATTGCCTGTTATATAAAAGTTTACCCTCCTGTGCGGCCATTTTATATGTTAAACCTGAGAGTTGGCCAGTCGTCGGCTTCTGCCCCCACGTAAGAAGTACGGGGGTGTTCGGGATAAACTGAGCACTCTTTATCCCAGTTTTGGGTCCTTCGAAGGAGGTGCTCAGCACAACGAACCATGCAATTGGACTATAGGGCTTTATCACTCTCACTTAGCCATAGGAGCTTTAGTAAGGTAGGCGCAGCCCCTGGTGTTTGGAAGACCGTACTAGGGGCTCTATAAGCACTTAATCGGAGGAAAAACCGATACATCGCACGCTGCATTGGTTATGGCATTATGAGGGAGAAATCCTTAAAGATTTTACGACCTCTCGAACAGCTGACCAGCTCTCGCTGTATCATGACAGTTAGTTTTCGGCTTTCTCTACTGAGGTGCTCGTCCGGAAGAACCGGGACACAATCGCAGTAGTTCTCCAGTGTGCGCTTAGCCGATATAGCGGAACGTAAGGTACCAAAACATGGGAGCGGGCAAACCCAACTATTGACCCAAGATCTGATTCGGAGCTGATGCATATAGTGCTATAAGTTCGGGGTGCCGAACTTCCACGAAGGAGTTCGGACTTTATTGCCGTACTGTGGGTTAAAACGAAGCCCTGGCACGTTTAAAGCATATCGTGGTGTACGGATGCCACTCGACAAAAGAGTTTTAATAAGAAAGACAGCAGAAAAGCGTCATACAAATCCACTATTTTACTTGAATAGTACGTCGATGCATATATGACAAATAATGGAAGAAATCCGGCTGTGTGAAAGTGCTGCACAAGGCAGAAGAAGCTGCATGACGGTCCGGATAAGTCGATGGTCTACCGTGAAACTAAGGATTTGCACCTTCGGGTCGCCTCTGATCGCCTGCGTCCTTCGTGCGCAAAGGTACCTCAAGGAAATGGGAAATGTTTGATGGAGGAGCGAGCTCCAAAAAGCGCTGAGTGCGGTGTCGGGTGGTAGGTGCGACATATGCCAACGGGTGGCTTATCATTGTGGGAGCCAGTAAAACATCGCCGGTGCCTGGAAACGGGATGAGGCGAAGACATGCACGCCGGCGGATCTTACCCAGGTTCGGGGCTCTCCGTGGAGATAACACCCCTAGTCCTGCTCTGCGGGGTCTCCGCATGATCACTAGATCAATACAAGTAGCTACAAGTGCTCCTTGAGCTGTTTGGCTAGAGGAAGAAGAAGGGCAAGGCTAGCTCTCCTTTTCTCTCTATGTGGTGTGTGGAATTCTATGAGATCAACCCTTTGCATGGGTGTCCCTGGGGGTTTATATAGGCCTACCCCCAGGGGTACAATGGTAATCCGGCTGGGCGCGGGTCCCAGCCGTCAGTTTCTATGCTCGCCGGCTTCTCTGCCGGTCATTGGGGCCCGCCGACTGCCGGCCTCTTGGCCGGCAGGCCGGCCCCACTGCTTGGGGGCTTTGTCGGCGGCTGGTTACTGTTGCCTCGCCTCTGATGACGAGGGCTTTGTCGAGGTAAGCGTGGCTACAGTGTCACCGCCTTGCGAGCTCTCACTGTAGCCTTACCTCGTCTTGTCTCCTTAATGGGCGCATGCTTCGAGGGAGGGAGGTAGCCGGCTATTGGAGCCGGCCACATCCCTGGCCGACTAGAGGAGGCCAGGCCGTCTTCAGATGTCTCTCTGGCAAAGGGGCCCGCCGCCCATGGGCCGTACTGGCACCTGTCGTGGGTGACATCGAGGCCAACATGGCTACAGTGCCGCGCCGGACGGGGGATGGCTGGCCCGTACGGCGCCCTGTGGCCATGCCTGTCCCGGGATTCGGGGGTAGTGGGCTGTACTGCGGCCACGCCCCATCCTATCGCCGTTACGTGGGTACAGTCTTAGTAGGTGCAGTCTTGGCCGGCTTTCTTCATGGCCGGCTTCTGGGAGTCGGCTTTCTTCATGGCCGGCTTCTGGGAGTCGGTCCTCTTGGGGCCGGCTCCCTGGAGTCGGCTATCTCGTATCTTTCTTGGGGGAGGTTTCTGAGGCTGGGTCGCCTTCTGGGAGTCGGCCCTGGGGATAGCCGGCCGGGGAAGGCGGCCCTATGCTTTGTATGCTTGAAGGCCTGAACGGCCTGATAATTTTTCGAAGAGCCAGGGGGAGTCGGTTAGGCTACCCGTGGCCATTTACTCCGACAGTAGTCCCCGAAGCTGGTTGGGCTTCGAGGCTGAGAGGAGGTCGAGAAGCTCGGTCAGCTTCTTATCTTGACGAGCCAGCAGCTGGGAGCCGGCTTCGGTTGGGCGCGCCGTCTTGGCGAAATTTTTAAAGTCGGAAGGCGGGAGTCTGTTGGCGCGTGCGCCGGGCTGCGGGCCGGCCGCTCGCCGCCTGCGAACCACGTGGCGTCCCTTGGCTGAAAAGAGCCTGCCAACCCACGCGCGCGACAAGACGTCGCCGCAGGCCGAGGGCCCACCACTCCTACGCCTAGGCCCAGGCGCGGATTCTTTGCGGCCCAAAGCCGTCCGCACGTCTTCCGGCGGCGGTTTCCGCACGCCGTTAGGGCGCAATAATCGCGGGACGTGGGGGAGTGGGCGCAGTTAATCCCACGTTCCTCCCCACGCCTCGCCTCCTCGGCTTCGCCGCACGAGGCTATAAGTAGGGGGAGGAGGGGAAGCGGCAGACGCTCGCACGCTCCTCTCCTCTCCGCCATCTTCTTCCTCCTGCTTTCCCTTGCAGCAGCGCCTCGCCGCCGCGCCGTCCCACCATTCTTCACTCCGCCCCGCAGCTCTGCCGCCGCAGGGCCGTGCTTTCTCCGCCGCCGCACTCTTCCTCGCTAGCTTCTCGCCACCATGCAGTACGGCGGGGACTGGGACGGCTCCAACGTCCACATGGACCACATCGAGTTCCTCCGCAAGACGCGGCGGTTGCCCGGCGCGGACCAGGTGCGGGTCCGTCTCGCGCCTGCGAAGGAGATCACGCCGGAGCCGGAGGAAGGCGAGCGGGTAGTCTTCCGCTCGCATTTCCTGCGCGGCATCGGCTTGCCGGCGAGCGCTTTCTTCCGCTCCTTCCTCGACTTCTATCAACTCCAGCCGCACCACCTCACCCCGAACACGGTGGTGCTGCTGTCCGCCTTCGTCACCTTGTGCGAAGGCTTCCTTGGCGTTCTCCCCACCCTCGAGCTCTGGGGGGAGTTCTTCCAATCTAAGCTGGGCACCCGCATGCAGGGCGTGCCGGCCCAGAGCGGCGCCTTCATCGCGATGCGGAGGCCGGCGGCCGACAACCCCTTCCCCGTCATCACGTTAATCCAGTCGGTGAAGCGCTGGCAGAAGTCATATTTCTACGTGAAGAACGTCGCCCCACAAGGCGACTACGTCAACTTGCCGGCTTACGTAGCCGGCCCGCCGGCTGGGAGGCGGCCCCACTGGTCCTATCGGGCCGCGACGCTGACGCCGGCTGGAGCCGCGGCCGTCGCCCGACTGCGGGTGATGATCCAGTCGGAGGGCCTGACTGGGTCCGACTTGCTGGCCGCCTTCGTCGCGCGCCGGGTGCTTCCGCTTCAGAGCCGCCCTCACCTGATCTGTCAGATGAGCGGCCAGCTCGATCCGAGTCGGATGTGCACCAAGGACATGCCGCACGACGAGGTGGCCCACATGGTGAATTACCTTGCGAACTGCAAGCTCTCCGCAGAGTGGCGGTTTGGCAAGGAGCCATATTCCCGTGCACATCCTCCGCCCACGGTATGTTTTCTTTTTCCTTTTCTTTTCTTAGTTTTGTTGCCGAATTCCTTCTGGCCGTCTCTGACCAGTCGGCACGCCTTGGCAGAGCCCTCTCCTTCGACCTGCAGCCGGGTCGGAGGCGGAGCGCCGATTCCTCCCCGACCGGGCGGAGCATGACCTGGAGGACCACGACTTGGGGGCGGCCGCCATGGAGGACAACACCGAGGCGGGGTGGCGGCGAAGCAGGCGGCTCCGGGCTTGGAGCCAGTTTCGACGACTGGCCGGATGACGACGAGGCGGAAGTCGTCCCACGCCGCCAGCCGGCGTCTGGCCACGGCGCGGGTTCCTCCGCCGCGCCGCCTGCTCGGGGCGGCGGGCAGAAGCGCCGTGCCGCGTCGGGCTTGTTCGGGAGCCGGCCGAAGAAGCCCAAGGGTGGGGCGGCGGCGACCAGGCGGGATGAGGCGGCCGCGAAGGCGGCCCGCTTCCGCAAGGTGGTGAAGCAGCCGCAGATGGTGTCGGCGTAAGTGTATATTCCTTTGTACATTCTTTCTTCTTTTCTTGGTGATTTCTGAATCCTTGCCCTTTCTCAAAAAAATCAGGGCTCCGCTTTCGCTCGAGCGGGTTGCTGCCGCCTCCGTCGTTGGATCGCCGGGAGGATCCGGGAGCACCCGCCGCGTGGACCCCCGCGCCGAGCTTCAGGCGGCGACGGAGCGAAACGCGCGGGAGGCGCGGGAGGAGCGGGAGGCGGAGGAGTTGAGGGCGGCTGCCGCCAAGGCGGCACAGGAGGAGGAGGCGGCGAAGGCGCGCGCCGACGCAGCGGCCAAGGCCCAAGCGGAGGCTGCGGCCGCGGCAACAGCGGAGGGGGCCTTGCTCGTCACCCCTCTGCGCGTCGCGGCGCCTGAGGCCCCAGAGCCCCCGCCAGAGGAAGCCGGCGGCAACCAGCCAGGATTTGAGAGGGAGGACGACGTCGTCGTCCCAGAGAGGGAGGGGCACCGGCCCCACCGACTAGGGCGGCTCAAGGCGGCCGGCCTAACGTGCCGCCTGCGCAATCGGCTGGGGGCGAGCCGGCTGCGAGGACGGACCTGGTGGTCCGGTCGCCATCGCGCCAGCGCACGGGGAAGGCCGCATCGGACCCGCAGAGAGCCGCGGGCCTCAGTTCGTCGACCCAAGACGTGGAGGCGGCCAGCGCCAGCTCGGGGTGGACGCCGGGTGGAGGGATGGCTGTGGTGAACGTGGCAGCGCAGGATGTCCGGAACCGGCTTCAGTCCCAGGCTGCGGCGCTGAGGAAATACAATGACGAGTTCCTTGCGACGCGGGCGGCCATTCGGGTTAGTCTTCCTATTTTTGCTTTTTTATCTTGGTTTCTTCCGTGGGGGCGCGTCAGCGCACCCACTGGGTGTAGTCCCCGAGTTCCGAGTCGGCTGCTGAGCAGGCGGCTTGGAACTTCTTAGCGGGCTTTGTTTTGCTATCTTGTTCTCATTCGCTCCTCTGCCTGTCTTGCAGGACTACCACAACCTCCGCGCGGCTGCCTTCAACTCCCAGGCTCGGGAGCTGACCCAGAAGAATGCTGACCTATCTGAGAGCCGGGGTAAGTGCTTCGTCTTTTATCTCACGTGGGGGCGCGTCAGCGCACCCACTGGGTGTAGTCCCCGAGATTCGGGCCGACTGCTGAGCAGTCGGGTCGGATCTTCCTTGACGACTTCTTCCTTATTGCTTCTTTCTTTTCTGCCATCCCTGCAGCGGCCAACGCCAGTCTGAGGGAGCAGCTGGGCGGGGCTCAGGCCGCCCTCCGTGCTAAGGAGGCCGAGTTTGACGCCTTGGCACAGGAGCGTGACCGCCTGGCCAAGAGGTTGGCCGACCAGGAGAAGAGCCACAAGGCGGCCCTGAAGGCGGTGCAGGACAGCGAGGCCGCCCTCCAAGCCGAGTATGAGACAGAGGCGGCCAGCTGGGCCGAAGCGAAGCAGACGCTGATCAACGGCTATGGCCAGATCGAAGACTTGGTTGACGGTAGGCCGCCTTCTTCTTCGTCCTTGCTTGCCGCTTGCCGTTTGGCTCATTTTCTGACTTGGTGTTTTTCTCTTCTTTCTCTTTCTTTCTTGCGCAGAGTACTTCCCTGGCTACTCTACCGCCGCCAACCAGGTCGTCGAGGCCCACCGCGAGGCACGAAGGCAGGCTGGCGCCGAGATCGCGCCGAACGCTCGCCGGTCGCTGGAGGAGCAGCTCTTGGCGATTCAGGCCCGCCTCCAGCCGGCTCATCGCATGCTCCGCCGGCTTCAGCGTGTTGGGGCGCAGGTGTTGGCCGCTCTCTGGCCTGGTGAGGTGATTCCCCGCACCCCCAGTCGGACTGCCGACTGGCTGGAGGTGGCGGTCGGCCGCTTCGAGGCCTGGAAGGCTTCTGCGGCTCGGTCCGGCGCCAGGCGGGCGCTGGAGTTCGCCAAGGCCTGGTATCCCGAGCTGAGTCTGGACCAGCTGGCCACCTGGCGGCAGGAGGCCGACACGGAGCTGGAGCCGGCGCGGCCGGCTATCATCCAGCGGGCTTCGGCGATTGCCGACTACACCGACACCAGCGCCTTCGCTCCTGAGGTGGACGACAACGGCGTTGCCCAGCCGGAGGAGTGGTTCGGGCTGAACCCGGCAGACGGCGAGGACTCGGCGGAGGAGATCGACTCCAGCGACGAGGGCGAGGAGGAGGAGGAGGAGGGTGAAGACGCCGCGCCAGATGGTGGAGCGGCCGGTCAGCCTCAGCTTGACCGTGCCTCCAGCAACAAGGCACGCGCGGGTGCACCGCCTGCAGCCGGCGATGATCAAGCCGAGACCCGCCAGCCGGCCACTCCTCCAGCCGGTGGCGCCGTCTCCACCGACCAGCCCGGCTCCCCTGCTGCGCCCTTAGTCTAGTCTGCTGCCTCTACTTTCCTGTTTCACCATTCTTGGAACAGTATTTTGTTAAGTTTGCACAATTCCACCCACTGGGGGTGTATTCGAACTATATTGACTGCCGGCCTGTTGGGGGCCTTATGTGTAAATATAATTATGCATGCGTTTGGCTTTCCCTTGTTCTTTGCTTTTCATCCTTCGGCTGTTTCCTTTGCCGCCCTCCCTTGGTTGCCGCCTTCCCAGCCGGACAGCTGCTCTGCAATCTGTGGCTGGGGAAGTGCTTGGGAGGGCAAGTACTCTAGCTTTGTTGGATTATAGCGAAGTGATTGGGAGGCCGGCCAGCCGGCTGTTTTGACAGCCGGTAGGCGTGGTTGGAGGCCGTCTTTGCGTTATATAAGTTCGTTGGTCCTTAGCCGTTTTTCGTGTGGGCATCCTTTCTGCCTTTGGCTCTTGCCAGTCGGACAGTCGGTTCTTCGAGCTGCGACTTTCGACAAGAGATGGCTCGGGTGCCGGCACACTACTTGTCTGACTTCAGGTAGAACTTTTAATATAACTTAAGGCGGCCAGTCCCCGGGCCGACTAGTCGAACCCGGTGCCGGACAAAAAACCAAATGTAATAATACATTCATGAGTATGACACTCGTCATTCATAGATAAAGGAGGGCAGTTCCCGAGTGTGCCTCGGGGGGCCCGTTTGTCTCATATTTAAAAAAGAACGGTAGCATGATACATACTGCTTTCAACTGTAAAATCTTCTCAGGAGGTTTGCGTTCCATGGTCGCTCCGACTCCTTGCCGGAATCATCCCTCTTGCGTGCTCTTGGTTTTTGTGCGTCGATCAAGTAGTAGGAGTCGTTGCCTAGTGCCTTGCTGATGACGAAAGGGCCTTCCCAAGGGGCCGAGAGCTTGTGCTGGCCGGCTGTTCGCTGGATCAGCCGAAGCACAAGGTCGCCCTCTTGGAAGGATCTTGGCTTGACCTTCCGGTTGTGGTAACGGCGCAAACCCTGCTGGTAGATGGCGGACCGGCTGAGTGCTAACAGCCGGCCTTCTTCCAGCAGGTCGACGCCGTCTTCTCGCGCTTCCTTGGCCTCCGCTTCCGTGTACATGGTGACCCGAGGCGAGTCGAACTCGATGTCAGTTGGGATGACGGCCTCGGCACCATATACAAGGAAGAACGGAGTGAAGCCGGTTGACTTGTTTGGGGTAGTACGCAGACTCCAGAGGACAGCCGGCAGCTCGTCGAGCCAGCAGCCGGCCGAGCGCTCCAGTGGTACGACCAGGCGGGGCTTGATGCCGGAGAGGATGAGGCCGTTTGCTCGCTCGACCTGGCCGTTTGACTGCGGGTGGGCAACGGACGCTAAGTCCAGTCGGATGCCTTGTGTCGCGCAGAAACGTGCCAGTGCTCCTTTGGCAAAGTTTGTTCCATTGTCGGTGATGATGCTGTGCGGCACGCCATACCGAGTAGTGATGTCGGCAATAAATGTCACGGCCGTCGGCCCGTTCAGCTTCTTGATCGGCTTCGCTTCGATCCACTTGGTAAATTTGTCCACGGCGACAAGCAGATGTGTCAAGCCGCCGCGGGCTGTCTTGAATGGGCCCACCATGTCCAGCCCCCAGACGGCAAAGGGCCAGGTGAGGGGGATGGTCTTGAGTGCAGAAGCCGGCAGGTGTTGTTTGGAACTGAAGACTTGGCATCCTTTGCAGCATTTGACTATTTCTTTGGCATCTTCCAAGGCAGTCGGCCAGAAGAAACCGTGGCGGAAGGCTTTGGCCACAAGTGATCTTGAGGCTGCGTGGTGGCCGCATTCGCCTTGGTGGATATCCTTGAGGATTGCTACACCCTTTTCTGGCTCGACGCAGCGCTGGAAGACCCCAGTGACGCTACGCTTGACAAGTTCTCTGTTTATTATTGCATATGCTCCGGCTCGGCGTTGCACTAGTCTTGCCCAGATCTCATCAGTCGGAAGCTCTCTGTTGACTAGGAAGTTGAGGATGGGCTGGGCCCATGATGGAGCTGTGACTTCTTCTACTGTTAGTACGGCCACTGTGACTCGGATGGGTGGGTTGGGTGGTGGAGAGTTGGAGTCGGCCACCGCTTCTTGTGTCGCTGCAGTCCCCGGGCCGACTGCTGCAGTCCCCAGGCCGGGTTCTGAAGTCCCCGAGCCGGGTGCGACTACGGCAGTCCCCGGGCCGCTTGTCGAAGTCCCCGAGCCGCCTGCTGGGTTCCTCCAGTCGGATCCGGCTGCATCGGGGGCGGGTGGTACGAAGATAGAGTCCGACTCTGGAGACGGCTTGATAGATGGTTTGAGGAGGCGCTGGAGAGAGACACCGGTTGGTATAGCCTGTCGGGTGGAGCCGATCCGTGCCAGGGCGTCTGCCTGGTCGTTGTCGGCCCGTGGCACGTGAAGGAACTCGCACCCTTCGAAGTACCCACTGATCTGCTGGACGAGGAATCGATAGCTCGCCATGTTTGCATCCTTGGCGTCCCAGTCGCCAGATGACTGCTGGACCACCAAGTCCGAGTCGCCATAACACAGGATCCGGCGTATGCCGAGCTCTTTGGCTAGCCGGAGCCCGTGTATGAGCGCCTCGTATTCAGCCACGTTGTTGGAGGCGGCAAAGTGGATTTGCAGCGTGTATCTGAGCTTGTCGCCTTTGGGAGAGGTGAGGACGATGCCGGCTCCCAAGCCGGTGCGCATCTTGGACCCATCGAAGTGCATCCGCCAATGAGTAGAGTCGGGAGCCGGCGGTAGGTACTGGGTCTCGGCCCAGTCGACGAGGAAGTCGGCCAATGCTTGGGACTTGATGGCGGTGCGGGGCTGGTAGAAGATTGTGTAAGGTGCAAGCGCAATGGCCCATTTAGCCACCCGGCCGGATGCATCCCGGCTGCCTATGATCTCGGCAAGCGGGGCGGTGCATACGACCGTGATGGGATGCTCTTGAAAGTAGGGCTTCAGCTTCTTGGCAGCGAAGTACACTCCATAGCACATCTTCTGGTAGTGTGGGTAGTTTTGCTTTGAGCTGGACAGTACTTCGCTTAGATAATATACCGGCCTCTGGACTAGCTGGGCTCGGCCTTCTTCTGGGCGCTGGACCACGATGACTGTACTGACCACTCGGCTAGTTGCGGCAATGTAGAGGAGCATGGGCTCCTTCTCAGTCGGCGCCGCCAGGACAGGTGGAGTGGTCAGCATCTTCTTCAACTCATGGAAGGCTTGGTCTGCTTGGTCATTCCACTCGAAATGAGTGGATTTCTTCATGAGTCGGTACAGGGGGAGAGCCTTCTCTCCTAGCCGGCTGATAAAGCGGTTTAGGGAGGCCAGGCACCCAGTGAACTTCTGCACGTCTCGCAACTTGGTGGGAATCTCCATTCTCTCAATGGCCTTGATCTTCACAGGGTTGCACTCAATGCCGCGTTCGGAGACCAGAAAGCCTAGAAGCTGGCCGGCTGGTACTCCGAACACGCATTTCTCGGGGTTGAGCTTGATCTGGAATCGGCGCAAGTTGGCAAATGTTTCTTTGAGGTCTTCCAGCAGGGTGCCGCGCTTCTCTGTCTTCACCACAATATCGTCTACGTAGACGTGGGCATTTCTGCCGAGTTGCTTGAGGAGGCATTTCTGCATGCAACGCTGAAAAGTGGCACCGGCATTCCTCAAGCCGAATGTCATAGTCAGGTAACAGAAAGCTCCGAATGGTGTGATGAAGGCGGTCTTCAGGCGGTCTGCTGGGTCCAACTTAATCTGGTGGTATCCTGAGTAGGCATCCAAGAAACTCAACAGCTCGCATCCGGCTGTGGAGTCTATCACTTGATCAATCCGTGGCAGAGCAAACGGATCTTTGGGGCAGGCCTTGTTGAGGCTAGTGTAGTCTATACACATACGCCATTTGTTGTTTTTCTTCAACACCAAGACTGGGTTGGCAAGCCACTCTGGAAAAACACTTCCATAATAAAGCCGGCGGCAAGGAGCCGGGCTATCTCTTCTCCTACGATTCTTCTCTTCTCTTCTGACAGTCGGCGGAGAGGCTGCTTGACCGGCTTCGCGTCGGCTCGGACGTGTAACTTGTGCTCGGCGAAATCCTTCGGAACACCCGGCATGTCCTTTGGGGACCATGCAAAGATATCTCGATTCTCACGGAGGAAGTCGACGAGCTCGCCTTCCTATTTACTGTCCAGGTTTGCACCAATGACTGCAAACCTCTCCGGGTTCTCCGGGTCCAGAGGTATCTTCTTCGTCTCCTTGGCCGGCTGGAAGGAGCCCTGCGCATCATATTCCTTGGGGTTGGGGGACAAGGCCGGCTGCTTGCCGGCCATGGCCACAACTCGCTCCAGCATCTTCTTCTCTTCCGCCACTACGAGGGACTCGGCCAGCCGGCTGCTGGCTGCAGCGCACTCGATGGACTTCTTGTAGTCGCCGGCTACAGTGATGATCCCCTTCGAGCTCGGCATCTTCATCTTCAGGTAGGCGTAGTGGGGCACAGCCATGAACTTGGCCAGAGCAGGTCGGCCAAGCAAGGCGTGGTAAGGGCTTTCCAGATCCACTACCTCGAACCAGATTGCTTCTCGGCGAAAGTGATCCTTGTCTCCGAAGAGGACATCCATCTTGATCTTGCCGATCGGGGAACAGGACAGGCCGGGTACGATGCCATGGAAAACGGTCTGGCTTAGCATGAGCTGCTTCGCCTTGAGGTTCAACTTCTCCATGGTGTCGCGGTACAGTATGTTGATACTGCTTCCGCCATCAATCAGAACGCGGGAGAATCGGGCAGCCCGCCTCTCTGTTGCGAGGGTGACATCCAACACCAATGCGTAGGAGCCAGGGGACGGCATCACCTCTGGGTGATCGGCCCGGCTCCAGTTGATAGGCCTTTCGGACCAATGCATGAACTCGGGGTTGCTGGAGGCGACTGCGTTGACCTCTTGGTGCTGTCGGCGCCGGCTGCGCTTGTCTTCAACCTGGCTTGTGAAGACGACGTAGGCGGCGTGCTCATCAGGGAACTCATCTTGAATGGCTCCGACTGCTGGTCGGGCAGCCGGCTGCTGGGGGCTGGAGGCGGCGGGCCGGGAGGCGGAGGCGGCACCAGCCCCTCGCCCTTGGAGATCCGGGTGAGCCAGTGGCACTTTCGGGTCGTGTGGTTGGACGGCTTCGCGCCGCTGTGGAACTTGCAGGGGGCATCGAGAGTCTGCTCGTAGGAGAAGGCCGGCTGCCAAGCCGGCCTGCCGCACTTCTTCTTGGGAGCGGGCCGCTCTTCGGGCTGCTCGTCTTCGACTGTGGCCACCTGCCGACTGGTGGTAGGCGGCATAGGGGCCTTGCGCTTGTGGTCGTTCTGGTAGGGGTGCCGATTGGAGTCGCCAGCCGGCGTCTTAGGAGCCAGAGCGAGCACCTTCCCAGAGGCGTCCACTCGGAGCTCGGTCTTCATCGAGGAGTCGGCTGTGGCGTACTTGTCTGCAATGACCAGCAGCTCGTCGAGGGTAGCCGGCTCATCGCAGAGGAGTCGGTGCTTGAGGAGGGTGCCCTCTCGGCACCCGGCGGTGAAGTATTCGATGGCCTGCACCTCGTGCACCCCCTCGCAGGAGTTGCGGAGCTCGGCCCACCGCGTGAGGTAGTCGCGGGTCGATTCGCTGGGCCCTTGGACGCATAAGGAGAGCTGGTGGGGCTTGGGAGGCCGCTTGTACGTGCTGGTGAAGTTGCGGACGAAGACTTCCGTGAAGTCCAGCCAGCTGTTGACGCTGTAGGGCTTGAGGCTGTTGAGCCAGGTGCGTGCCGTGCCTTGCAGCATGAGAGGGACGTACTTCACGGCTACGCGCCTATTGCCGTTCGCAATGCTGACGGCGGTAGAGTAGTCGATGAGCCAATCTTCCGGCTTCATAGAGCCGTTGTACTTGGGCGTGTCTCTGGGGAGCGAGAACCCTTTGGGGAAGGGTTCGTCGCGGATGCGGGGGCCAAAGCATGGCGGGCTGACATCATCTTCTTCTTCTAGCGCCAGGGACCGAACTAGGCGGTCGATCCGGTGGCGGGCGTCGTTCTCGCTGACTCCCTCGCGGCGGCCTAGTCGGCCACCGAGAGTCGGATGGGTGACAGGCGGCGGGGTGAGACCTCTCTCCCCACGAGGCGGGGGAGGCGGCAGATCGCCTTGGCGCTCCACTGCTCGAGGGCGGCCTTTCGCGTCACGCTCGATGGTGATTCGAGTCCAGCTGCGGCTAGCAGCCGGTTCCTTGTCCTTCCTTGCACGGGCGCCGCTCGCAGTCGGCGATCGGGAAGTCGCGGCATGCTCTCGGTGCGGGGGAGGGCTCTCAGCGCGGGCGCCGGCTTCATGCCGTTCTACGGCCGCATCGATCAGCTGCTGGATGCGCCTTGTCATGTAGGGGAGCTCATCAGCCCCCAGCCCATTCAGCTCTTCTGCTGCCGCCTGAGCAGCTCGCAGATTTTCGAGCGGTGTGGCGTAAACGGGGCTGTCCGCCCCCAGCACGCTGGCGATGGCCACGTCGCGCTTCTTGACGAGGCCGACTCGGCTCGGCCCGCCGAGGCGGCGTACCAAAAGTAGCGCGGTCGACTTCGCGCTTGTGGGCCTCGGTGAGGCGTCTCATGGAGGCTATCTTCTGGCCCTCCGTGATGAGGGCGAGGAGGCGTGCCTCAAGGGTCTCGGCGTCGGCATCGGCCGGGATGGGGACGGACAAGTCATGCATCGCCGCTTGTAGGGCGTCGTGGGCGTTCTTGCCCGAGTCGGTGACGTGGCTGATGACCAGCACCTCAGTGACAGCGCTGCTGCCGCTGTCAGCTCGAGGGAGAGGGTCGTCAAATACTACCACGTCAGAGGGGTAGGCGTTGAACGCTACCGTGTCGGAGTCAACAAGCATCGGGTCGGTGGAGCCGACCGACTCCAAGTCTACAGCAAGCTCGCTGGAGACGTGAAGCTGGTCGAGGAGGCTGACGAGGCGGCTCTTAGGGTAGTCCGTGCCTGCGTTGGACGCGGACTCGTCGGAGATGCGAGTCTCGCCAAGAAGGTCGGCGAGGCAGCTTGCCACGCAGGCGTCGTCGACGCCTTGCAGCGCGTCGGGGCAAGCACCGTCGGGCGTAGCAGGCTGGCTGCGCTCGCGGGGGAGAAAAAGGGTTCCCGTCCAGAACAGGTCTCCGGACGACGGTGCACCCGGTCCCACGGTGGGCGCCATATGTTGGGTGGTAGGTGCGACATATGCCAACGGGTGGCTTATCATTGTGGGAGCCAGTAAAACATCGCCGGTGCCTGGAAACGGGATGAGGCGAAGACATGCACGCCGGCGGATCTTACCCAGGTTTGGGGCTCTCCGTGGAGATAACACCCCTAGTCCTGCTCTGCGGGGTCTCCGCATGATCACTAGATCAATACAAGTAGCTACAAGTGCTCCTTGAGCTGTTTGGCTAGAGGAAGAAGAAGGGCAAGGCTAGCTCTCCTTTTCTCTCTATGTGGTGTGTGGAGTTCTATGAGATCAACCCTTTGCATGGGTGTCCCGGGGGGTTTATATAGGCCTACCCTCCAGGGGTACAATGGTAATCCGGCTGGGCGCGGGTCTCAGCCGTCAGTGTCTATGCTCGCCGGCTTCTCCGCCGGTCATTGGGGTCCGCCGACTGGTGGGTCCCGCCGGCTGCCGGCCCCACTGCTTGGGGGCTTTGTCGGCGGCTGGTTACTGTTGCCTCGCCTCTGATGACGAGGGCTTTGTCGAGGTAAGCGTGGCTATAGTGTCACCGCCTTGCGAGCTCTCACTGTAGCCTTACCTCGTCTTGTCTCCTTAATGGGGCGCATGCTTAGAGGGAGGGAGGTAGCCGGCTATTGGGAGCCGGCCACATCCCTGGCCGACTAGAGGAGGCTAGGCCGTCTTCAGATGTCTCTCTGGCAAAGGGGCCCGCCGCCCACGGGCCGTACTGGCACCTGTCGTGGGTGACATCGAGGCCAACATGGCTATAGTGCCGCGTCGTACGGGGGATGGCTGGCCCATACGACGCCCTGTGGCCATGCCTGTTCCGGGATTCGGGGGTAGTGGGTTGTACTGCGGCCATGCCCCATCCTATCGCCCTTACGTGGGTACAGTCTTAGTAGGTGCACTCTTGGCCGGCTTCTGGGAGTCGGCTTTCTTCATGGCCGGCATCTGGGAGTCGGTCCTCTTGGAGCCGGCTCCCTGGAGTCGGCTATCTCGTATCTTTCTTGGGGGAGGTTTCTGAGGCTGGGTCGCCTTCTGGGAGTCAGCCCTGGGGATAGCCGGCCGGGGGAAGGCGGCCCTATGCTTTGTATGCTTGAAGGCCTGAACGGCCTGATAAATTTTCGAAGAGCCAGGGGGAGTCGTTTAGGCTACTCGTGGCCATTTACTCCGACATGCGGCCTGTCCTGGCCTTCGCCGGAGTGTTTAACTGAGCTCCGGATGAGCCGGGCTATCCTTCCGCGAAGTAGTTCGGAGTCCTTTGACGTTGTCCGGGAGCCTGGCTGTCAACTCGAAGTTCGGTTGCAAAGTGCTGCTCGTTGCTTCTGCTGCTAACGCAGTGGTGTACTCGTTGATGCCGAAGTAAAGTTCGTCCGTGCCATTAACCGTGATGACGCCGCGTGGACCGGGCGTTTTGAGCTTACGGTAGGCATAATGTGGCACCGCGTTGAATCGAGCGAACGCGGGTCGTCCGAGCACTGCCTGATAATCACTCGGAAGGGGACAATTTCGAAGATTAAATCTTCGGTACGGTAATTGTCAGGTGATCCGAGGACTACCTCAAGGGCGATGGAGCCTATACAGCTGGCTTCCACACCTAGTATAATGCCTCTGAAAGTGGCTTTAGTGGATTTGATCACCGAATGATCGATGCCCATCTTGTGCACTGTGTCCTGGTAAAGCAGGTTTAAACGGCTGCCTCTGTCCATAAGTACTCGTGTGAGGTGGAACCCGTCAATTATTGCGTCGAGGACTAGTGCGGCTGGGTTGCCCTGATTGGCGTTAACCGGACGATCCGTGCGGTTGAAGGTGACCGGCCCTAGTTTATATTGTAGGACGACTAGTTCCGTTAAGTTGGCATCCCTAGGGGTGCGTATCCGGTCCGGGTTGGGAATTTGGGTGGTGTTTACCACGTTCACCGTTTGGATTTGTGGGGGAAATTTCTTTTGCCCTCCTGTGTTCGGTGATCTGGGCTCTTCGTCGCCATCATCGCTTTGAGACCCTCCTTCACTGTTTTTGGCGCCTGCCCTGCCGGCTTGTTTGAAGACCCAGCATTCTCTGTTGGTATGGGTGGCTGGCGTCCCTGGGGTGCCATGAATTTGGCATTGACGATCGAGTATGCGATCCAGACTGGATGGACCCGAATTGTTATTTTTGAGGGGCCTTTCCGCTGACCGGACCTTGAGCCACTAAACCCGGCATTAACTACCATATCTTCGGCATTTTCACCATATTTGCGACGCTTGTGTTTGTTGCGTCGTGGTTTGCCGTTGCTATCCCTGGCCTCTGATGTGCCAGGTTTGCTTGCTGTGCTGTTACTACGAGCCAACCAGCTATCTTCGCCCGCACAAAAGCGGGTCATAAGTGTCGTGAGGGCTGCCATGGATTTTGGCTTCTCTTTACCGAGGTGCCGGGCGAGCCACTCGTCACGGATGTTATGCTTAAATGCCTATAAGGCCTTTGCATCCGGATAGTCGACAATTTGGTTCTTCTTAGTTAGGAACCGGATCCAGAATTTTCTGGCCGATTCCCCTGGCAGCTGAGTTATATGAAATAAATCGTCAGCATCCGGCGGTCGCACATAAGTGCCCTAGAAATTGTCCAGGAATGCATCTGCTAGGCTCTCCCAACTTCCGATGGAGTTTGCCGGCAAGCTATTCAGCCAATGCCGAGCCGGCCCTTTGAGTTTTAGTGGGAGGTAATTGATGGCGTGTAGATCATCCCCGCGGGCCATGTGAATGTGGAGGAAGAAGTCTTCAATCCATACCGCGGGGTCTGTAGTACCATCATATGATTCAATGTTCATGGGTTTAAACCCTTCTGGGAATTCATGATCCATTACTTCATCGATGAAGCATAGGGGGTGTGCGGCGCCTCTGTGCCGGGCTATGTCACGACGCAGTTCATACGAGTCTTGTCTGCTGTATTTGGCCCGGCCAGATTTGCTTTTAGTGTATCCGGCGTGACGATCATCGCCACGCGTTGGGGCGCGGCCCCGTGATTCGTAGATTGATCTTGTATGTCCTGCTTTGTTTTCCAATATGTCTCGCAGGTCCCGCGTGTTGCCCCGGGCCTCGGTGTTTTTGTTTGTCTGGCGACGGGGTGCGGGCTGGACTTCGGGCTGATATGCCCCTCTGTCTCAGCCACGAGGTGGCCGATCAGCCGCATTATACGCTGGTGATGTAGGTTTTAATGCTTCATCCTCGAGTTGGGGTAGCAACCTGCGCTTTGGGTAACTCTTGGTTGGGCGTTCAAGTTCGTATTCCTCGGCCGCAAGGACTTCAGTCCATCTATCCGCTAGCAGATCTTGATCAGCTCGAAGCTGTTGTTGCTTTTTCTTCAGGCTGTTTGCTGTGGCTATAAGCCGGCGCTTGAAGCGCTCCTGCTCGACGGGATCTTCAGGAATGATAAATTCTTCGTCGCCGAGGCTCGCCTCATCTTCGGAGAGAGGCATGTAATTGTCATCCTCTGATTCTCCGTCTCCTGCCTGTTTCGGAGGGCTAGCTTGTTCATCCTCCCGCTCGAGGTCTGGCTGGAGGGGATTGTCGTCGTCCTCGGCACTATCTGGAGCGTTATTGTCTCTTGTGTTGGTATCGCTGCTTTTGCTATGGTGGGACTTAGAGCGGCGCCGCTGACGTCGGTGCTTGGATTGCTTCTTGGATGGATTATCCTCCACTGTCTTATCGCCATCGCCTTCTTTGGGGGTGTCCACCATGTATATGTCATATGATGAGGTGGCAGTCCAGCGCCCTGTGGGCGGTGGTTCTCGTTCGTCTCCTGCATCGTCATCCATACCGTCGATGTCTTCGGAGCCAAAGTCGAGCATGTCGGTTAAATCGTCGACAGTGGCTACTAAGTGGGTGGTGGCTGGGGAGCAAATTTCTTCGCCGTCTGCATCCCATTCTAGCCGGACATAGTTCAGCCAAGGGTCTCCTGACAGGGAGAGAGACCTCAACGATTTTAGCACCTCGCCAAAGGGCGAGTGCTGAAAGATATCCGCGAAGGTAAACTCCATGATCGGTTCCCAATCCGATTCGACAGGCACGGACGCAGGCGGCTCAAAGCTCGTGGCCGGGGACGAATCCAAGTGTCCACAAAACGGGTCTCATAGGAAGTGAAGTCAGTATTCGGCTCTATCGCCACTGAGTGTGCGGCCTCCGTGGCGGGGTCCATCCACCCGTCCTCAGATGGCGCAATTTGTTCCGGATTGAGGGCCGGAGTCGTTGCAGGTGTGATCTCCCGAACACTGTGCGACGGCAGAGCTAAGTCATGCTCGTCGTGATTGTGCGGCGCACCTGACATGGGCTCGAATCCGTCGAAGATCAAGTCTCCGTGGATGTCGGCAGTATAGTTCAAGTTTCCAAACCTGACCTGATGTCAAGGGGCGTAGCTCTCGATCTGCTCCAGATGGCCAAGCGAGTTGGCCCGCAGTACTAAGCCGCCGAATACGAAGATCTGTCCGGGGAGGAAAACCTCAACCTGGATCGCATCGTTGCCGATGATCGAAGAAGCCATCTAGCCTTACGGTGACGGCACAGTGGAACTCTCAGTGAAAGCACCAATGTCGGTGTCAAAACCGGCGGATCTCGGGTAGGGGGTCCCGAACTGTGCCTCTAAGGCGGATGGTAACAAGAGGCGGGGGCCACGATGTTTACCCAGGTTCGGGCATTCTCGATGGAGGTAATACCCTACTTCCTGCTTGATTGATCTTGATGATATGAGTATTACAAGAGTTGGTCTACCATGAGATCATAGAGGCTAAACCCTAGAAGCTAGCCTATGGTATGATTGTTGTTGTCCTACGGACTAAACCCTCCGGTTTATATAGACACCGGAGGGGCTAGGGTTACACAGAGTCGGTTACAAGGGAGGAGATCTACATATCCGTATTGCCAAGCTTGCCTTCCACGCGAAGGAGAGTCCCATCCGGACACGGGACAAAGTCTTCAATCTTGTATCTAGCCCAACAGTCCGGCCAAAGTATATAGTCCGGCTGTCCGAAGACCCCCTAATCTAGGACTCCCTCACCATCCTCCCAGACGGACACCTTCTTGTTCTCTGGTGGCGCAGCTCTGGATTTCTTGCTCTTGCCGGTGGAGCTCTCTGGCATGTCCTCGAGGGTAGCACAACACTCCGAAGAGGTGCGCTTGCCGGAGTGGGTGCGAGAGGTCTTGTCGGTCTTCTTCTTCCCTCCCGGGGCTTCAGCGGCAGGAGCAAGTGCCTTGGCGGCAACTGCTTCAACTGCTTCCCGATAGAGTAGGTCGGCGCAGATCAGCGTGTCCTTCTTGTCAGAGGGGACAGTGATGATGTTCATCGGCCCATGCATCTTCAGCGTTGTAGGCGTAGTGCGACGCCGCCATGAACTTGGCTAGTGTCGGGCGGCCGAGGATCCCGTTGTAGGGCAAGGGGATCTAGGATACGTCGAAGAACATCCTCTCCGTCTTGTAGTTCAGCTCGCTCCAAACGTCACAGGCAACGGTACCTTCCCCTTCGGCTAGCTCCTTCCCTGGTTGACCCCTTGAAACGTACCCGTTTCCTCGAGGTCTCCATCAGGAATTTGCAGCCTCTTGACCATGACGGGCGAGATCAAGTTTAGGCCGGCCCCGCCATCAACCAGGATCTTGTTCACCTTGAGGTTGCGTATCGTTGGCGAGACCAACAACGGCAAACACCCGACCACGGTTGTGCGGTCAGGGTGGTCCTCGGCATCAAAGATGAGGGGCGTGCTGGACCACTTCAGCGGCTTCTGAGCGTCGAACGAGGGCTCCGCTGCAGTGATCCCACGCGCCCACTATTTGAGCTGGCGGTGAGAAGTATGCAGCGAGGCGCCACCATCGACGCACATGGCCACTGTAGCCTTCTGAAACTCTTGCTCTCCGGACTAGTCGTCCTCGTCATGATCATTATCTTCCTGCTTCTTGTCGCGGCCCCGAGCGGGCCTCTCTTGCTGGTTTTCCTTGCCGCGGCAGCCTCCTTTTCCGCCACGCTTCTTGCCGAATCCTTCGGCACCATCCTGGCCCTTCTCCTTGTCCCACCTCTCGTACTCAGCCTTTTGCTTCTCAGCAAGCAGCTCGACTTGTCGGCAGTTCTAGAGGTCGTGGCCCTTGGTGCGGTGGATCTTGCAATACTGCTTGTCGGAGCCCCCCGGCTTGTCGGCAGCCGCCAAGGCCCGACAAGCGGCGCACCCGGCAATTTCCTTGCTGGGGTCGTCTGCCTTAGCCTTCTTGGTGGCGCCGGTGCTATCGGATCCCTCGACAGCAAGCACGGTCTTGCCCTTGCGTTTCCTGTTGTGACGCCGGCCCTTCTTTGTCGGGGCAACAGTGTCTTCATCAGTAGAGTCGGTTTCCGCGCCGGTGTCCTCGCCGGGGTACTTCCTTCCCTCTTCGGCCCAGGCACATCTATCGGCCAGAACGTAAAGTTCGGCCACATCCTTGACCTTGTTCATCGTCATCTCTTCGCGCATCTTGCGATTACGCACGTTTTGATGGAACGCACTAATCTCGGCGGCGGGATGAACGTCGGGGATGTTGTACCGCACCCGGCTGAACCTCTGGATGTACTTGCGCAGGGTTTCCCCTTCCTTCTGGGGAATGTGCAAATCACTGGCCTGGCCATGAGCTTGGTGACCTCCGGTGAAGGCACCAACGAACTCATGGCACAGATCTGACCAAGAAGAAATGGAATCCGCCGGCAAGTGCATCAACCAAGACATGACGTTGGGCTTCAGTGCTCATGGGAAGTAATTGGCAAGCACCTTGTTGTCGCGAGCTCCGGCAGCTAGCATCGTGATGGTCTAGATGCTGAGGAACTCTGACGGATGGGTCTTGCTGTTGTACTTCTCGCCGACGTCGGGCTTGAACGTGCGGTGGGATGGCCACTGGAACTGCCGCAGCTCACGGGTAAAGGCTGGGCAACCCACCTCGTAAGGTAGGCCGCCGGAGCTCCCCGGTGTTGGGTGGTCCATAGCGGGTCCCGCCTGCTTATCTGACTGGTGGTGTGTATCACGCCGGCGCTCGATAGTGGTTCGAGCGTCTTCATGGGCTCGCTCCCGAAGAACTTGGCGTTGATCACGGTGGGTCCGCGGGTCGGACGATGCTTTGGAAATATTGTCACAAGCGTCATCGCGACGGACCGACACCCGCGGTGGCTGGCGTGGAGGAGGAGAGTGCACCATGGCCGCAGCACCCCCGGCCCCTCCACCGCTGGCATGCGGTGGTTCAACGGAGCGCCGGCCCAAGGGTCCCGCCGGTCGCGGATCATCTTTATTGGCGACGGCGACGAGGCTCCGGATGGTGGCTCTCCACTCGTCGAGCTTCTCCGCAGCAGGAGGGAAGTCGAGGAGGAGTTGCGCGCGCGCCAAAGCTTCTACTGGCGTGGGTGGTGGCGACAGCTGCATGGACCGTGGCACGCTTTGACTTCTAACCAAGGTATAAGGAGCTCTATCACGCCCCAACGGCTGCGTGCCATTTTCGCTAGCACTTCGGCGGGCATGCTGGACTCCTTCGTCCCGCAGATGATGCACAGGACTCTTCCCACGGCGGCGTCCGGGGTTTCCAACGTGGTGGCGCTGCTTGTCGCGCGCACCCTGGGAAGAGCGCGTTGTGGGCGGCGGCGTAGGCGTCTTGGAGGTTGCTGCACCGCCCGTGGGCGGTACAGCGACATTCCTGGAGGGCCCCGCGCCGCTTGCGGGGGGCCCAGCCCCGTCCTTGAATTTGGCGATGGGCGGCCCGTCATCTGGCGCACGAACGACGCCCCTCGCCAGTCTCTGACTGCCAGAGCGACACTCGTGCTCGCGGGCCGCGGCTCGGGTCCTGTCCGCGACCGGCCCACTTCTCGTCCGCACCGGCACGGGTCGTTCGGCTCCCGACGAGCCGATCGCCGTGATCGTCTTCTTCTTGGGAGCCATGGCGATGACAAACTGCTAGGCTAACTGCTAGACCAGATTCTCACAACTGCGCGCCCCTACCTGGCGCGCCAAAGATGTCGGTGGGAAATGACACCTATGGGATCACAAGAATCCCTACTACGGTTGCCGGGGTGCGGGGTTGTGAGAAGAGCAGGATTAATAGTCAACACAAGGATCGTTTACCCAGGTTCGGGCCGCGAGGATGCGTAATACCCTAGTCCTGCTTTGGTGTGTATTTCAGAGAGTTCTTGAGCTCTCGAACTACCTATGGTGGCTGCGTAGTTCAAAAGAGCCGAATCTCCCTCCAGTATGCCATGGGCCTCCTTTTATAGTCGAAAGGGGCTGCCACAGTGGCACACAGGAGGTGGAAAGGTATACATTGTTGCGAGCTTATCGCCCGTGTTACAGGAGAAGACGCATTTAATGTGTAGCTTAGGTGTCCCTTAGCTTTATCGGGGGCGGGAACGAGGCCCATCCCGTCCGTCGCTGCCTCGCGACACGCACCCAGGCCAGCGATGCATGCAGCGCCCCGTAGGCAGGCAGGCAGCTGAGGTGGTGTGGTGGTAGGGTCTTCACGAAGATCTGCATCCCACCACGCAGGTGCTTGCTGAGTTGGCTCGGAAGCCGCCATCGCCACGTAGGTGCCTGCCCAGCTGGTTGGGCTGGCAGCTGCATGCGAACGGCGGTGGAGTCTTGGTTGGTGTGGGCCTAGCAGTGGACCTGCTGACGCCCTCGGCAAGGGCCTTGCCATGGCGTTGCAGTCGTCCCCGGCAAGGCGCTTGCCGGGGGGCTTCTGGCTCTCCTCGGCAAGGATCCTGCCGAGGGTCGCCGTCTTCTGGTTCTCATCTGATCTCGCATATCTATGGTCTTGACAAAGATCTGCACGCCACCACAGAGGTGCCTCCCAAGCCTTGGTTCCAATGTAGTTGGTTGGTTTGGAACCTGTGGGCTCAAGGGTGGCTCACTCTGTTGGCGTCGGGCGTGCCGCCCCTGCAAGGGTCTTGTCGAGAGAGCCTGCTTCGCCCTTCTGTCCTTTGTGTCCTTCGTCTTGGCGTTGCTTTGGCCATCTTGTGCTTTGGCTTCTCTCCGGCTTCCCTCCTTTGCCCTGCTACTTGCGGCCGTGGCACGCGGCTCTGACTGCCCGTGCACAAGTAAAGGGGTCAAAAGGAGAGCCCCTACTTTTGTACACCGACAACATGCTCCTTTACATGCCATCTTACTGCAAGAATTTGTTTCATGGTACGAAATGCATTGTAGTGAGTGCAACAAGCTTGCAAACAAGTCTGAATTTGTCAACATAACTTGCCATCTCGCATTGATGCAATTATCTTATCTATGAGCTTCTGGGCAAAGTTCAGTAAGGGAGTTTTGTTCAGTGCATATTGTACTGGCATGCCATGCTCTTGGTTGCCTTAATATGTTCCTGTAGCATGTAGTTTGCCGGCCCTAAACATTGCAACCTGATGCTGTTTTCTGCCAATTATCAGTAATTTCACTGTTTGTAAAGTTGTTATCATTTGCATTATTGTCATGATATTTTGAGCATGTTCTACTAGTTTCTAGCAGTAGCTCAGTGATCATGTTTTGTAGCGCTCTACATTTACATGCTTGCCACGCCCTTTTATTCCATGAAATGTTCCTGTAGCATATACTTTGGTTGTCTCAAAGTATGCATCATGACTCTGTTTTCAGCCTTGCTCTGTTTTCACGAAGTCGGAGAATCTGTTATGACCTGCAATATTCTCTTGATGAATGCCATTCATCTAGAGGTTATATGGAGATGCTTAGTAATCATGTTTTGCCATGTTTAACCAGTACTTTAATGCCATCCTTTTGTTTGTTATCTTCTTGCAATGTAGCTTCATTGTTTCATACCTCCAACATGTCAACATGTTATTCCTGCTCACACGTATGCCCAGTTTTTCACCAAGTTTTAATCTGTGTCATAAAGTTGCTTTTTGCATTGATCTCATTGGATTAATCCTGATGCCTATGAACCTGAACCTTGATGTTATCGGAAGCATGCAATCTTTACTTTGAGCGCATATCAAGTTTGTGTCTATGTGTTTCCTCTACCATGTTGTTCCTTGGATTGCAAAGTGCTTAGTTGCTGTTTTGGGCAGATTGTGTTTGAAACTTGTATTGAGTGTATGCGTTGAACTGTGGCTCCGTTTGGAGCATGGTATATATGAAATTTCTTGGTTTTGCATGTAGTTTCATCATGCCATGTTGGATCCATGGTTTGGAGTGTTTGTGATTGTGTTTTGCTTGCATTTGCATCAATGCCATGTTTAGCTTGTATTGCTCATATTTTTTAAGCCGTAGCTCCGAATTAAATAAACTTTATATGTAACTTCACTAGAAAACCGCGTAGATCATCATGGTGCATCTTAACTTGCTGTTTAACAACTTCGACATTGTGTTTTAATCAGATCTGGACCAATTTCGACATTTGCATATGAGGACTTACCGGAATCGTTATATGTTGTTTTTGGCCTCATTTAAACTTGCTTTAGTGTGGTGTTCCTGTGTGCATCATCTCTTGCCATGAGTAGCATCGTTTAGCCTTGTCCTGCATCATGCTTGGTTGAGCATCATGTCTTGTTTAGTTGTTGTGTGTTTACCATGTTGTTTGCTTTGATAGTTCTGTTTCATTGCGATCGTGAGGATTCGTTCGACTACGCTAGATTCGTCTACGCAGTTCATCTTCTTCACGGACTCGTTCTTCTTCCTAGCGGGATTTCAGGAAAGATGACTCTCACCTTGGATCTCACTACTATCTTTGCCATGCTAGCTGTCTCGATGGTATCGCTATGTCGCGCTACCTACCACTTGTTTATCAAGCCTCCCAAATTGCCATGATAGCCGCTAACCTTTTCAACCATCCTAGCAAACCGTTGTTTGGCTATGTTACCACTTTGCTCAGCCCCTCTTATAGCGTTGCTAGTTGGAGGTGCAGTTGCAGGTTGTTCCATGTTGGGACATGGATATCATGGAGATCATGGGGTATCACAATATCTCTTATTTAATTAATGCATCTATATACTTGGCAAAGGGTGGGAGGCTCGGCCTTTTGCCTGGTGTTTTTTTCCACTCTTGCCGCCCTAGTTTCCGTCATAACGGTGTTATGTTCCTTGATTTTGCATCCCTAACAAGATGAGGCTTTATGGGCCCCTCTTGGCAGTTCGCTTTGAATAAAACTCTTCCAGCAAGGCCCAACATTGATTTTCCATTTGGCTAATAACAACTAAAACTTGCACAGGGACTTTCCGGACCCCGACGATTATTAATCAACAACCCAGGCCAGTGCTCCTCATGAGTGTTGGTCCAAACTGGGCAGCCTGCAGGGCCACCACGGGGAAACTCGAGGATAGGTTTTACTCATAGCTTGTACCATCCGATCGTGGCCTGAGACGAGATATGCGCGGCTACTATTAGGGTTTTCAGCACGTCTGGAGGTCTTGCTGGACTTGTTTTACCATTGTCGAAATGTCTTGTGCACCGGGATTTTGATTCTAATCGGAGGGTCCCGAGATGGAGGATTGTCTCCGCGGATCGTGAGCTTGTCATGGGCTAAGTTGGGACACCACTGCAGGGTCTAAACTTTAGAGAGCCGCGCCCGTGGTTGTGCGGCAGATGGGAATTTGTTAATATCTGGTTGTAGTGGACTTGAACTAAACTTAACTAAAATACACCAACCGCGTGTGTAACCGTGACTGTCTCTTTTCGTGTACGTTTGAGAAGAGAACACGGTTGGGTTATGTTTGAACGTAAGTAGTTCAGGATCACTTCTTGATCATTACTAGTTTGCGACTGTTGCGTAGTTTCTCATCTTATTCTTGAACTCTTAAGTTAGCCACCATACAATGCTTAGTCGCTTGCTGCAACCTCACCACTTAACCATTCCATACCCATTAGACTTTGCTAGTCTTGATACCCATGGTAATGGGATTGCTGAGTCCTCATGGCTCACAGATTACTACAACAACAGTTGCAGGTGCATGTACTGCGATGATCTGACGTGAGAGTGATGTTTGCTTGCTTTGGAGTTCTTCTTCTTCTTCAATCAGGGGATAGGTTCCTGGTCGGCAACCTGGGCTAGCAGGGTGGATGTCGTTCGAGTTTCTATTTGTGTTTCATCCATAGTCGGATGTTGTTCTCATGTATGATGTATTGATGTATCCTTGTGGCATGTGTATGCCCTTTGTATGTATCTCCATCTATAATGTATAGGTACCATGTAATGATATCCACCTTGCAAAAGAATTTCATTATGCGGCTCTATCCTTGGTGGGACCTTCGAGTTCCTCTCGGATAGGATCGCATATTGGGCGTGACAGTTACGCAGCCCAAACGGTATGCAGGTGTAGCAATACACTCCGCATGGGGTCAGGAAAGTCGTCTTCTTAACATCTTGCACCGCCATCTTGATTTGGTGATAGCCTGAGAAGGCGTCCAGGAAGCACAGCAGCTCGCACACGGCGGTGGCGTCGACGATCTGGTCAATACGTGGAAGCGGAAAGGGGTCTTGAGGGCAAGCCTTGTTGAGGTTGCTCAAGTCGACGCACATGCGCTCCTTTCCGCCCTTCTTGGGGACGATGACCGGGTTCGCCAACCATTCTGGGTACCGCACCTCCCGGATGACACTAGGACCTTGCAGCTTCCGGGTCTCTTGGACGATGAACGACTGCTTTTCTGTGGACTACCGTCGCGCCTTCTGCTTCACCGGTCGTGCATTAGGTGTAACGCCCCGAGACCGATGCGCCAGGTGTCGTACACTTATTCGCCATCGTTTCCATCTCATTTGCTTGCGTGTTGCACTTTGCCATGTCATCATCAGCATTTCATCGGCATGTTTTTCAAAACTTGCATCCGTTCCGGTCTTTTTCTCCGTTGTCCGTTTCGGAATATGAAACTCTCACATGCACTCGGTGCACTGCTCAGATCTCGTTTCATGAGCGGGAGAAAAATGTTCTCGGAATGGGCCCAGATTTGACGAGTGGTCTTGGTACATCATCGGTAGACCGCCTGTCAAATTTCGTTCCATTTGGAGGTCGTTTGATGCCCCAGCGGTTAACCGCGTTAACCGCCGGACCTCTTTCTCGTTGCAGCCCAGCACCCCTTCACAACAGCCCACTAGCCCATTAAACTCCCATCCATGCTCTTCGCCGTCGGATCACGATCATGTGGGCGAAAACCGCACCTCAATATCCCTCTCCTAGCTCCTTATGACTATATAAAGGCCTCCCCCGTCCAAAAATCTGGATAAATCCCTAGCCCTCACCTTCCTCCGGCCACCGGACGTGTCCGCCCGCGCCGAACATGTCCGTGCCGCCGGACGCAGCCAACCGGAGGCCGCTACGTGTCCCCCGTCAGCCTCCTCTCTCCTCCCCTCTGCCAGGGGCCCACCAGGGCCCATCGACGGCCCTCCCGGCCCGGGTCGCCACCGCCGCCAGCCCGTGCCGACGCCCGCCTCCCGCCGCTCACACCAGCCGCCACTGCCCCGCTAGCTCGCCGCATGCGCTGCACCGCCCCCCATCTGCACCGCCACCACCCGCCGCCTGGTGCATCATTGTCGGCCTCCACCGCCGCCTCCTTGCCCCTCGTCACCTCGTCACCGGCCGAAGCTCGCCAAAGCTCCCGTCGCTGGATTCGGGGAAGGTGGATCAGATCCACCACTCCCCCGAACCAAACGATGCAGCCCCGTCCCGGATCTCCTCACCCCGTTGACTTCCGCGAGGGTATATTTTCGTCCAAGTCCCCAGGATTTCATATTATGTGTGCATCTTAGACCTGTTATAACTTTGTGCATGTTTCCCCGATTGGAGTGTAAGATATGTAGCATTATTTATATCTTGATGCTCTACATTCTAGTGTCACTTGCATGCATGTTGCGATCCATATAGATGCCTTAATCCTCATTGCAAAAGTGCTAAATGATATAAACTGCTGAAATCTATTGTAACTTGTTGATTTGTCTTTTTCATAGCATTTTGTGTGTTTATCGTCTGAGCATCATGTCAACATGTTTTAGAAGCACATTCATGCTATCTTTACAGTGGTGCAATCCAAGTATTTTTATGTTACATTATGTTGCCATATTAACTTGATGCTACAAGTCTGTCGGTGTACAAAAGTAGGGGCTCTCCCTTTGACCCCTTTACTTGTGCACGGGGAGTCAGAGCCGCGCGCCACGGCCACACTTAGCAGGGCAGAGGAGGGAAGCCGGAGAGAAGCCGAACCACAAGACAACCAAGGCAACGTCAAGACCAGAAACGCAGGAGAGCAAGAGGGCGAGGTGGACTCCCTCGGCAAGATCCTTGCCGAGGCAGCCTCCGCAACCCCGGCAAGAGCCTTGCCGGGGCAACTTGCCAGATCCCAGCGGAGCAAGCCATCCTAGAGCCCACATGATCCAACCCAACCAACTACATTGGGACCAAGGCTCGGGAGGCGCCTTTGTGGTGGCATGCAGATCTTCGTCAAGATCATAAACATGTGAGATCAGATGAGGACCAGAAGACGGCGACCCTCAGCGGGATCCTAGCCGAGGAAATCCACAAGACCCCCGGCAAGACCCTTGCCGGGGACGACTGCAACGCCACAGCAAGACCCTTACCGGGCCCCTAGCAAGACCCTTGCCGAGGGCATCAGCAGCGCCACTGCCAGGCCCGCGCCAGCCAAGACTCCACCACCGTCCCCAAGCAGCTGCTAGCTCAACCAGCTGAGCAGGCACCTACGTGGCGACGGGTGGCCTCTACACCGACTCAGTAAGCACCTGCATGGTGGCATGCGACCCTTCATGAAGGCTCCACCACCACGCTAGCCCAGCAGCCAGCCAACGTGGCACCACGAGGCCTCATCAGCTCGGACGCGTGTCGAGGCCAGGCAAGGCAGGGACAGCTGGGACGTGCTTCCTTGGCGTCCCCGATAAAGCAAGGGGGGCACGTCGGCAACGCATTAAATGCGTTTGTCCGACAGACCTAGAGGATAGGCTTATCGACTGTAGAACTTTCCACCTCCTGTGTGCCACTTTGGCAACCCCTTTTTCCTATAAAAGGAGGCCCAAGGCGACCATGAGAGGGACTCGGCTCTTTTGGGCAAGTTGCACCCCGTAGCTAGCTCAAGAACATAAGAACACTCAAATACATCCACCAAAGCAGGACTAGGGTATTACGCATCTTCGCGGCCCGAAGCTGGGTAAACGATCCGTGTGCTTCCTATCAGACCTGCTCTTTGCACAACCTCGCGCCCGCCAACCGTAGAAGGGATCCCAGTGACCCCATAGGTGTCGTTTCCACCGACATCTTTGGCGCGCCACGTAGGGGTGGCGCAGTTGTGAAAATCTGGTCTGGCAGTTAGCCTAGTGGGTCTTCATCGTCATGGCTCCCAAGAAGAAGGCGGCCACGACGGTCGGTTCGTCGGGAGCCGGACAGCCCGTACCGATGCGGGCGAGCAGCGGGCCAGTCGCGGACAAGTCCCGAGGCATGGCCCGCGAGCACCAACATCACTCTGGCAGTCAAAGCCTGGCGAGCGACGTCGTTCGTGCGCAAGACGACGGGCCGCATGCCGCAAAATCCAGAGACGGATATGGGCCCCCCGGAGGCGGCGCGGGGCCCTCCGGGGTAGTCGCCGTGCCACACACGGGTGGCATGGCGACCTCCAAGACGCCCACCCCGGCGCCCACAGCGCACTCTTCCCAGTGCGTGCGCGACGAGCAGCGTCACCATGCCGGTGACCCTGGACACCGCCGTGGGAAGAGTCTTGGGCATCATTTGCGGGACGAAGGAGGCCAGCATGCCCGCTGAAGTGCTGGCAAAAATGGCACATAGCTGCCGGGCCGTGACAAAGCTCCTTCTAACATGGTTAGAAGTCGAAGCGTGCCACGGTCCACGCAGCTTTAGCCGCCACCTATGCCAGCAGAAGCTTTGGCGCGCGCGCAGCTGCTCCTTGACTTCCCTCTTGCTGTGGAGAAGCTCGACGAGTGGAGAGCCACTATCCGGAGCCTCGTCAGCGTCGCCAACAAAGACGAGCCACGGCCGGTGGGGCCCTTAGGCCGACACTCCATCGAACCTCCGCACGACAGCGGTGGAGGGGCCGGAGGCGCCGCGGCCATGGTGCACTCTCCTCCTCCACGCCAGCCACCATGGATGCCGGTCCGTCGTGATGACGCTTGTGATAACATCTCCATAGCGTCGTCCGACCCACGGACCCACCGCGACCAACGCCAAGTTCTTTGGGAGCGAGCCCATGAAGATGCTCGAACCACTATCGAGCGCCGGCGCGATACACGCCACCAGTCAGATAGGCGGGCGGGGCCCGCCACGGACCACCCAGCACCGGGAGGCTCCGGCGGGCTACCTTACGAGGTGGGTTGCCCAGCCTTTACCCGTGAGCTGCGGCAGTTCCAGTGGCCGTCCCACCGCACATTCAAGCCCAACATCGGCGAGAAGTACAATGGCAAGACCCACACGTCGGAGTTCCTCAGCATCTACACCATCGCGATGCAAGCCGCTGGGGCTTGCGATAATAAGGTGCTTGCCAATTACTTCCCATTGGCCCTGAAACCCAATGTCATGTCTTGGTTGATACACTTGTCGGCGGATTCCATTTCTTCTGGGTCGGACCTGTGTCATGAGTTCGTTGGTGCCTTCACTGGAGGCCACCAAGCTCATGGCCAGGTGAGTGATTTGCATATCATTCCCCAGAAGGAAGGTGAAAACCTGCGCAAGTACATACAGAGGTTCAGCCGAGTGAAATACAACATCCCAGATGTTCACCCTGCCGCCGTGATCAGGGCATTCCATCAGAATGTGTGCAACCGCAAGATGCGTGAAGAGCTGGCAGTGAACAAGGTCAAGGATGTGGCCGAACTTTACGTTCTAGCCGATAGATGCGCTTGGGCAGAAGAGGGGAGGAAGTACCCCGGCGAAGACGCTGGTGCAGAAACCGACTCTATCGACGAAGACACCGCCGCCCCGACGAAGAAGGGTCGGCGTCACAACAGGAAGCGCAAGGGCAAGACTGTGCTTGCCGTCGAGGGATCCGATGACACCGGCGCCGCCAAGAAGGCCAAGGCAGACGACCCCGTCAAGGAGATAGCCGGGTGCGCCGCTTGCCGGGCCTTGGCGGCTTCCAACAAGTAGTACTGCAAGATCCACCACACCAAAGGCCACGACCTCCAGAACTGCTGACAAGTTGAGCTGCTTGCTGAAAAGAGAAAAGCTGAGTATGAGAGGCGGGACAAGGAGAAAGGCCAAGATGGCGCTGAAGAATCCGGCAAGAAGCGTGGCGGCCAAGGAGGTCGCCGCGGCAAGGATAACCAGCAAGAGAGGCCCGCTCGGGGCCGCGAAAAGAAGCAGGAAGACGATGATCATGACGAGGACGGTGAGTCCGGCGAGCATGAGTTCCAGAAGGCTACGGAGGCCATGTGCATCGATGGTGGCGCCTCGCTGCATACTTCTCACCGCTAGCTCAAACAGTGGGTGCATGAGATCACAGCAGCGGAGCCTCGTTCGACGGTCAGAAGCCACTGAAGTGGTCTGGCACGCACCTCATCTTTGACGCCGAGGACCACCCTGACCGCGCAACTGCGGTCGGGTGTTTGCCGTTGTTGGTCTCACCAACGATACGCAACCTCAAGGTGAACAAGATGCTGGTTGACGGTGGGGCCGGTCTGAACTAGATCTCACCCGTTGGGATCAAAAGGCTGCAAATTCCTGATGGGGACCTCGAGGAAATGGGCACATTTCAAGGGTCAACCCGGGAAGGAGCCAGCCGAAGGGGAAGGTCACATTACGTGTGACGTTTGGAGGCGAGTTGAACTATAGGAGGGAGAGGATTGTCTTCGATGTAGCCGAGATCCCCTTGCCCTACAACGGGATCCTCGGCCGCCCGGCACTAGCCAAGTTCATGGCGGCATCGCACTACGCCTACAACACGCTGAAGGTGCCTGGGCTGATGACCATCATCACCGTCCCCTCCGACAAGAAGGAGGCATTGATCTGCACTGACCAACTCTACCGAGAAGCAGTTGCGGGAGCTACCACGAAGGCACTAGCTCCTGCCGCGGAAGCCCCGGCAGGGAAGAAGAAGACCAGCAAGACCTCTCATACCCACTCCGGCAAGCGCACCACTTCGGAGTGTTATGCTGCCGTCGAGGACGAGCCAGAGAGCTCCACGGGCAAGAGCAAGAAATCTAGAGCTGCACCACCAGAGTACAAGAGGGTGTCCGTTAAGGAGGATGGCACGGGAGGGGCTTTCACCATAAGCTCCACCCTCGATGGCAAATAGGAAAGCGCGTTCGTCACTTTCGTGCTGGCGAATGTTGATGTGTTTGCATGGTAAGCATCCGACATCCCCGGCGTTCCCAGGGAAGTGATTGAGCACCATCTTGTTGTCCCCATGCGCGACCCGTCAAGCAGAAGGTCAGGAAGCAAGCTTTGGAACGGCAGGAATTCATCACAGAGGAGATCAGGAAGTTGGAAGCGGCGGGCTTGGTGAGACAAGTGCTCCATCCGACGTGGTTGGCCAATCCGGTGGTGGTGCGCAAGGCGAACGGGAAGTGGAGGTTGTGTATTGATTACACAGATATCAATAAGGCTTGTCCTAGGGACCCCTTCCCGTTGCCGCGCATTGACCAGATTGTTGACTCCACGGCCGGGTGCGATCTGTTATCATTCCTCGACGCCTACTCGGGCTACCACCAGATCTTCATGGTAAAGGAAGACCAAGAGAAGACAACATTCATCACCCCATGTGGTACGTATTGCTTTTTACAGATGCCTTTCGGGTTCAAGAGTGCTAGCTCGACATTCGCAAGGGCGGTCCAAATTGGTTTTTAGCCCCAGCTACATAGAAATATGGAAGCTTATATGGATGACATAGTGATCAAAACCAAGGACAAGGCAACCCTTGTGCAAGACTTAGAAGAGACGTTTGCCAACCTACGCAAGATCAACCTCAAGCTGAACCCTGAGAAGTGTGTATTCGGGGTTCCATCCGGCAAACTTCTCGGGTTCTTTGTGTCGCAGCGTGGGATCGAGGCAAACCCAGACAAGATCAAGGCTATCGAGCAGATTGAGGCACCCAAGCGGATCAAGGATGTGCGTCGGCTCACTGGCCGCGTTGGCGCCATGAGCAGATTCATCTCCAAGTCCGCTGAGCGTGCCCTTCCCTTTTTCAAGATCTTGAAGAAGGCGGGCCCAATGGAGTGGACCCTAGAGGCTGAGGCAGCATTACAGGATATGAAGAAATACCTTTCCTCTACACCAATACTGGTTGCGCCTAAACCACAAGAGCCGTTGCTGCTGTATCGGGCGGCGACGAATCAAGTGGTCAGTGTCGCGCTAGTGGCGCAGAGGGAGGTCGCTGAAGAGGCAGTGGCGACGGCGGGACTGGCGGATGGCAAGCCAGAGATTCCCCCAGCAGGGCCCGATGCCTGCAAGGCAAGGCCCCCGGCAGAGTCTGACGCCATCAGGACAAGCCCATGCAATCAAATGAGGTGGTGCAGAAGAAAAAGATGATGCAGCACCCGGTTTACTTTGTCAGCTCCCTACTGCAGGGGGCTAGATCAAGGTACTCTAGTGTGGAGAAATTGCTCTTCGGCCTCCTTATGGCCTCGAGGAAGCTGCGTCACTACTTCCAAGCACACGAAATCACCATCGTCACCCGCCTCCCATTACAACGGATACTGCACAACCCAGATGCAACCGGAAGGATTGTGGAGTCAGCCTTGGAGCTTTCGAGCTTTGGTTTGAAGTTTGAAAGTACTTCGACAATCCAGACCAGCGTCTTGGCAGAGTTCATTGTAGAATGGACCTCAACACCCGACGAGGAAATCCAGGAGACCACTCTCCCCAGCAGGGAAGCAAGTCACAACTAGATCATGTACCTTGACGGGGCTTTCTCGCTGCAAGGCGCCGGTGCTGGTGTTCTGCTCGTCACACCCACCGGAGAGCACCTCAAGTATGTAATCCAGATGCACTTTCCCAGGGAGATGTCCACCAACCACACTGCTGAGTACGAGGGGTTGCTTGCCGGCCTCAGGATCGCGGCAGACCTCGGGGTCAAGAAGCTCCTCATCAGGGATGTTTCACAGCTTGTCGTCAGACAAGTTAACAAAGATTATCAGAGCCCTTTGATGGAGGCCTACGTAGATTAGGTGAGGAAGCTGGAGGAGCGCTTTGATGGTATACAAGCGGAGCACGTTCCTCGAGCGGAGAATGACATCACCGATTACCTGTCAAAGCGTGCTGCATTCAAGCTCCGTGTGGAACTAGGTACTTTTTTTGCATCGGTTAACTCAACCATCCATCGAACCATCAATGGAGCAGAACAAACGGAGGAAATCAGGCCCCGGCAAGTACTTTCCCGCAAGCCCTCGGGGGCCGCCGGCAAGGGTGTTGCCGTGGATTCTGTGCCTGCCGAGGAGCGACTGATTCCTGCAGGACGTCAAGCCCTGGCCGTAGAGACGGCCGCTCCCATGGCAGAAGAACTGCCTTTGGGCCAACGCTGTCAGGACCCCGATTCCAAGTCACACCGATCTAGCCTGTAACACCTCATATCACATTGCGGCCTCACGCACGGTACTCCCACGGGTGTCGCCTTACCATGGCCCGGGACCGTTTGCGCCTTTTGGCTCACGTATATGACAATGTCGCTAGCATCCATATGACAGAGAGCCGGGGCCGACATGGCTAGTCGTGAACCCAAAGCGGCACTAACGTATGGGGACAGGCATACATGAATCAACATCGAACGTGTCAGTTAGTAGCTTGTGAATCCGGGCTGTAGCACTGGGCTAACAGGACTCCGGGAACCCGGGCTGTAGCAGGCTAGGCAGGACTCCGGATGTCACCGCGTGACATTTCCCCGAAGGGACAGACACAGGAACGATATGAATCACATGCCGGCCAGTCAGGTGTCCAGAGCAGTAGTGCTGGGCTAGCAGGACTCCGGTGAACCGGGCTGTAGCGGACTACTATGGCTCAAGGAGGCACTAGACTACATTTCCCCATAAGAGAGGCTGCCAAGGATAAACAACTAGATTGTTGGATCCCACACATACCAAGCATTTCAAACATACACACAATATGCTCGATATGTGCAAATACAACATGGCATCACAACAAAACTCTACAACTCAAAGTACTTTATTTAAAGGGCTCCGGAGAGCCTTACATAACTTGTTCATACAGATAGGGGTCACCTGACCCGACACTCAAGTCATACAATCATACAAGCACATGCGGAAGCAAACTGTCTGGGTACAGACACTAGAAAGAAAGAAGGCTTGAGGAAGCCTGTCTATCTACATAGGCCCTTCACAAGCCTAGATCACCACCTGGGTGGCAAGTCACTCGTCGTCGTCGAGTTCTACGTAGAACCCATCAGAAGGGGCGGTGTTGTCGTCTGAAAACAGTAATTGAAGCAACATGAGTACAAAGGTACTCAGCAAGTCTTACAACAGATCCTACTATACATGTTCATTCTCAAGAAGGTAGTGGGGTTATTGCAGCAAGCCAGCTTTGACTCTTGGCTAAGCTATCCTATGATACACCACTTGTGAAATAGTTTCGCACACGAGTCCACTAATCACCATCTCAATACCCCACCGTGGATCCTCCCTCGTCATCCCACGAGAGGGCCATCCGCGGTACTCACACATATCTTGAGGCTTTGAGTAGTATCCATTTACTTGTCTATGAACTGCATAAGCGACCAAGTAGTCCTTTACTGCGGACGCGGCTATTCGAATAGTTTTATACCCTGCAGGGGTGTACTTCGTCACACACGCTCTCACCACTTATCGTCGCTACACGACGTGTACTCGGCAACCTTCAAGCGGAAGCCCATCGTGCGTGTCGGCCACAGCCTACCTAAACACTCGAGTCTCTAGTCCAGGTTTATCGCCTATTCAGGTTCCATCCGCAGGGAGTCCGGCCGAAGTTTCCACATACGGCCCCGAACGATGTGTGCAGGGTTCCCGAGACACCAAACGGGCGACTCGGTACACCGGGCCACGAGCCTACCGCATCACAGCCCACCCCTTGGTCAGCGCTGTCCACGGCCTCCAGCTTACTACAAACACCAGAAACTACGTGCAACTCCTGGACAGAGGACAAGGGTGAATAAGAAGCCGAGGGGGTCCATTGGTTTCGGGCCCAATGCGTGGTAGTAGCTGAATCTTAAATCACGCATACAGATCTCAGTTCTTAGGGACGGTCTCAATGAAACAACCCACCAGGTACTCCTACATGGCCTCCCATCGATACCTTTACCAAATCGTATTCAACACTTCACTCTCATTACCGACACACACACACTTTCACTCTAGTTCATCACCCCGATGAGCCAGACCTGACACAACTCTAAGCGTAGCAAGCATAGCATTGTAGGAACACAACATGGCTCAATCAACTCCTACACATGCTAGTGGGTTTCATCTAGTTACTGTGGCAATGACAGGTCATGCAAAGGAAAGTGGGTTCAACTACCGCAACACACAGCAGTTTGAATCGCGTTGTCTTAATGCAGTAAACGAGAGCAGAAGCGAGAAGATGGGTTTGTATCGAAATGATCAATGGGTTGCTTGCCTGACGGAGTGGTGGTGGGATACTGCCCTTCAGTTGGATACTCGTGAATATCCTCGGAGGCAGGACCTACCACAATGAACATACCGAAGCACAATCAACACCAAACAAGTGCAACAATATGATGCATGCATGAGACATGGCAAGATGGATGTATTGGGCTAATGCAACTAAGGCCAGATGGGTTTGGACTATTTTGAATCAAAGATTCAAATTCCAAGTTCATAAATGGCCCATGTTAATGCTTTATCTTGTTCTGTATAAAACAGTAGGTTAACTTGCTTAATCATGCATGAAACCAGTACAGATGGATAGAATGGATTTTTCTGATCATTTTTCATATATAAATCTTTTCATTCTGAGCTATACATTATTTCCTATGATTTTTTGAAGTTTGTGATAATTTCTGGAATTTTCAATATAAGAATAATTCCAGTAATGCTTTACTGCGTCAGCCTGACGTCAGTGTGACGTCAGCAGGTCAACGGGGTCATCCAGGTCAAACCTGACGTGTGGGTCCCCTGTGTTAGTGTCACTGTTAGGTAATTAGCTAATTAGGATTAGTTTTAATCTCTAACTCAGATTAATTAGCAGGCGGGCCCCACTTGTCAGTGACTCTGGGGGGTCAACCTGTGGTCAAACCACGCTGACTCGCCGGCGTTTAGCCGCCGGCGACGTCCAGACGCGGCGGTGGAGTGCGGGATCCCTCCTCCGGCGACCAAATGGACGGCGGAGGGTACCTACGTGTAGCTGGGGGCGAACCGCGTCGACTGGTGGTGGTGGTGGAGCTCGGGGTCGCCGGAATCGACGCCGGCGACGAGCCGTGCGGCTGCCGGGGTACGGGCGTGGTTGAATCCGTTGCTAGAGAGCACGGCGAGGGACGTGGGATGGTGCTACAGGTTCCTGGTGTTGCGGTGGAGCTAATGGCTACGGTGGTGCGGCCGTTGGATGGCCGGAGCCTCGTCGGCGACGAGCTCGTGCGGCGGCGCGTACGGGTGAGCTTCGTGCAGTGGCTGCGGAGCTCGAGAGGGAGAGAGGAGAGGATGGGAAGGTAGCCAGGCTCACGGTGGTTGCGACGGAGGGGACGGCGAGGTCGGAGGCGAGCTGTTGCAGTGGCGACGGCGGAGGGGATCTTCGACGGTGAGTGGCGAAGGCGAGGTCGGAGGCGAGGCTTCAGGGCAAACGAGCGCTCGGGGCTCGACTTGCTCGAAGGAGTGGGCGACGGCGGAGCTGTTGGACACGGTGGAACGGCGCGAGGTCGACGGTGGGCGCGGCTACTCCGGCGAGGTGGCTGCGGCGGCGTCGGCCATGGTGGGGGAAAGGCGAGGGAGAGGAGACGGGGGAGAATGGCGGTGTCCAGAGGCTCGGGGGCGCGTCGAAGGGGTCGTCCAGCGCATCCACGGGCGAGGGCGGCAAGCAGGTGGCGCCGTGGCGAGCTCGCGCTCGCCGACGTCACCTCTCTGCCTGCTCTGGCGAGAGCAGGCAGCTGACTGGCGCGGGCCAGCACAGTGCTGGGCCGCCAGGTGGGCTGCCAGGTGAGTCCTTCTGCTTTCTGTTTTCTCTTTTATTTATTTATTTCTGTTCTGTGTTTTGAAATAGTAAAAATACTATTTCATTTGGGAAAATCCTGAAAATATTCTGAGGCACCTTTGAAATTATTCTCAACAGCCTAAAAATACCTTCAAGATTATTTGGGCATTTGAAAATATTTATAGAATTAAAAATGCCCAATTGCAAATACTTATGGCTTGTGCAAAAATCCAAGATGGCCTCCAAAAATATGAAACCATTTTTGGCAGAGGTTTTGGCCAGAACCAAAGATGGTGAACATTTATGGAGGGCATTTCAGGTTCATTGAAAAGGATTTTAGTAAACCCTAGTTGTTTCAGGGGGGGTGCTGGGGGTTTCTGGCATCCCCATTTCAAGTTTCTGTGAAAAATAGACATGATGCAACACTCTAATGCATGAACTAGCTAGGATGTGACAGCCGTCGAGCCCCAGGCTCCGGCATGGGCACAGCATACCGTCCGATTCCTCCAAATAGGGGAGCTTCCTGAGGAGCAGGAAGAAGCGGAGAAAGTAGCCCGTCGGTCTGCCATGTATCAGTTCGTCGATGACGTCCTCTACAGGAAGAGACCGAACGATGTGAAATTGAAGTGCATTCCCCGGGAGGAAGGACTGGAGCTGTTGGCGGAGATACACAGAGGCATATGTGGCTCCCACATAGGGTCGAGGGCCCTTGCCGGCAAGGCATTCCAGAAGGGTTTCTTCTGGCTCACTGCCCTCCAGGATGCAACGGCACTAGTAACCAAGTGTGAAGCGTGTCAGTTCCATTCAAAGAAGCTTCGTCAACGAGCTCAAGCCCTTCAAAAATTCCTGTTTCCTCGCCATTCTCGGTCTGGGGGCTCGACATCCTGGGCCCTTTCCCCCGCATTGTCAGGGGCTTTGAGTACTTGTATGTTGTGATCGACAAGTTCGCAAAGTGGCTAGAGGTGGAAGCAGTGAGGAAGGTGACAGCACAGTCAGCCGTCAAGTTCTTCAAGGGGCTAGTGTGCCGTTTTGGTGTGCCAAAGAGAGTCATCACCGAAAATGGCACGCAGTTCACAAGCCACACCTTCATGCAATATATCCAAGACCTCGGTAGCAGGGTCTGTTTCGCTTCCTTGGCACACCCACGGAGCAACGGCCAGGCGGAGAGGGCAAATGCTGAAGTTTTGCGAGGCCTGAGGACAAAGACTTTTGACAGGCTGCACAAGAGCGGAAGGTGCTGGATTGATGAGTTGCCGCTGGTTCTTTGGTCGATCAGAACAATGCCAAATCGAGCCACCGGCCAGACACCCTTTGCCCTGGTATACGGGGCAGAAGCAGTTCTCCCCACGGAACTCATATACGGGTCACCTCGAGTGCTCGCTTACGACGAGCTTGAGCAAGAGCAATTGCGTCAAGATGACGCAACGCTCCTGGAGGAAGATCATCTTCGAGGGGCTGTGAGAGCAGCACGCTACCAGCAAGCCTTGTGCCGCTACCATAGCCGCAAGGTTCATGCCCGAAGCATTGAGGAAGGCGACCTTGTTCTTTGTCGCGTTCAGTTGGCCAAGAATTGCAACAAGTTGACGCCGAAGTGGGAAGGCCCTTATCGGGTAATACGAGTCACCAGGCCTGGCGCAGTCCGCCTAGAGACCGAAGATGCTATTAGAGTGAGCAACTCCTGGAACATTGAACATCTTCGCAAGTTTTACCAATAAGCCGCAGTTGCCGGCCCCCCCCGGCAAACCACCTTTTGTACAAGCCTTGCCGGCAAGGCATGTAACCCTCTGTACAAAGCCAGGCGCAGACCCTGAGCATAAATAATTGAAGCGCTAGCGCCCTAAGTTTTAGCATGCATGCTAGGTTAAGTCTCTCCCTCTGTTAGGGTCGATAGCGCTTAGCAGCGACTAACCCCTAGCCTAGAGGTCGAGTATGCGTCTTCTTGTCCTCTTTGGTTTGCAGGGAACGTGGACACTTCTGCTGAGCCGCTTAGGAGAAAGATAACGAACCAGCGCTCCGGCCCCGACAAGCCAGGACTCCCGGCGGCTGAAGACACAAGGATCTAACCACAGCAAGTCGAAGTTGCCGGGGGCTGCGGATTCAGATAAGTCCTTCATCCCCTGTTGTGCATTTCCGTATGGAACTGGGACAAATGAAATCTTGTTTTGCTCCGAGACCACCGTGCTCCCCCTGTAGTTGTCAAAGCCGATGGATCTCGGGTAGGGGGCCCCGAACTGTGAGTCTAGGAGCGATGGTAACAGGAGACGGGGGACACTATGTTTACCCAGGTTCGGGCCCACTCTATGGAGGTAATACCCTACTTCCTGCTTGATTGATATTGATGAATATGAGTATTACAAGAGTTGATCTACCACGAGATCGTAATGGCTAAACCCTAGAAGTCTAGCCTGTATGACTATGGTAATGAATATCCCCCATCCGGACTACGCCCTCTGGTTTATATAGACACCGGAGGGATCTAGGGTTACATAGAGTCGGTTACGTGGGAAAAAATCATCATAGTTGATCGCCAAGCTTGCCTTCCACACCAAGGAGAGTCCAATCCGGACACGGGTAGAGTCTTCGGCCTTCATATCTTCACACCCATTAGTCCGGCCCATGGATAATAGGCCGGATGCCTGAGGACCCCATAGTCAAGGACTCCCTCAGTAGCCCCTGAACCTGGCTTCAATGACGAGGAGTTCAGCGCGCAGATTGTCTTCCGCATGGCAAAGCGGGTTCCCTTCTTTCCGAACTCCAAGATAGTCTTCAGATGTAATAATTGTATCTGGACCTGTGTCCACAACAGCAGAAGATATAATATTTCACGAGTCCAATCCGCTGACAACTTTTTGGTAATATGACATCACGCCTGCTCGGCCATTATTTTCGAACTGTTAGCTGGCCCATCGTCCCATGTCTTGAGACGTGGTTTTTCTTGCATGTCTTATCCAAGCGGAGATCGTGTCCCCCCTTTTTTAGGGGATTCTTGCCAACCTGGACGTGGGTAACCCAGCCGTCGCTTGGGTACAACTCCTTGGGAATAGGTAAGTTTTGAGGCCCAGGAGGAGACGTTTGATATTCACAGCCTTTATATAGGGGTACAGACCCGTCTTTTTCTTTCACGATTGCTTCTTCCTAAACCCTTGCTACCCTGAGTTCCATCACCCGGGTTCCAGTTACCACAAGCCCCAATCATGTCCGGATCCAGCCGTCAAGGCCAGTGGGTAGCTTCTTCTGTCACGGAGGAAGATGTTGCAAAGCTTCGGGGGGCAAGGTATCTGACCGCAGAAATCCATCAACGGCTTCCTATCGAGGGGCAGGTTATTCCCACCCCCGGATCCGGCAAGAGGGTCCTGTTCGTGTCCCACTTCCTCCGCGGGTTAGGGTTTGCACTTAACCCCTTCGTCCGAGGGCTCATGATCTATTACGGGCTGGATTTTCACGATCTGGCCCCGGACTCTATTCTTCTTATCTCAGCGTTTATCGTTACGTGCGAAGCCTTCCTCCGCACTCCTCCGCACTTCAGCTTGTGGCTCAAGACCTTCGATGTGAAGCCGCAAGTGATAGAAGTGGAGCAGGCTGAGTGCGGTGGTGCTACAGTGAGCAAGCTTGCTAGCGCCGTTTGGCTGAAAGGATCCTTCGCCAAATCTTCCGATTTATGGCAGCAGGGGTGGTTCTATATCACCGAGCCCCGCGGCTCCAAGTGGGCAGCTGTGCCCGCATTTCGATCCAGCCCCCCAATTCAGCTTGCCTCGTGGATTTATAAGGGGTTGGACTGGGGACCAACGCACGAGGTGCGAACTCTGCAAAGTCGCATCTGAAGCCTCATTGAGAGGGACATCAATATCGTTAACGTTGTTCAAGTAATGCTAGTTCGTCAGACCCTGCCGTGCCAGCGACGGCCTCTCTGTTTGTGGGAGTTCAATCCGGAAGGGCCGTGGACTCTTCAGCACTTCTTCGACACCACGGACGAAGGAATGTGGAGATTATTCCTCGGGAAACGAAGGCAATGGCCGGACACCACCGAAGATGTCGGCCTAGACTGTAACCATCCGGATACCCCGGTAAGTACCTGTTTTCCGGATACCTCCTAATCAGATACCAAGTGGCAAGATACTGACAGAATCATCCTATTTCAGGGCTCGATAGAGAAGGTGGAACGGATTAGGTGTCCGGCTCCCCTTCCCGAAGACTCAGCTACTCCTGTGCTAACAAGGATGCTGGCCTCGGCACCATACCGGGCGCCGGTAAGGGAGGGTAAAGAGGAGAGTGAGAAGACCCAAGATGACCTTGGTTCCAGAGGTAAGTCGGACACTGAGTCCGGAGAAATCGACCTTTCCTCGCCTGACGACACAGGCGGAAGAGGACCCAGAATCCCTTCTCCAAGCAGGAGGAGAAGGGCCACCTCCGAAGAGTGGGAGGGGCGGTCTTCCAAGATGCCACCGTCAAGTGGCTTTGGTTTGGAAAGCGACGCCGTTGAACAGCTCCAGCAAGGGGACAAGCCCTCGGCTAAACCTTAAGTGAATCCGGCGTACTTTGATAGCGTCCCGCTCCGTTGCTGTTACAGAAGATATACATAACGCGTTCATGCATTTTACAGGTTGGCGTAGAGTGTTTCTCGGCAATCCTCTTCTTCGAGAGGTCTCCTCCCAAAGATGATGGAGAGAGAGATGCCTCCCCCACCTCCTCACCCGATAAGGCGGACGACTCTGAAGTGTCATCGCGGAGGGTTCTTCTTGATCAACAGCTGCACGGGGGATAATAGAGGCAGTACCCGAAGGTGGATCTCCGACCGTCCGAGATTCTGGGGCTGATAATAAAGGCTACGGACTGTCTGGCTCACAGCCGACGATGATTCTGGAGACGGGTGAATAGATTCCTTCAAAGGATGGCGGTGCTCCTAGAGCGGCTTCCGGAGACCCGGAGGCTCCGGATATATTGCGGGACATGTTGCGAAAAGCATCTATCTCGGGGGAACAGCGTACCTTGATGGGTACAGTGGTTGAAAAGATTTTGTCCGCGAAGAGCGGATTGGATGAAGACTTCATGAGCCTGCTAAAAGGCTTCGAGGTTTGTGATGTACTATTTTCAGCTATGTTTTATTTGCAAAAGATGCACCTGTGTATAGGTAGTAGCCCCTGAGACTCGGGTTGGCTTCCACTGGGAAGCGAATCGGAGGATCAAAAAGGATTACTCAAGCGCTGACCAGATGAATTTGAACGCAGGCTGTTTCCCCCTTAGCTACTTCCCAGACTATGATTATTGCCAAGCTGCAGTGGCAGCTTGATGTGGCAGGGGATGACCTTCCGTTAATCAATATGTGTCTTGACGAGTAGCAAGGTATGTATTTGGGGCAATCCCCATACATTTTTGGTGGTATAAGCATGATGCTAAAATCTGTATGTTGGAATATACGTGGCTGCAGATGGTGTTGCCGCCGTTGAAGCTCTTCGAGCGGAGCTGGCCCGGGCCAAGGAGCAGGCCCGGTGTAGCAATGCGGCTGCCGAAAAGGCATCGGCTGAGTTAAAAGCCGAACAAGCTGCACGGCGCAAAGGCGAGGAGAAGATATCCACGATGATGCTCGAACTGGAGAATGCTACTGGCCGCTGTGAATTTCTGGAGAAGGAGAGTAAAGCCTTAACGGCAGAACTGGACAAGGCCTCACAAGAGTCGAGAGAAGCGCGATCGGAATCCAGAGCAGCCCGTGAGGAGGTTCGGCAGGCGAGGGAGATTGCGGCTGGAAAGCCCTTTCTGCTGCAAACTAAGTTCGGTGACCCGAACTATGCGCAGCTTAACCAAGTGTGGAGTTCTCCGGACGAGTTCTTGGACTTGCCGAAGAGTTCTTCCGATGTGGCGCAGTATTACCAAGCGCGAGATGGGTATGCAACGGAGAAGCTTTTTTGCTCGCAGTTTGGCGCATCAAAGCGCCCTCTGTTACTCAATGAACAGATGTCCCAATGGGCCGAACTTCATAGGATATCTGGAGCTGCCATGAAGGATGTCATACTCCGGTTGTGGCCAACTGAGCCTGTTCCAAATAGTTATTTTGGCTTGGTGCAGAGGCTTGTTGACGAGGTGCCGCGTATCGACGCTGTGAAGCGGTCAACGTGCATTGAGGGTGCACGGATGGCTTTTGCCCGAGTCAAGACATTCTGGGGGAAGATGAAGGCCATCGATGTTGCGACGAAGAGTCCACCCAAAGGAAAGGACTGTTCGGAACTGGAGCATTATTTTGAACACGTCCTAGAGGCCGCCCGCCTTATAGAGGGTCAGTGCTCGAAAGACATAATGTTCGAGTGAGGTGTATGAGAATTGTAAAAGACCATTTTATAGTTAATCTATTTTATGTTTTGCTTGAAAGCTTGAATTCCTCCTGTGCGGCCGTTTTAATATAATGTGAAAGTTTTCCAGTTGTTGGCTTCAGCCCCCTCGTAGGAAGTACGGGGGTGTTCAGAAAAGCATTTAATCACTCTTTATCCAACATCTTGGTCCATAAAGGAGGTGATAATCCGGCGAACCAGGCAATCGGACTATAGGGCGTTAACACTTTCAGTTAGCCATAGGAGTTTTATGGTGGGACTACGACATAGCCCCTGGTATGTATGCGGCGTATGGTGCCTTACATAATTGATTTGAAAAAGATCCTTTGTCTGACACGGAGAATCGCTAAAGATTCCGATAAGTCGTCAAGTGGTTGACCAGCTCTCGCCACATCATGATAGTCAGGTTTTGGCTTTCTCTACTAAGGTACTTGACCAGATGAACTGGAAGCACAATCGCAGTAGTTCTCCCTTTACTACCCTAGCCGATAGAGCGGAACGTCGGGTAGCAAGCACAGGAGCCGGGCAACCCAACTATTGACCCAAGACAATGATTCGGAGCTGATGCATATAAGGCCAAACTTGCAATGCCGAAGTACACTATAGAGTTCTTCGGGCTTTTGCTGGCAACTCATTTGTTCCCATACTGAGCCCCTGGCAAGGTATGCCAAGGTATATCTCTGAGACAACCACGGGAGCCGTATTCAGTGCGAAACAACACGAATGATTAATTCGGATACTATTTGCTGGGAGCTGAGCGATATGCCAATGATTACTTATTATATATATAAGCCATCCTCCCAGCTATTTGACATGCTCGGGGCTGGAGGCGGAGGAACAGGCATAGTACAGGCTCAAAATAGAGAGTGCGGTCTACAAAAAGTTATTTTGGACCTCCTGTCACACGTCTGCGCCACCAGTCCTCGGCGGGGGGAATCCTTGATGGAAATAGCCCCTTAGGAGAGTGTACGGATCCGGACTCTGATAGCGCCAGTTTCAGATGTTTGTCTTGTCCGTCACCTGTTTTTAAGGGATAGTGAAAGAAGAAATAAAAATAAAATGAATAAAAAATGTTACGGGGATGCTTGCAGGCTTGTCTGTAGTGTGCTTCCGCCAATGCCCATGGTATCTTGAGTGCGTAGTGATGTATGCGCGGCACAAATTTTGCAGGTGTACGAGGTGGGCAGCGGAAGCTGGACTGCTATTTTCGCTCCGGGAGTAGTTGATCCTTGGGTGGAAATTGCTTCCGGCCTCCGGTATTTGGTTGGTGAACCTCTCCGTCATCCCTGTCGCCTGGCGGCCTCTTCCCCTTGTGTTCGGCGTTGAGCTTGCCGGCCTGTCTAAAGACCCAGCAGTTCCTGTCTAGGTTGGATGGTTCGTCTCGGTTTGCCTTGAATGTCTTCTTCCATTGACCGGGCTTGAGGTTGCTGAATCCGGCGTTGACCGCTGTGTCGCGTGATCTTTCGTTATCATTGTGAGTGTTGTATTTGCTTCGTCGTGGCTTGCCGTTGCCGTCTCGGATTTTGGAAGTGCCCGGGACGCTGGCGCTGTTGCTTCTACGAGCGAGCCAGCTGTCTTCTCCTGTGCAAAAGCGGGTCATCAGAGCAGTGAGGGCTGTCATGGATTTAGGTCCTTCTTGACCGAGGTGGCATGCAAGCCATTCGTCCCGGACACTGTGTCTGAAAGCCGCAAGGGCTTCTACATCCGGACAGTCGACGATTTGGTTCTTTTTGACTAAGAACCGAGTCCGGAGCTTCCTGGCTGACTCTCCGGGCTGCTGGACAATGTGACTTAGGTCATTGGCATCCGGTGACCAGGCATATGTTCCTCGGAAGTTGTCAAGGAAGGCCTCCTCCAAGTCCTCCCAGCTGCCTACGGAATTTTCAGGCAAGCTGCTTAACCAGTGCCGAGCTGGCCCTTTTAGCTTTAGTGGGTGGTATTTAATGGCGTGAAGGTCGTCCCCACGGGCCATATGGATGTGGAGGATAAAATCTTCTATCCATACCGCGGGATCGGTTCTTCCGTCGTATGATTTAATGTTGACGGGTTTGAATCCTTCGGGGAATTCATGATCCATTACTTCATCGGTGAAGCAAAGAGGGTGTGTGGCGCCTCTATGTTGGGCCACACTGCGACGTAACTCAGACGGAGTCCATTTGCGGTTTTCGGCTTGGGCGTTTCTAGGTTTGTCACGTCCGAATAGGTAGCTGTCGTCGCGTATCGAGGCATGCCTTCGCGATCCGTAGATCGGTCTTGCGTGTCCTGCTCTACTGTCCAAGTCCCGATGCAAGTCGTCTGGACACTCGTGAGCTGCGTTATTCTTGCCTTTAGGGCAAGGTGGGGTGGTCTGGTGTTCGGCTTTAGTTGCTTCTTTATACGTACAAAGTTGTCGGCGACCTGCCGCATTGCGTGATGATGGTACGGGCTCCAACGCCTCGTCATCGAACTAATGTAGCAATCTATGCTTCGGGTAGCTTTTGGTTAAGCCACTAAGGCCGTATTCTTCGGCGACCAGGACTTCGGTCCATCTGTCATTGAGTAGGTCTTGGTCAGCTTGAAGCTGCTGCTGCTTCTTTTTCAGGCTCCTTGCAGTAGCTATTAGCCTGCGCTTGAAGCGTTCCTGCTCGAGGGGCTCTTCGGGTACGATGAAGTCTTCGTCGCCGAGGCTTACCTCATCTCCGGAGAGCGGAAGGTAGTTGTCGTCCTCCGAATTGTCGCTGGGCAGGGCCTGTTCATCGAACCTCGCTTGCCCGTTTTCCTGTTCGTCCTGTTCGTATCTTGCTCCGACAGGGTCTTCATTGTTTTCAGTGTCGTCCGGAGTACTATTTTCTCCGGTGCCAGTGTTGCTGCGATGTGACTTGGAGAGGTGTTTAGGGCGCCGGTACTTAGACTGTGTCTCATGAGGTTTATTCTCAAGTGGATCTCCTTTGTCATCGTCGCGAGCTTTTTTAGGTGTGTCAACCATATACACATCGTACAAAGAGGTGGTCGTCCAACGTCCAGTGAGTGGCGGGTCTGGGCCTTGCTCCTTGTCGGCATCGTCGTCTATACCGTCAATGTCTTCGGAGCCATAACCAGGCATGTCGGTTAAGTCCTCGACAGTGGCTATGAAGTGGGTGGCGGGTGGGAAGCGAAATTCTACATTATCAGCCTCTAGCCCGAACCGGACATAGTTCGGCTGTGAGTCCCCTGCCAAGGATAGGTTTTTTAACGAATTTAGCACATCGCCGAAGGGCAAGTGTTGGAAGATATCTGCGGCGTTGCACTCGAAGATCAATGACCGATCCAGCTCGGTGCTTGCAGGCGTATGCGGTTCGGCGTTTGTAGCCGAAAACGAGTCCGGAATTCCGTTGACGCAGATATTCCCTAGTGTTGAGTCTGTGTGTGGCTCCAACGCCGCGGACTCTGTGGCATCGGATGGTGCAATCTGCTCCAGATCTAAGGCCGTAGCAGTTATAGGAACCATCTCCTGAATCTGGTCCGATGACAGATTTAAGTCATGCTCATCGGAGCGAGGGGGAGCGATCGCCGTGGTCTCAAATCCATTGAAGATCAAGTCTCCATGGATATCCGCAACATAGTTCAAGCTTCCAGATCTGACCTGATGGCCAGGGGCGTAGCTATCGATCTGCTCCAGATGGCCAAGCGAGTTGGCCCGCAGTACGAAGCCGTCGAACACGAAGATCTCTCCGGGGAGGAAGGTTTCTCCTTGGACGGCGTCACTATCGATGATTGAAGGGGCCATCGAACCTTTTGTCGACGGCAAAGTGGAACTCTCAATGAAAGCACCAATGTCGGTGTCAAAACCGGCGGATCTCGGGTAGGGGGTCCCGAACTGTGCGTCTAGGATCGATGGTAACAGGAGACGGGGGACACGATGTTTACCCAGGTTCGGGCCCTCTCTACGGAGGTAATACCCTACTTCCCGCTTAATTGATCTTTATGAATATGAGTATTACAAGAGTTGATCTACCACGAGATCGTAATGGCTAAACCCTAGAAGTCTAGCCTGTATGACTATGGTAATGAATATCCCCCATCCGGACTACGCCCTCCGGTTTATATAGACACCGGAGGGATCTAGGGTTACATAGAGTCAGTTACATGGGAAAAAATCTTCATAGTTGATCGCCAAGCTTGCTTTCCACGCCAAGGAGAGTCCAATCCGGACACAGGTAGAGTCTTCGGCCTTCATGTCTTCACAGCCCATCAGTCCGGCCCATGGATAACAGGTCGGACGCCTGAGGACCCCTTAGTCCAGGACTCCCTCACCCCCTTCTTCTTGTACCCAAGTCCCTGGGACAGAACCGGGTCGTAGACGCGGTGGCAAGGAAATAAATGAAGGGCCTAACTCTACTTCGCCCCTGCCTCCGCCAAAAGTGTGAGAATGGTCGACTGAAGTCAGGGGACGACAAGGCCTGTTGCCGAGCGACAATGTTTATCTTAAAAATAACAAGCATTCGTTCATTGGCATGGGCCTCGCTCACGCACAAAGAACCCACCAAGCACCCTTTTTCATTAAAAACATCCCATATAGGTACAGTTCATACGGAATCAAAAACATGAGCAAGGGGATTAAAGTCTTAAAATTAACAAGTGCCCACAGGCTTACAAACTAAAAAGAGATAAGATGCTCGTAATCCCTTTCTTGTCCCTCTCCTCGGAAAGTGGACCAAGGTGACGGGAGGGCAAAAAGAGCGCCTAGGCAAGGTACACGGAGCATAAGGCACCAAGAGAACATCTTGGTTCTGGGAAAAGAGCTGGAAGACGAGGCAGCGGGCCCGCAATACGCGACGAAGGCGTCGGTGCCCGCGTACTCCGAATTGACGGCCGCCACCCGCCTTCTTCGCCTTCTCCGGCCCTCCTACGCCAGCCGCCCAACGAGACGACGGGGAGCGCCCCGATGGAGAGCTTGACGAGGAAGGCCTTCGGCAGGGCGCGTGGCCGAGGGGGGGCGGTCAGTCAGAGTGGGGGTCGGCATCCCGCCGCTCGACTCCCTCGTCATCGATGTTGCTGTCCTCCTCGTCACTCCTGCTCGAGGAGGAATCTTCATCATCGGAGGAGCTCTCCACGCAGCACTTTAGGTGAGTTCCAAGATCTCCAAAGACCTTGACGGAGAGCAGGCCGCCCTCCATTAACTTGAAGTAGAGGACGAGCCCCGCCGTCAGGCTGTGGACGCGAGCAAACGTCTTCCATCCGCGACGGAGGTACATGACGTGAGGAGCAGGGAAGTCGACGTCGACCCATGTGCCGCCGTTCCCGCAGCCCCTCATGTGCAGCCTGAGGGTCTGGGGCGGATCGAGCTCCATCTCCCGAGCAAATGGGGTGGGGAGGCGGAGACGACGACGCGGTGGCCGGCGCAGCCTGATGAAGAACTCGCGGGGCTGGTCCCCGACGTGGCCCTCCATCGCGGGAGGCATCGATGGCGGAGGCACGACCATTGCGCCGCCTCATCCCCCTCTTCCCCGAGCGCCACGGCGACCTCGGCCTCGCCCCCTCCCCCTTCCTCTGGTAGCCGGCTCCGCAGCCGCGGGCTCTTGGGAAGGGGGAACGCGCTGTCGAGCGGCAACACTCGCCGCCACCGTCGAAGGGCCAGCACGCCCTCTCGCCATGGTGGGTTGAAGAAAGGAGCGAAGGTGGAAGAGGATGGATGCTGAGAGAATGTGGGATGACATCCCCCTCCCCCTCCTTATAAAGGGGCGGGGTCGAGGCTCAGCCGCCCCACTGAACCAATCCAGCCATCGGAGGCGCAGGGAATCAGGACCGACCCGCTGCCCCGATCAGCGACGGCACGGTTTCCCGCTTCCATCACCTGCCACCTGCATGGGGGACGCTTGGAGAGCGAGCAGGATCGAGGGGACGGGTGAGGCGACCGTTCCCCACCCCGTGATCGTGGGGCGTGGGCGCCTTGAAGACCGTGACCCGAGTCCACTCAGTAAATGAGCCGCGCCTCTGCACCTCCCTCCTTTTTTTATGGGGAAGGCGCGAGCCGCCTCTTTACCACGATGTGACGCATGCATGCGGGAACCATCCCACGCGTGACCCCCACGTCACACACGACCCTCCACGTCGTGCGTTCAACGCGGGTCGTGGGGAACCGCAGCGGACGAAATAGTTACTACGGTAAAAATCCGCCCCACCTGCCCGCGCACCGTTCTGGGCCTGGCCCAACAATGCGTCGCGCTTATGTGTGGCCCAGACCCGGGGGCTCCTGTCGGTGTACAAAAGTAGGGGCTCTCCTTTTGACCCCTTTACTTGTGCACGGGCAGTCAGAGCCGCGCGCCACGGCCACAGTTAGCAGGGCAGAGGAGGGAAGCCGGAGAGAAGCCGAAGCACAAGATAACCAAGGCAACGCCAAGACCAGAAACGCAGGAGAGCAAGAGGGCGAGGTGGACTCCCTCGGCATGATCCTTGCCGAGGCAGCCTCCGCAGCCCCGGCAAGAGGCTTGCCGGGGCAACTTGCCCGAAGCCAGCGGAGCAAGCCACCCTTGAGCCCACAGGATCCAACCCAACCAACTACAGTGGTGTTGGGGAACGTAGTAATTTCAAAATTTTCCTACGCACACGCAAGATCATGGTGATGCATAGCAACGAGAGGGGAGAGTGTTGTCCACGTACCCTCGCAGACCGACAGCGGAAGCGTTATCACAGCGCGGTTGATGTAGTCGTACGTCTTCACGATCCGATCGATCAAGTACCGAACGTACGGCACCTCCGAGTTCTACACACGTTCAGCTCGATGACGTCCCTCGAACTCCGATCCAGCCGAGTGTTGAGGGAGAGTTTCATCAGCACGACGGCGTGGTGACGATGATGATGTTCCACCGACGCAGGGCTTCGCCTAAGCTCCGCAACGGTATTATCGAGGTGTAATATGGTGGAGGGGGCACCGCACATGGCTAAGAGATCTCAAGGATCAATTGTTTTTGTCTCTGGGGTGCCCCCCTGCCCCCGTATATAAAGGAGCAAGGGGGAGGCAGCCGGCCAAGGGGAGAGGCGTGCCATAGGGGGGAGTCCTACTCCCACCGGGAGTAGGACTCCTCCTTTCCTTGTGGGAGTAGGAGAAAGGAAGGGGAAAGGAGAAAGAAGGAAGGGTGCGCCCCCCTTCCCTAGTCCAATTCGGACCAGACCATGGGGAGGGTGCGGCCACCCTTTGAGGCCTTTCTCTCCTTTCCCGTATGGCCCATTAAGGCCCAATACGAATTCCCGTAACTCTCCGGTACTCCGAAAAATACCCGTATCACTCGGAACCTTTCTGAAGTCCGAATATAGTCGTCCAATATATCGATTTTTACGTCTCGACCATTTCGAGACTCCTCGTCATATGCCCGATCTCATCCGGGATTCCGAACTCCTTCGGTAAATCAAAACTCAATAAAACTGTCATCGTAACATTAAGCGTGCGGACCCTACGGGTTCGAGAACTATGTAGACATGACCGAGACACGTCTCCGGTCAATAACCAATAGCGGGACCTGGATGCCCATATTGGCTCCCACATATTGTACGAAGATCTTTATCGTTCAGACCGCATAACAACATACGTTGTTCTCTTTGTCACCGGTATGTTACTTGCCCGAGATTTGATCGTCGGTATCTCGATACCTAGTTCAATCTCGTTACTGGCAAGTCTCTTTACTCGTTCCGTAACACATCATCCCGCAACTAACTCATTAGTCACAATGCTTGCAAGGCTTATAGTGATGTGCATTACCGAGTGGGCCCAGAGATACCTCTCCGACAACCGGAGTGACAAATCCTAATCTCGAAATACGCCAAACCAACAAGTACCTTTGGAGACACCTGTAGAGCACCTTTATAATCACCCATTTACGTTGTGACGTTTGGTAGCACACAAAGTGTTCCTCCGGTAAACGGGAGTTGCATAATCTCATAGTCAGAGGAACATGTATAAGTCATGAAGAAAGCAATAGCAACATACTAAACGATTGGGTGCTAAGCTAACGGAATGGGTCAAGTCAATCACGCCATTCTCCTAATGAGGTGATCTCGTTAATCAAATGATAACTCATGTCTATGGCTAGGAAACATAACCATCTTTGATTAACGAGCTTGTCAAGTAGAGGCATACTAGTGACACTTTGTTTGTCTATGTATTCACACATGTATTACGTTTCCGGTTAATACAATTCTAGCATGAATAATAAAAATTTATCATGATATAAGGAAATATATAATACTTTATTATTGCCTCTAGGGCATATTTCCTTCAGTCTCCCACTTGCACTAGAGTCAATAATCTAGTTCACATCGCCATGTGATTTAACATCAATAATTCACATCACCATGTGATTAACACCCATAGTTCACATCTCTATGTGACCAACACTCAAAGGGTTTACTAGAGTCAATAATCTAGTTCACATCGCTATGTGATTAACACCCAAAGAGTACTAAGGTGTGATCATGTTTTGATTGTGAGATAATTTTAGTCAACGTGTCTGTCACATTCAGATCCGTAAGTATTTTGCAAATTTCTATGTCTACAATGCTCTGCACGGAGCTACTCTAGCTAATTGCTCCCACTTTCAATATCTATCTAGACCGAGACTTAGAGTCATCTAGATTTAGTGTCAAAATTTGTATTGACGTAACCCTTTACGACGAGCCTTTTGTCACTTCCATAATCGAGAAACATATCCTTATTCCACTAAGGATAATTTTGACCGCTGTCCAGTGATCTACTCCTAGATCACTATTGCACTCCCTTGCCAAAATCAGTGTAGGGTATACAAAAGATCTGGTACACAGCATGGCATACTTTATAGAACCTATGGCCAAGGCATAGGGAATGACTTTCATTCTCTTTCTATCTTTTGTCGTGGTCGGGCTTTGAGTCTTTACTCAATTTCACACCTTGTAACACAGGCAAGAACTCTTTCTTTGACTGTTTTATTTTGAACTACTTCAAAATCTTGTTAAGGTATGTACTCATTGAAAAACTTATCAAGCGTCTTCATCTATCTCTATAGATCTTGATGCTCAATATGTAAGCAGCTTCACCGAGGTCTATCTTTGAAAAACTCCTTTCAAACACTCCTTTATGCTTTGCAGAATAATTCTACATTAATTCTGATTAACAATATGTCATTCACATATCCTTATCAGAAATGCTGTAGTGCTCCCACTCACTTTCTTGTAAATACAGGCATCACCGCAAGTCTGTATAAAACTATATCTTTTGATCAACTTATCAAAGTGTATATTCCAACTCCGAGATGCTTGCACCAGTCCATAGATGGATCGCTGGAGCTTGCATATTTTGTTAGCACCTTTAGGATTGACAAAACCTCCTGGTTGCATCATATACAACTCTTCTTTAATAAATCCATTAAGGAATGCAGTTTTGTTTATCCATTTGCCATATTTCATAAAATGCGGCAATTGCTAACATGATTCAAACAGACTTAAGCATAGATACGAGTGAGAAACTCTCATCGTAGTCAACATCTTGAACTTGTTGAAAACCTTTTTGCGACAATTTTAGCTTTGTAGATAGTAACACTACTATCAGCGTCCGTCTTCCTCTTGAAGATCCATTTAATCTCAATGACTCGCCGATCATTGGGCAAGTCAATCAAAGTCCATACTTTGTTCTCATACATGGATCTCATCTCAGATTTCATGGCCTCAAGCCATTTTGCGGAATCTGGGCTCACCATCGCATCTTCATAGTTCGTAGGTTTGTCATGGTCTAGTAACATAACCTCCAGAACAGGATTACCGTACCACTCTGGTGCGGATCTTACTCTGGTTGACCTACGAGGTTCAGTAATAACTTGATCTGAAGTTCCATGATCATCATCATTAACTTCCTCACTAATTGGTGTAGGAGTCACAGGAACAGATTTCTGTGATGAACTACTTTCCAATAAGGGAGCAGGTACAGTTACCTCATCAAGTTCTACTTTCCTCCCACTCACTTCTTTCGAGAGAAACTCCTTCTCTAGAAAATTTCTGAATTTAGCAACAAAAGTTTTGCCTTCGGATCTTCTAATAGAAGGTATACCCAACAGTCTCCTTTGGGTATCCTATGAAGACACATTTCTCCGATTTGGGTTCGAGCTTATCAGGTTGAAGTTTCTTCACATAAGCATCGCAGCCCCAAACTTTAAGAAACGACAACTTTGGTTTCTTGCCAAACCACAGTTCATAAGGCGTCGTCTCAACGGATTTTGATGGTGCCCTATTTAACGTGAATGCAGCCGTCTCTAAAGCATAACCCCAAAACGATAGCGGTAAATCAGTAAGAGACATCATAGATCGCACCATATCTAGTAAAGTGCGATTACGACGTTCGGACACACTATTACGCTGTGGTGTTCCGGGTGGCGTGAGTTGCGAAACTATTCCGCATTGTTTCAAATGTAGACCAAACTCGTAACTCAAATATTCTCCTCCATGATCTGATCGTAGAAACTTTATTTTCTTGTTACGATGATTTTCAACTTCACTCTGAAATTCTTTGAACTTTTCAAATGTTTCAGACTTATGTTTCATTAAGTAGATATACCCATATCTGCTTAAATCATCTGTGAAGGTGAGAAAATAACGATATCCGCCACGAGCCTCAACATTCATCGGACCACATACATCTGTATGTATGATTTCCAACAAATCTGTTGCTCTCTCCATAGTTCCGGAGAACGGCGTTTTAGTCATCTTGCCCATGAGGCACGGATCGCAAGCATCAAGTGATTCATAATCAAGTGATTCCAAAATCCCATCAGTATGGAGTTTCTTCATGCGCTTTACACCAATATGACCTAAACGGCAGTGCCACAAATAAGTTGCACTATCATTATTAACTTTGCATCTTTTGGCTTCAATATTATGATTATGTGTATCACTACGGTCGAGATCCAACAAACCATTTTTGTTGGTGTGTATGACCATAGAAGGTTTTTATTCATGTAAACAGAACAACAATTGTTCTCTAACTTAAATGAATAACCGAATTGCAAAAAACATGATCAAACCATATTCATGCTCAACGCAAACACCAAATAACACTTATTTCGTTTCAACACTAATCCCGAAAGTACAGGGAGTGTGCGATGATGATCATATCAATCTTGGAACTACTTCCAACATACATCGTCACCTCGCCTTTTACTAGTCTCTGTTTATTCTGCAACTCCCATTTCGAGTTACTACTCTTAGCAACTGAACCAGTATCAAATACCGAGGGGTTGCTATAAACACTAGTAAAGTACACATCAATAACTTGTATATCCAATATACCTTTGTTCACTTTTCCATCCTTCTTATCCACCAAATAGTTGGGGTAGTTCCGCTTCCAGTGACCAGTCCCTTTGTAGTAGAAGCACTTAGTCTCAGGCTTAGGACCAGACTTAGGCTTCTTCAATTGAGCAGCAACTTGCTTGCCGTTCTTCTTGAAGTTCCCCTTCTTCCCTTTGCCCTTTTCTTGAAACTAGTGGTCTCGTCAACCATCAACACTTGATGTTTTTCTTGATTTCTACCTTCGTCGATTTCAGCATCACGAAGAGCTCGGGAATTACTTTCGTCATCCCTTCCATACTATAGTTCATCACGAAGTTCTACTAACTTGGTGATGGTGACTAGAGAATTCTGTCAATCACTATTTTATCTGGAAGATTAACTCCCACTTGATTCAAGCGATTGTAGTACCCAGACAATCTGAGCACATGCTCACTAGTTGAGTGATTCTCCTCCATCTTTTAGCTATAGAACTTGTTGGAGACTTCATATCTCTCAACTCGGGTATTTGCTTGAAATATTAACTTCAACTCCTGGAACATCTTATATGTTCCATGACGTTCAAAACGTCTTTGAAGTCCCGATTCTAAGCTGTTTAATCATGTGCACTAAACTATCAAGTAGTCATCATATTGAGCTAGCCAAACGTTCATAACGTCTGCATCTGCTCCTGCAATAGGTCTGTCACCTAGCGGTGCATCAAGGACATAATTTTTCTGTGCAGCAATGAGGATAATCCTCATATCACGGATCCAATCCGCATCTTTGCTACTAACATCTTTCAACATAATTTTTCTCTAGGAACATATCAAAAATAAACAGGGAAGCAACAACGCGAGCTATTGATCTACAACATAATTTGCAAAATACTATCAGGACTAAGTTCATGATAAATTTAAGTTCAATTAATCATATTACTTAAGAACTCCCACTTAGATAGACATCCCTCTAATCCTCTAAGTGATCACATGATCCATATCAACTAAACCATGTCCGATCATCACGTGAGATGGAGTAGTTTCAATGGTGAACATCACTATGTTGATCATATCTACTATATGATTCACGCTCAACCTTTCGGTCTCCGTGTTCCGAGGCCATATCTGTTATATGCTAGGCTCGTCAAGTTTAACCTGAGTATTCCGTGTGTGCAACTATTTTGCACCCGTTGTATTTGAACGTAGAGCCTATCACACCCGATCATCACGTGGTGTCTCAGCACGAAGAACTTTCGCAACAGTGCATACTCAGGGAGAACACTTATACTTTGATAATTTAGTGAAGGATCATCTTATAATGCTACCGTCAAACAAAGCAAGATAAGATGCATAAAGGATTAACATCACATGCAATCAATATAAGTGATATGATATGGCCATCATCATCTTGTGCTTGTGATCTCCATCTCCGAAGCACCGTGCTTGTGATCTCCATCTCCGAAGCACCGTCATGATCACCATCGTCACCGGCGCGACACCTTGATCTCCATCGTAGCATCGTTGTCGTCTCGCCACCTTATTGCTTTTACGACTATCGCTACCGCTTAGGGATAAAGTAAAACTATTACATGGTGATTGCATCTCATACAATAAAGCGACAACCATATGGCTCCTGCCAGTTGCCGATAACTCGGTTACAAAACATGATCATCTCATATAACACATTATATCACATCATATCTTCACCATATCACATCACAACATGCCCTGCAAAAACAAGTTAGACGTCCTCTACTTTGTTGTTGCATGTTTTACGTGGCTGCTACGGGCTTAGCAAGAACCGTTCTTAACTACGCATCAAAACCACAACGATAGTTTGTCAAGTTGGTGCTGTTTTAACCTTCGCAAGGACCGGGCGTAGCCACACTCGGTTCAACTAAAGTGAGAGAGACAGACACCCGCCGGTCACCTTTAAGCAACGAGTGCTCGCAACGGTGAAACCAGTCTCGCGTAAGCATACGCGTAATATCGGTCCGGGCCGCTTCATCTCACAATACCGCTGAACCAAAGTATGACATGCTGGTAAGCAGTATGACTTATATCGCCCACAACTCACTTGTGTTCTACGCGTGCATAGCATCAACGCATAAAACCAGGCTCGGATGCCACTGTTGGGGAACGAAGTAATTTCAAAATTTTCCTACGCACACGCAAGATCATGGTGATGCATAGCAACGAGAGGGGAGAGTGTTGTCCACGTACCCTCGTAGACCGACAGCGGAAGCGTTATCACAACGCGGTTGATGTAGTCGTACGTCTTCACGATCCGACCGATCAAGTACTGAACGTACGGCACCTCCGAGTTCTACACACGTTCAGCTCGATGACGTCCCTCGAACTCCGATCCAGCCGAGTGTTGAGGGAGAGTTTCGTCAGCACGACGGCGTGGTGACGATGATGATGTTCCACCGATGCAGGGCTTCGCCTAAGCTCCGCAACGGTATTATCGAGGTGTAATATGGTGGAGGGGGGCACCGCACACGGCTAAGAGATCTCAAGGATCAATTGTTTTTGTCTCTGGGGTTCCCCCCTGCCCCCGTATATAAAGGAGCAAGGGGGAGGCAGCCGGCCAAGGGGAGAGGCGCGCCATAGGGGGGAGTCCTACTCCCACCGGGAGTAGGACTCCTCCTTTCCTTGTGGGAGTAGGAGAAGGGAAGGGGGAAGGAGAAAGAAGGAAGGGTGCGCCCCCCTTCCCTAGTCCAATTCGGGCCAGACCATGGGGAGGGGTGCGGCCACCTTTTGAGGCCTTTCTCTCCTTTCCCGTATGGCCCATTAAGGCCCAATACGAATTCCCGTAACTCTCCGGTACTCCGAAAAATACCCGAATCATTCGGAACCTTTCCGAAGTCCGAATATAGTCGTCCAATATATCGATTTTTAAGGCTCGACCATTTCG